>NC_137922.1:40969918-41222418 GCF_963457725.1 Sprattus sprattus | reverse complement strand
ACTGAATAGACTTAAGCTTTTTGTAACCAATACTATGCCTATGAATTGGCTGGTGAAGTCTTTATGAAATTCCTCTCTGAGAATGTGGCAAGCCCTGTAAAAATAAAATAAAAACCTTGTCCCAGTGATGTCCCCTTTCTATTGCACCTGACTCAAGCTGCCCTGAAGAGGTTAGGCTACCCAGACAGCCCTCCCTCATCGCGGATTTGGCGGACATGCTAAATGAGATGTCCCTAATGGTCAGGGGAACAAACGGACTAAAAACAAACCCCCACATCCTTTAAATGCATCAGCGAGTGCCACTGCCCTCGTCATTCTGTCACCGTCAGCCATAGTGGAGGAATTAGGACATTCGGGCGGGGGGGGAGGGGGAGGGGCAGCCGCCGTACCCTCTGAGCTGTGCCGAGGTGGTCCAAATGTAGGGCCGACTAAACTGAGTAGGAAGTAGGCCATTTCGATGACTGGATTTCATCATTTTAGTCATCCGTCAGGTTGTTTTTTTCCTCTGCTGTCCACGGTACATTAGGCTTATGCTTTCATTAGCAGGATGCAAATGACCATTTATTATTTTTACCATTGTACACCTGGACATCATGATTTTCTGTTAGAACTGTTGACATAGGCATAAATATATTTGGGTATTTTGCTGTCATGGGTTGGGGAAAAAAAAATTCACTATTCATGGGAAAGTGCAAGGAATGTCAGCTTTGTTTTTTTATACAATGTCCATCAGTCACCTGCCTTTTAGAAACTAGAGTCCAGGGTGGGGGTATTGTACCTAGCTGGATTACTCAGTCAGCCAGGTAACTTCTAAAATGGCATGCAACAACTTCTCTTAACATTTGTTAATAAATAGCGATAATTAATCCTTATTGACACCTAATATTTTCACCCCCTGAGTCTTAAACAAAAAATTCTCAAATGGGCTTTTCAAAAGGACCAAATTGCAAGGAATATTATACCATGTTCCAAACAAATCTTGATTTGGTATTATCTGAAACTTAAACAGTAGTGCTGATCTAAAAATGGGCCATTGTCTTACTAGTTTTGTAACAACGGACTTGCACCTGAACAGCTTGAACAGTGGTCTAAACAAAATCTTTTACTTGCCAGAGCATAATCTCTTGGTTATACAACATATGAGCAGTCTCAGGAACTTGTTTGGAGTTCCAGTTATTAACGTCACAAAAATGAGTCAAAAAAGTAATTCACCTACTTGAATCACTAATCAAATATGAATGTTGTTGAACTGCCAACAAGCTACTGCAAAATGTAGCTAAACTAAAGCTAAAGCTAAGTTGGCCGGTGCTGAAAACAACACAAGTTTCCTGAAATAATTGAAGCACCCTCTGTATCCAGGCACACTTCTTCACACTGTTTTTTGAAGAACTCTGGCTGAGAGATAAAACGCATACTTGTTCAAAAGCTCATACATGGGCAGGTCTCTCCCAACAGGTCTGCCGATTTATTCAACAACGAGGCCTGTGAGTCCCAGTTCCTATGTACATGCGTGTGTGTGTCTGTGTTTGGATGTGTGTGTGCGAAGATGCATTTGTGTATGTGTTTGTATGCTTGTGTGTGTGTGTGTGTGTGTGTGTGTGTGTGTGTGTGTGTGTGTGTGTGTGTATGTCTTGCTTTGAGCATAGGTTTGCCTGGATGTTGTGGCCTGATTCACTGGATGAGCTTCAAACGGCTCCTTGGCTGCTCCTGTTTCATCACATGCGGGAGTGACAGCACCCTGAGACACATCGACCCAGCCCCTCAATGCTCCTACATCCCTCGCCCGAATAGAAAGACAGTAAGAAGGGGGGGAAAAGAGAGAAAGGAAGGAAAGGGAAAGGAACTATCAGGAAGTAAGGATGGAAGCAAGGGGGACAGCGTGTCGGACAGAAGTAGAGAGAAAGAAAAAAGCAGAGAAGAGAGAAAATGTTTGAGAGAAAGTCCGAGATAAAGAGGGAGTATAAGAGGAAAGAATGTGACAAGGAAAGTGGCAGGCAATGTAAGAAGTGTTTTTTGTAGACTACAAGAGAAGTTCTGAGAAATGAGGACCAGCGCCATACTGCCATTTAGTAGAAGGACGGTGAAGGCACGGCTCAGTGTGGGGGGAAAAAAGCCCTTTTCTTCATCCAGACAGATTTGGAGTCCAGCCTCCTCTCAGCCGTCCTCTTAGCAGCCCCTCTCTCCCCATGCAGCTGGGCTGCTGTAAGCTGATTACATGAAGAAATGGCTCGCATGTTCCTGCAGTGCAGATTTACGCAAAGAGGTGTGAGTGTGTGTGTGTGTGTGTGTGTCTGATTGTGTGTGTGTGTGTGTCTGATTGTGTGTGTGTGTGTATGTCAATGTGTGCTTGTGTGTGTATGTGTGCGTGTGTGTGTGTGTGTGTGTGTGTGTGTGTGTGTGCGCGCGTGTGTGTGTGTGCGTGTGTGCGTGTGCGTGTGTGTGTGTGTGTGTGTGTGTGTGTGTGTATGTGTGTATATGTGTATGTGTGTGTGTGTATGAGAGTGTGTGGGGGTGAAAGTGACAGGAGCCTAGAAGTGAGTCTGAGTTCAGATAACTCATTTCAGTGGGTCAGCTTTCTTAATGCAGTTGAAAGTTCCTCCTTTTGTGGTTTACCAAAGAATACTGTAAAAACAGACTCAGCTATAGTTGCACATCAGCTTGTGGTCACCAATCATATTAATTGCCAACCATTATTTGTCAATGTGAAACAGATTTCCTAAATTTAAGTATAAAGATAAATGAAGTATCTATCTATCTATCTATCTATCTATCTATCTATCTATCTATCTATCTATCTATCTATCTATCTCTATCTATCTATCTATCTAACCAGTTCAGGTCGGGAAACCCTTGCAGACATCCATGTACTTCAAGTTATGGATTTCTGACCCTGTAATCCCAACTCTCTCCAACACCCCACCTCTATTCCCTGTGTAAATAAAGATAAAGGTCCGCTATTTAGCAGACACTTCTATCCTAAGGGACCTACAAGGGGCATCCTGCAGAAGCGGGAAATCAAACCCAAGTCAACTGTTGACAAGGCAGCAGAGCTACAGCCACAGGACCTCCAGCTAGTCTCTGGCCATGTCTCAAACCGCTTTCTTGCGCACTTCAAACACTGACTTTCAGGGCGTAGAGCATTCACACTGAGAACACCAACAGAATTCAGGGCACTGAAAGTAGCCGGATTGCGCACTGCAAGCGGTCAAAAAATGCAGTGTGAAACGATGGACACTTCTTGCCCTAAACGGGCGCCATCTTGGCTATGTAGCGGTAGAGGAGGAGACCTTTGGGCAGCTTTTCAGTTTGGAAAGTTGGCTGACGCCTCGCAAATCACTTCAACCATTATTGCTGGGTACAATAACTGGTTTGTCTGATAGTACAGTGGCTATTTCTTGGTAACTTTTGAAAATCTAAGCGAGAAAACACCAAAAGATGTAGAGTTACATACAAAGCACAGCCGTGAGCGGAGTTTGGTCCGCCATCTTTGTTTACAATTTCCAGTTGGCTGGAGGGAGCTGGCGCACAAATTAATGTGTAAAAGGCTTGCACATTTGCGTCCGTCAGTATTCCATTTGAGACAACACTAATCAGCAGAACCCACTACAGATGTAAGTGCTTAGTGTGCACTATGCACTGTAATGCAGTGTCCATCGTAAAGTAGTTGGTTTGAGGCATGGCCTCAGTCAGGTTACCTTCCAGGTGCCAAGGCAGCAGAGCTACATGCACAGTACCTCCAGCTAGTCTCAGTCTAGTTACCTTTCAGGTGCCACTACTGGCTTGGTTCTGCCATGGTTCTGGTTCAGGTAGCAGTTCTGGATGCCATTGCAATCTTGTATGGGTGAGCACTGGCTCCCTAGGACAGAGCCATTTAATGACACACAGTGCTAAACAATAATGCTCTAGTGGACAATAATCTCTCTCTCTCTGTCTCTCTCTCTCTCTCTGTCTCGCTCTCTCTCTTTCTCTCTCTCTCTCTCTCTCTCTCTCTCTCTCTCTCTGTCTCTCCCTCTCATAACCTCCCTGTCTTTGGTCCCTGTCTCCCAGAGCAACACCATCTCAACAGCGCGTATACTCCGTTTGGACACACCATGGGCTTCCCACACCACCAGAGAGACCTCAGCATGTCGGGCCTCAACAAGTACACCTCCCTGAAGGCCGTGGGTAAGAACCCCCTCCTGTTCACACGCAACACTCAAACACTCACCCAATCAGTGCTACACATCGTAACATCATCAATAATCATCTAACCCTAACCCAACAGTCAAACACTCACCCATTCAGTACTACACATCCTAACATCATCATTATCTGAAAGACATTGTTGTTAGTCTATGTAGTGGGCATTGGCTGTTCAACTAACCGTAGGAGGAGAGACACATTGTTTATACTAATGCCTGAAGTGAGCCCAGACGATTGTCATCTGCAGTTCAGCGCCAGCCCATGCAGGAATGTGCCAGGAGTCACTGACTCTAATTCACACTGACAATGTAACCTTTCCAGCGAGCTCAATGTTCCTGAACCTTCATCAAATCCGGTCTCCCCTCGCGGCACGGACCGTTTAATGAATGAGATAGGACTGCCTGCTAATGCTCCTTAGCAGCTCGGGGGCTTTTCTAGAGAGAGACAGTAGGCAGCAGGGCACCAGTTGAATGTGGCCAGGGGGAGTCTTGTTCTCGCTCTACAGTATGTGACATACTGATGGGAACCTAAACAACCAAAATTACTTTCATTTTAACCTTTTCGTCTGGATTGTCATTGGCGGTGAATGTGTCTCGCCCATAAATTCTATTAGAGCCCGCCACTGTCTGTTTCATAACCCCTCTCAAAACCAGACACACAGACACTAAGACGCGCGCACATACACACACACACACACACACACACAGCCAGCCTGAGTCAACAAGCACAGGAGCAAGGAAGACATCACAACGAGTTACTTAATGACATGAAAAGGAGAGCAGCTTTACGGAAGATACACACGGGGCATAGCAAGGTACCAAGTGCGTGAGTGTGTGTGTGTGTGTGAGTTTGTGTGTGTGTGTGTGTGTGTGTAAGAGAAAGATAAATAGAGAGAGAGGGAGAGAGAGAGAGAGCTTTTGGCTAGGCTGGAGGCATTGGTCTCATTGTGCAAATAGTCCCTCTTTTTGTCCATTAATAGAAGGAGACAGGGCAGTCTTATTTATAATGCCATCCTCCACACACTCCGCTCATCCACTGCGGATCAACAGGAAACGTCCTCAGCCGGGGATGACTGGAGGGACCTCTCTCCCTTCTTTCCATGAACAAAGCACCTCCAAACTCACTCTTGGGGTCTTTTAATATCTCCACTAAATTTGGACAAGGGGACAGAGAGTTGGGATGTGTCTTACAGCAAAACTAATCAACCATGCTTACATTCAGACTCTCGCTGAAGGACAGGAAAGCCCAGATAAATGGGCTGTTGGTTAGAAGATGAAATTGGACTGTATGGGATTAAGCTTTAAATGGACTCACTAATGTCACAAAAATGAACGAAAATTGACTATTTACGGGTGGGTTTTTATGCCAGACAATTTTGGAGCATTTTAGAGCACTTCATGTTGTCTCCAGACCTGCAGGCACACGTAGTCATGTATGTGTCACTTTCATGCAAACTGACAGACAGGCCAAAACAAGCCTAAAAATAACCATTAGTTGTGCTCCTTGCAACAGGATGTTAAAAAGACGTAATCTCCTTATTCACCTACTCTTACACCTACTGTCATCTCGGTTCCTTAACTTCTCTTCTCTTCTCTTCAATTCTCTTCTCTGCAGCCGACACCGCCGCCCGCAGTTACTACAAGAGTTACCCTCTCATGGACTTCACGCAGTACCAGGCGCAGTACCAGGCGCAGCCCGTGGCTTTCCAGCCAATCCCCATGCACTTTAAGGACAAGTCCTACCTCCACCGGGCCGTCCCCACCCACAACATCCACGGCCCGCTGTCCATCGCCATCCCCCAAACCCACCTGGAGAGGGCCCGCATGCCCAGGACCACCACCGACCCCATGCTCTGCAGCTCGGCCTTCCGGGCCTGGGACTCCTCGGGCAGAGCTCACGTCCACAGGCAGACCTCACACCCGGGGCACCAAATACACCAGGCGCACCCGAGCTACCAGGCGCACCAGGCGCGCCGGCAGACCTATGCCAGCAGGAGGCAGTACAGTATAGAGGCCTTGCACGAGCTCTTTCCCCACTCCGTGAGCTACGGGAGCCAACTGTCCAACCTCTATCAACCTAGGTACAAGGGCTACACCACCAACAGCAAGACAGAAGTCACTGTGTGAAAAAAGGGAGGGAGGGTATTTCACAGCCAGGAAGATGCGCTGTGGAAAAGTGCTCATTGGTCAGTGTGGCAAGCTCCACAGCGGATCTCGCAGGCAATTACAATAATGACGAGAATGAAACAGAAGACTCGCTCTTCTCTTCTCTTGTTTCGCCCAGGTGTTGGTCCTATCCACTGTACGTCAGTCACGTCAGGCCATTTCTTCTTCCTCTAGCTCTCTCTCTCTCTCTCTCTCTTTGTCTCTCTGCACCAACAGGCACCACACTCTCGTCCCCCTTCAGTGTGGTGAGGTGCGTTTCATTTTCAGGTCGTCTGGCGCCACATGAGACAGTTCCCCCTGAGGCCACATTAACTCAATGAGGATGACGCCACCATCACATCAGCTTCAATCAGACCCCCCCCCCCCCCCCTCTCCTCCCCCATATACACCCATACACATGAAAGAGAGACAGACAGACAGAGAGAGAGAGAGAGAGAGAGAGAGAGAGAGAGAGAGAGAGAGTGAGACTGAAAGAGAAAAGCAGAGACAGAACACTCCAGTGTGGTGATGGCCTCCCCAAAAAGGAGATATATGAATACAAAATATTCCCTCTTGTTCTCTCTTCACTGTCTGGACAGACAGAGGGCAGGGTGGAGGTGCATCTTGTCAAGCATGTCTGCTCATATCCTAGCGTGTCTCTGTATGACCCTGCTGCAGGTGTGTGTGGCAGACTTTGAGCAGAGGGGAGGATGTAATGTGACATGTTACTTTTGTCCCTCAGAAATGTCTGATGAGGATCTCTGTGTTTATTTATTGATCTATTTATTTATTTATGTATTTATTAATTTGTTATTTTGTCTGTTTATTTGTTTGTTAATTGTGATGATGTCAATGAAAGGGCACATGTTTAAAGTGATGGGAAACCAAACCAACCAGAAACAGTCTCACACGAATCATGAATCATCATGAATCATCAGAGACAACAGGACACTTCTAACCATCATAAGCCACTTTCTTATTCACTATCCTTGGCCAGACATTAAGGCAGCAGCTGTGATGTCTTCATAGTTGGAGTATTTGGTATGTTTAGTGTAAGCACAGGGCTGTTTACCTGAAAGCATGTGGTGTTTCGATTTCCTGTCTTGCACATCCTGCTTTCACACGTTCAAATGTAACTATGGCAAGTTAAGACAACAGCAAAAACTACGTCAGAGTTATGCAGGCTTAACCTCACTGCCACACTATAAAACGATGAGTTAGCCACAAAGCTAAGCTAAAGCTAGTAGCTTCCTTGGCAGTGACAGCAGGCTTTTAGTTTCCTCCTAGCACAACCGACCTCCAACTAACATGATGCACATCCAAGTGAAACATTTCATGATTTCTCATTATTAAAAAGTACATTTTGTGGATTTAATGCATTTTCCAAAATGGATATATCAGAAAAACTATACATGAATGACTTGAGGCTTTTACTACTCTCTGAATGAAGTGTTAGATTTTAGGAGTCTATTACAGTAGTTATTGACTAATTTGCAAATCCCTTAATAAACACTCTCAATGGCCATTCAAATATTTAGTCACTGATGTCAACAACATGATGTTGTAGTGAACTAATTTTTCAAATCTTAAAGTTGGTACTTCAATGAGAGGCAGACAACCACATTTTTGTGAGGTTTTTCATTTCCTTGACTTGTCTGCATCTCTTGTCCAGAGACCCCTCCATGAATACTTCGCTGTCCCCCACAGGCCATTCTGCTTGACCTTACGAGACACTCATCTCTGCACATGGCCCTTAAGGGCTGACACTTGTCTTTTCGCCAAACTGCTCCATGTTCACAGCACCACTCTATTACAACCATTAACCATTATACATAGAAATGTCAGCATTATAAAGTTGTCCCACTGAAAGGCTATCAAATGTAATAACTTATGTTCATGCTGTACCAATCTCATTTTCTTTTTCTTATTTGCATAATTCTATCTCTCTCCAAACTCACCGCCTTCAAGCATCTGAATCCACAAGTCAGACACTCGGTTTTTAACACGGTCTTGATTTAAACTACACAGCATTGGGTAGATTGCTCTGATTCACACACACAGATGTTGAGGGAGAAAGGCCAAGCCTGTTGTGTGGAGGACCCTCACCTTGGTAGATTACTACAGTTGAAGTCTTTAGTTGATCTGTTATGACCTCAGTTTGATCACCACCCTAAGGAAAGATTCAAAGCCTCTAGCATCTCATAACCGTTACCTGACACTCAGACAGAAGTCAGAAATGACAACTGATTCGTTGGAATTCCACACTGGCTAGAAGTGCACAAGTTATTCAGTGTCTAACACAGTATTGGTTTTACAGGACTGGTAACGAGACGGGTAACAAGATATCAAGAATGTATCGCAAGGGCAAAGACAATACTTCCATTTCATTTCATCATGGTGATGTCAGCATAACAGTAGAACACTTTCAGAATGACCTGGTCAGTTGGAGACAGCTGAATTGCAGGGTGTACGACCAAATCTGCTATGTGCAATAGCTAATGGGGAAGGCCATTACAGTAAGATGTTCTTTAGGCACACCTTGTTAGTGTGGCAGTTTTTAGCTGTCGATAAACTCAGTTTGAGAGGCGAAAGGGTATGTACCTACAAAGTTCTGATATATATATATATACATATATATATTTTGAATTGTTAATCTTTCAAGGGTGTATGTACCTTCACCAGTGTTTCTTTTCCTGGAGACTGTGCATATTTCTGACCCAAAGATGACCCAATGTAACGGTTGTGTTTTCATTGTCTTGACTTCTCTCAAAGCACATGTTATATTTATCCTCTAAACATGATTTGTATTTTAGTGTTCAACTTCCCAACACATATATTACAAAGGACCACAAGCTAACAAACCTGGAATGCACCTCAAACGAATATTTTTAAGTAGGGGGAGCGTGGGGTAAGATGAACCAGTGGGTACGTTGACCCATCACCTGTATCTGGGCAGCCATACATCATTTTCATCTTGCTGTGGAGGAAAGGTGGTAAATGTATGTTTTCCACACACAGAAAAACACTTGTTTTCCTATCAGTTTTATTTGTATAGGCATTAATAGGTGTATATATATATCAGTCTAACATTAAAAGTAATTTATCTCAGTGTTATAATCTCAGTTTGATTAAGATATGTTGAGGAACTGGCAGTGTGTAAAAAACATATGAGTGAATAAGCTAAGGTGTAGCTCTGGGTGGCTTGTCTAAGCACTTTTCCCAAAATGGTGGCTGTTGGGCAAAATGTGCTAGAGCCTTGGGGGTGAGTTCAACCGGTGGTTCATCTTACCCCCTCTTGTTTACATGACGTTAAGTCAAATATTTAGTGCTTAAATAAGTGTTGCATCCAAACAATGAATAACTGACATAATATTTTATATTTTAGATGTAGCTTAACAGCTGCCATGCCACGTAATTACAGAAGAAAACAGATAGGGGCTCCATAGGAATACGCTTGTAGCCCTAGTTTATGTTATGATGATGTAGAATGATAACTCTTAACTTGCCATTTTGAATAACATTTTCCGTACATATGTGACGTGTTAGTGTTTATGTTATTGGCTACAGAGTTTATACTGATATTCAAGACAAGGGTTTAATCTAGTTAATACACTATTTAGTAACCGTTTCCTCAGATGGCTCAACTTTACCCCAACGTGGGGCAAGTTGAGCCACCAGACCATTTTTTTTTGGGACCCCATATTTTGCTGTCTATTTGATTTAGGCACACTGTTAAGTTTTTATTGATTGTATACCTACTGAACCTGTGTTGTATACATTACTTCTATTTCTGTTTTATATTCCCTTGTCTATTGGTCGACCGAAAGTAAAAAGCGGCTCATCTTACCCCCCGTGCATACACGCAGTTGAGTGATTTGTCTGCAAATCTGCCAATTTCTTCCTTATGCGATAATGTTAAAAGTTGTTCATAGAAGGGCTTTTGAAACTAGTGAACTTTACACTTTTATGTTCTAATAAACTGCATTGAGGTGAAGCTTCATTGAGGTGAAATTATTGCTTAGATAACCTCATGGCATGTGAAGTGAATGTTAGTGTGTGATGACGTAGGACCAAAGGGTGGAATGCTGTCCTATTTAAAACATTACGTTTCGCTGGCTGTGACTCAGCCTTTATAGGTGCTGAACAAAAGGGGGATATTTAAACACAATTTTTCATTTGTGCAATTTGGACTGATGACAGGGCAAAAAAGCAATACGAGCACAAAGACCAGTGTCCAGTTCACTGACTGTAAGAAATAACCGTGTTGAGCTATCTTTACCGATGTTTGTTCCTTTTTAATCAGTCGTAATGCAAAACCCTGTGGCCACGTCCATGTAAATACAGTATTTTCACAGTTTAATAGAATGCTTAATAAGTCTATAAAATTTGGGGGCATAATTCTGCTTGACTCTGTATACTCAAAAGCAGTCCATGCGTGAAAAGTATTCATATATTGAGCACAAAAATAAGCTTCCTGTTACCATGTACCTTGTTTGTATATTGGACAAAGTTGTTGTAAATCTGTTTTTAGAAACTCTTTTCAGAATAAAAAAAATACATATTTTACAAACCTGTCGCCTGACTTCATTGCTGCAAATGTTATGCAGTTAATCAGTGAATGGGCCTAGGTACCCAAATGTCAAATGGGCCGTCATGGTAAGAAAGACTGCCTTCCTTGTGAACTTGACATGCCCTGACAGCATAAGCCATGTATTTTGCAGTACGTGTGAGAGTCTACTGGACATGGCAGTGCAGGAGCCAGTTCTATGAAGCAGGAAGTTGCAGAGTGGAGGTAGTGCAATTCAGAAGCTCCCTTTCCAAGACGTCAGCACCCTCTGTTGGCTCAATCCTGACTGACCATATTAGTGATCAAGACATCACTGGTACTTTCTATAGGCTGCAAGTTGTATCAGTGCATTCAAGTCTGGATATTTTCAGCCATGTCTTTAATGTGTATATCATACTGGCTATGCCCAAAAATTATATTGTATATTGTTTATTGTATATACTATGGTCATTTTAAGTATGTTTTCCTGAAGCTAACATTTCCACTCAAAACACTCTCTTTAATGAGTTTGGTTCTCACTGACTTGTGTGCCTCTAGGCTACAAACCCACTCTGGGAAACTCAATTAAGTTCCCAGCATTTCATTACAAATACATCAGCAATGAAATAGTGGGTTGGGCATGGAGTTTCCATCAGTTAGAGAGAACACACACACCACACACACACACACACACACACACACACACACACACACACACACACACACACACACACACACACACACATTAATGCTTGACCTTGCAGGTCGTCTGAGAATCTGTTCAATTATGTATACCACCAGAAAACACATGTGGAAATGAAGCAGCAGTCAAACGTATTAAAGCTGACTGCCCTTTTTGATGAATTAAAGGGGTCTTTCTGTATGAGATATTTCTCTGCTTGAGTGGAGAAACTGCAATATATGACTGAAATAAAATTGCAGGGAAAACAATGATACTTTGCAATAAATCAAAGTTACTGACAGCAACATGAAGCTACATTCTACATAGTCACGATTATTTAAGTGTAAAATCACTCCTACATCAAATGCATGACCAAGTACCTAATGTTGCCTGAACAAACACCCACACCCACAGTTAAGACACCCGCACACAAATACAAAACTACACACGTTCCATGTTTGTTCTTATCTTTTTATTTTATTTTTTACTTCTTTTAAAAAAATTACAAGGTTCAAATATGTTTTAACTGGAAGCCCAGCTCTGATCTCCACCTGCTAAAACTATACAATCAAGGGGAGAAAAAAAAGAAAAAGCACTACTTATAATATATACCCCAAAATGATAGCAATGCATAGTGATCTGATGAACATCACCAAACCAAATTCCCAGGAGCCCGTGTGAGTTTTTGAAAGCCCCGATGCGATACAAGAGTACCGATCAAGGTCATTTTAAGTGCAAAGTTGGAAGAACTGATACACTGAAATTCCACCAACATTATTAATGAGAGAAAGATACAGAGAGAGAGAGAGAAAGAGAGAAAAAGAAAGAGAGCGAGAAAGGGACAGATAGAGAAAGGGTTAACTCAGTGCTAATACACAAGAATATGGGGCACAGCAGTACAGCAGTGAGAGAAGCCCAACTTGGACCCAGCGCACGAGTGGCAGGGCACCCTCGTTTACCGTGGTGATATTTAAAATTTCATTGTAAAATGTACACAACCTCAAAATAACACGTCGTCTGACTTTTGTTTTTATGTTCAGTGCTGTGACGCCTCACGCCGCGCGGCGTGTCCCACCTGAGCGATCACCAGCACTAAAAATGAAACTAATGACTGAACTAACCCCGGGGTCTCATCAAGACGCCCTGCAGTGCTGGCCATGAGATCACCCTTACTAGGTCCAGGTTTTCATCTTCTCTATCTCCAAGAACCGCACAGCTGCAGGCTACCAGGCTCAATTGCAGTGTTCAGTAATTAAACTAAGGAAGGTAGCTTGGAAACCAGTTTAGATGGTATAGACTCTTTTTTTAATAAAAACTATGATCAAGGAAAGTGACTCTGCATTTGGTGTTGCATTGATGAAACTTAACTCTCTTCTATGCCAATCCATTTCAGGACTGCCGTGGCAGCCAAGCTCAGACCACAGATATGCCGGGACAAACTACCCACTGAGATTTTGGCCTGCGAGAGAGAGCCTATACGTGGCCTTAGAGTATTGCTTTCTGAGCACTGCCCTATGGGGGTGGCTTAGGGTGGAAGGAGGAGAGAGAGAGAGGAGGGACTGTGGGACTTTTATCCAGTCCTGGGGTGGGGGGTAGAAGGGGGGAGCAACTCCTCACTGTTGGCTAAGTCTTTGGATACGGTACAGCAGGTGGGGTGGGTGTGAGGCGAGAGGCTATGTGGGACAGGAGGAGAATACTCAGTGCTCTTGCCGTCAGAGTAATGGACGCCGGGGGTCAGAGGAGGGTCTCCCCAATCCGTTTTTTTTTGTTTTGTTTTTTTGTTTTTTTTGCATTTGCAGCCGATTTCCAGCAGGGGGTTTCTCAGCATATGTGCACAGTTCATGTGGTTAACGTCTGCTAGCGAGCGTGTGTCTCAAACACCTGCGGCGATGCAGTGACCCTACAGCATGTGTCCGTGTCTATGTGGCTGCGCCTACAAACCACGTGGCTACAAACAGGAGTCCCAGTGGAGCTGCAGGTCTGAACTGTCCAAAAAGTCTGCAGAGAAGACACTAGGGGGCGTATGTGAGCCCAGTGGGGCCAAAATTGTGGCACTCTCGCTCCCCCCGCCGATGCCGTTGACGCCCCCGGTTCCATCCCCGCCGCTGCTCCCCGGGCCGCCTGCGCCCATTGATATGTCCAGCCAGTCCATGCCGTCCAGGGTGGGGTCCCCGAAGTCCAGGCCGGCGGGGTGAGGAGTGAAGCTGAGATCGCTAGTGTCCATGGGCGACGAGTGGTCCAGGATGCTGGGCGCGCTGAGCATCTGGCTGTGCAGCTCGTCGATCAGCGTCAGCGGACTATCCGGGTCGCCGGCTCCACCCAGCAGCGGTGTGCCCGTGGTGCTCTCCAGGAAGTCCTCCAGACGGGCACGGCTGCCGTCCTGGAAGGCCCGCAGAGCATGCTGGGACGCGGGGGAGGACGAGGTGGAGGATAGCTCTGGAGGAGGTGTTGGGGGGGACAGACGGAGTGGAGAGGAGGGCGGGGAGGGGGTGGGCGGGTTGGAGTGCAGGTCGGAGAGGGAGGGGTCCGGATTGGCTTTGAAATTGGAGATTTCTGGGTTGGGAAAGAAGAGACAAGTACAAAAATTAATTAAAGTGTGAGAAACCATTACACAATCATGTAGAATATTTAGACAAAACACGTCCTACTTTCCTAAATGTGTATTCCATAATTTAAACTAAGCAGGTATAGATTATCATCTGGCCTGGACTGTGGGCGGCTTCTTTATTCACTGATATTAAGGTAGTACAAACAGTGGCAATTTCCATATAGCAGAAAATCTGCATAGCAACATCTGGCTGAAACAGATCTTAACGTCATTTTTATAATCTGAAAGAAAGATCTTACCTCCACTCTTGATGAGGATGTCAAACAAATCGTCAATATGCTGACTGCATGAGCCATTCTCCTGTGACCAGAAAAAAAAAACCCAAATCACTTCATGAGAACAACCACACTTACATGACGTATACTGTTAACACTAGCAATGGTTATATTGAAACTGCTAGTGCAGTATCTGTAAAAACACACCCCATTAACTACCTTACACTTAAGTTTTATGCCTTTATGATGGCTCAAGAGGGTAATATATCAATAAACATCAGGCAAGACCTTGAGGATTGGGAATAGGTAAACAGAGGGACAAAAGACCAAGGAAGAAGGGATGACAGATGAAAGACAAGAGGACAGACAAAGATGACGGGTCATACTTTGTGTGAAGTAGAGCGAGAGGTCTGTTTAGGAGGGGGAGGGGTGAACAAGGTGTGACGGTCAAAGGTCGGACAAGCCTCGCGCTGAGGAGGAAGAGGATGGAGAGAGAGAGAGAGAGAGAGAATGAGAAAGAGAGAGAGAGTTCAAACTACTAACTCTTAACTGAAAGAGAACACACACAGTTTAGATAGGAGAGGAATATGGATGTAGGAAAAGGAAATGGCAGTGAATATGAAGAAGTGTTGAGGTCAGGCATAATGACTCACTACAGGGGGGTTTTGAGAGCTATGGTTTCACCGGCCTACCTTGATTGGTGGAGGCGAGGGGGTCTGATCCAATGAGGAGTCCTTGGTAAAAAAGAAAGGCTGGAGATTGGGGGGCGCAGTGGCGGGCACTGTGGGCTCCTGTATGCCATTGGTAAGCAGATGTAGTCCCGCCTTCTGGGCGTAAGGAGGAGACATACAGACATCATAAGCCTTGATTAAAACAGATTAAGGAGGCCCCACTCTGGACAAGCCTGACGTTTAATATAGTGTTCTTTGTGTATGTATGTAAACAGCAAACCTTTTTCATAGGCTGTTTAGCAGGTGATGCCTGCTCCTTTGGTTTTGATTGGTTGATGCTTGAGATGGTCTGTACAGGTGATTGGCTGGGGAGCTTGACAGGGGTTGACTGTAACCGCTGATATGAACATAAATATGTTAATCATTAGACCCTTGATTAGTCTGTACTGTACAACTTACTCATGCTATAGGGGGGTAAATGTACGCCCTTTTGGGAAGGTCAACTGTTAAAATCCAGGCTGTACCTGCAAAGTGATGCGCCCATTGGTCTTGCTCTGTGGTGACACGGTCAGCTGGCCATCGGTGCTGCTGTTGGTCAGAGTGATTAGATAGTGGTTACCATTGCTGTCTGTCACCAACGTAGGGGCGGGATGTGCCTTTAGGAGGTCCAATGAGATTGAGGGGGCTGTGACCGGTGCACTGGGTTGTTGAGTAACAAACACTTGAGGGACCTATAACAGAAATGAAAATGAATAACAATTATTATACGATAAGAAAAACCAAGCACTGTAGATACTGCATGAACTGTACATTGTCAATATGGTGCTTGGTAACTCCCCCGACAGACCCCCCAAAAATAAATCCCTCAAGGCTTTCTGACAACAGTTTCATGGCTAGATAGATGTATCAAAATATTCCCTCTATTTTCTGAGTGGATGAGTGTGACTGACCTGCTGTGGTCTGGGAGGCTCCTGCCTTCTCTGCTGCCTCTGCTGCAGCTTCTGAGGCCTCTGCTGCTTCCTGTGCTGCTGCTGCTGATGCTTCTGCTGGATGATCAGCTGCTGCAGTTTCTGCTGCTGAAGCTGCTGCTGCTTCAGGTCTACCCTCTGCGTCTGCTCCATCTGCTCCATCTGTTCCACCTGCTGCTGCTGCTGTTGTTGTTGTTGTTGTTGTTGCTGCTGTTGTTGTTGTTGTTGTTGTTGTTGTTGTTGTTGCTGCTGCTGCTGCAGCTGCTGTTGCTGTTGCTGTTGCTGTTGCTGCTGTTGCTGTTGCTGTTGTTGTTGCTGTTGCAGCTGCTGTTGCTGGACCTGCAGCCGCTGAATCTGCTGCAGCTTGAGCAGGGTCTGCTGGGAGCAGGGCATCTGCACTTTCCTCTGCGCAGTCTGCTGCGGCGACATTGTCGTTGTCTGCTGCGTCTCCATCGCCACAGAGACCGTTGCCGCCGCAGTAGTCAACACAATCTTCTCGTCTTCGGCCTCTTCCTTCACCCTCATGGTCATGCCGTTGAGCTGGGGAGGGGGGAAGCCGTGAGGGAGGAGTGCCTCGGTGATGCCATTGGGGGTCTCCGTGGCGACGCCGACGCGCTTGCCCTGCTCCAGCTGCGAGCGCAGTGTCTCCACCTGCTGTTGTTTTTGCCGCAGCATGCGCGTCAGCTCCTCAATCTGCTTGTCCTTCTCCTGCAGCATCTGATCCTTGTCCACCAGGGCCTCAAGGCCGTTGGCGGGGGGGACTGCGGACAGCCGGGAGAGGCAGCTGGGGAGCTGGGCGAGCCCCCGCGGCTCCTCCTTCACCACGGGCTCATGGTGCTCAGGGGATGGGTGGAGGGTGAGCTGAGTGAGAGGGGAGCTCACCTATCAGAACACAGAGGGAGAGGGAGAGAGAGAGAGAGAACGAGAGATGGTTAAAGGATTTAAAGTGAGATTATTGTTAGAGGGTTAAGAGATTTTGGTAAACAGGTTAAAAGACTAACGTGTCACAATGTTTTAATTTGTTACAAAGACTTACTACTCGGTGCCACAGATTATACTTAAACCAGATGTGAGCGTACCATTTCGCCAAAGACGTCGCCATTACAGCTGGTCTCGTCTGGGCTCATTCCAGCCAATGAGCGGTCGGAGGGGGCGGGAGATACTGGAGGGGAGGAGCTTGTGCTGCTGAAGCGCATCATGTGGGGCGTGGTCACGCCGTGACAGTTGAAGGTTCCCAGTCTCACTGGAGCCTCTTTGGACTGTGCAGCCAGAGAGGTGGGGCCACTGGTCTGCCCTGCCCCTTGCTGGGGTTGTGGTGGGGCAGTTTTCTGACCGTTCAGCTCCTGGTAGTTCTTCAGCCTCTCAAGCAGGTCGTTCTTGGTACCTGACACTGTCAGACCCCTCAGCTTGAGCTCCTGTTTAAGTTCAGCCACCTTGAACACAACCAGAATCATAAAAAGGGAGATTAACATCAGGGGGTTAACATCCGTGCCCTCCAGCGTATGCGTTAACTGTGCTTTCAAACATCAGCTCACTTTGAACTCGTCCAGGTTAGCAGGCAGGGTGCTTGGCTTGGCGTCTGCGGACAGAGGTTGGCTCTGGCGGTTGGATCCGGTGTGGCTGGAGGGGGCGGTGGTAGGGGTTGGCACGGCACGAGATGGGGAGGGCCCAGGGTTGGCTGGGGGAGGGGGAGCAGGAGGAGGCTGCTGCTGCTGCTCAGTAAGGGGTCTGGAAAGAGGAAATAGCAGCAGTGAGAAAAGACTTCCTCCGACTTCCTCTTATGAGGTAACATAACCATGCAGCAGGGTATAGAGCACCCTCTGGTGCCTTCAGTTGGAATTACACGTGTGGATCTTTTTTTTCAACACCCTATACATCATCTTCCTCTCCTTGTTAGACCATACAGACATCTTTTCACCTATTAATATGATCACAAGCAGATCTCAGGCTGTCAACAATATCTTGCATCACTGGCTTTCCAGTATGTACACACACACACACACACACACACACACACACACACACACACACACACACACACACACACACACACACACACACACACACAGATATACTGACTTTGGTGGTGCAGGCAGGATGGTGTGATAGTTGTAGTGCTGCTGCTGCTGGCTGATGATCTGCAGCTGCAGGAAGAGCTGCTGCTGGTGCAGGAGCTTGGCGTAGGACGAGTCCATCTGGGGCGGCGGCTCACGCTCTGCCTTCTGGTCGGGGGGGATGTACTGGTGGTACTTCAGCTTCTTCACCTTGGGCTTGCTGTCTTTGGCCTTCTTGGGCCGCTGGGACGGCCGGTCCGAGCTGGACTTTGACGACTACGTGATGGGAGATGGAGGAGAAGGAGAAGGAGGAGGAAGAATAATGTTACGAGAAGCAGAGACAAAAGACGGCAAGAGCAGAAAGAAAGAGGACCCTCAACTAGGATGGACGAGATAGGTGTTTTTTATTTTTTTAAGAATAAGATAGAAGAACACACTGCTCAACATTAAGAAGAACACAGGGTATTCATATGCAGAAAAACAGAAGAGGAACAGAGAGAAAAATAACCTATTTAGGGCATATCAGATCTCTGGAGCACATAATAGGGATCAACATATAATAAACTATGATTCATTAAGGTGTAAGAGCATAGAGGAGGAGTGCCCACTTTTGCATGCCCAGTGGCTGGACGTGGTGCAGTGAGGATCAGGGCCCCGTTGGTCAGCGTCTGTGCAGGAGACAAGTCTGGGCCGCTCAGCTGCAGAGGGACTTGAGGAAGGAACTGCAGAGGAGATCAACGAACGGGGACAGATTAATTAAGAGGAAGAATAATCTGTGCACTTATACACTTATAGTTTCACTTTTATTCAGACAGTGTTTCTTATTAACCCCCCTCTTAAAGCTGGATTTGGAACTTTCAGTTTCTCCATTAGGCGATCCTTGTGTTCTAAAGTGGTCTAATAGTACAGCGGTTAAGCCCTCAAATCAAGGGGAATTGTGCACTTTTTGAAAGAAACATGAAACTTCTACCATAGTTAGGTTATACCATGAGGTTTATTTTCAGATTTGGAGGGAAGTCAGATTTGACCTCTGAGGCCCGGTAGAGGTCAAATCCAAGATGGCCGCCAATAATATTCAAAAGTGCCTCACGTTGGAACCAAACACTGTAGAAAAACACTTAAGGTGTCATTTCCTACTAACTTCTGGGTGCCCATTCTGTATCTGATACATTTGAAACCACTAGATTTCAAGAAAATGCATTTATGTAAAGGTCAGGGTAAAAAAAAACATAAAAATATTATTTTTTTATGTACCCCAATTCATTTTTGTGGTCTCTGTATTATTCAGTTATTAGTTGTTGTTTCATGAGATGTGTGGCTAATTTAATTCCTTCACAGCACAGAATTATCCACAGGTGACCCCCCTAGACCATTTTCACACACCACCTGCAATACCACCGCTGACCACTGGTTGAAAAACCCCTGCTTTAGAGAGTTGTTGCTAGGCAAAATGAAAGGCCACAGTACTAGAGAGCACTTCAACCGACATATTCTAACAGGTAAAAAGATTGACTATGAACAAACAATATTATTACATAATTACAAAATATTATTCATATTGCAAATTAATTTAACCTTAGCCAGGAAGGAGTTATCCTTGGTAGTTAGCTAGCTAGCTAGCTTTTCAGGTAAAAATCATGGACATTGATCAAAATAATTATCGTGATCTTCCTGTACACATCCGTGATATGATGACTCTTGCGGACAGACACCCAGCAGTCCTAGCAGAATTCAGGTCCGGACATTTCGTGGTGCACAAAACCAGCGACCAGTTCTCTGCCAGAACAGAACAATGCCATGGTCAAAGGTTCTGGTGGGGCTATCGGACTGACTGTAAATCCAGGAGCACTCAGACACTGGATGGTAGCAGGACCAGAAATCGCCAGGATCACTAAAGAGTTTGAAGAACAGGCAACAAACCAACAGCATGGACTCAGTGACTCAAGACACCATGAACAGCAACCTGGAGTGCAAACAGCATTCCTGAAGGAGGTTAAGGCACTCGTCACAGTGCTGGAAGAGATGGGGAATCCATTTCTAGAACACAGCCAAGATCTTTTAGTCATTGACACAAGAGGCATCGTTGATACCCAAGTTGCTGATGCTGTAAGAAGGATTGATTGGTGAGGAGCAGTACACCCTTGGTGAGGAGCAGTACACAGAGTTTGTGACCCAAAGGCTGGAAAGGTGTACAACACCTATGACACATCCTCTTCCAAAGAACAAGTTGCCACTGTTCAGCAGACCACCTGTCAAGAGCAAATCAAAAGAGAAGGCACAACTTGCCGCACTGAAGAGTGACTTTGGCCTTTTTTCAAGGCTGTACATCTCATGTCAAACACGAGATGAAAACATCAACCACTTCTTTTCCCATGACAACCAGGCAGCACCTCCAGCCAGGGACGCAGGAAGTAATATGAAGTCATATGAAGTGGGGGGTGCTGTATGTAAAAACCCGCGGCATTGCCTGAGTTCAAGTGTTGTAGTTGCGTCTGTTGTCCACTAGAGGGGGTGCGGCAGCACCCGGAGCACCCCACTTCCTGCGTCCCTGCCTCCAGCTCTGTCAAGTGGAGGAAAACTTTGGTTCGGGGTTAAAGCAGATCCGCTTCACTGCCTGGAGTCAAATCTGCCCGAAAACAAGTGTTCCTGAGACTGATGCAGTAATTCTAGATGGTGCAGCTGTGGTTCAAATGCTGAATCTAAAGACATCAAGAACATTTCAAGAGTATGGAGAAACAGTGTTTGTACCATACATCTCTGCTCAACTAGAGGAAGGCGACCGTGTTGACCTTGTCTGGGATGTATACCTATCTGCCAGCCTGAAAGCCTCAACAAGACAAAAGAGGGGAAACGGCATGAGGAAAAGGGTTGCTCCCCTTACTGTGATGCTTAAGAACTGGAAAGACTTCCTTCGGTGTGATGAAAACAAGTAGAGTTGTTTTCCTTCCTGGCCCGAGAAGCCGTTAATCTGCCTGTAGCACAGGGCAAAGAACTGTATGCAACAGATGGAACTGGAGTCCTCTGCTCTCCTGCTGACTTATGTGTGGCCCGCCTTACCCCATGTTCGCAAGAAGAGGCGGACACTCGGCTACTTCTGCATGTGGCAGATGCTGTGCAGAAAGGTTGAAAGAAGGTGACCGTTGGTACGGATGTGGTGGTGTTGGCAGTGGCTTCTTTTAGCAAAATAGCTCCTGATGAACTGTGGATTTCCTTTGGTGTTGGGTCAAGTTTCCGGTTCATCACTATTCATGAAATGGTTGCCACAATGACTCCTATCAAGTGCCTGACTCTCCCTGTCTTTCATGCTTTCACTGGATGTGACACTGTGTCTGCATTTGCTGGCCATGGAAAGAAGACTGCCTGGGAGACATGGAAGTCTTTCCCAGAGGTCAGTGATGCTTTCCAGGAACACCTATGCATGCCAAGTGAGGTCAGTGTAGAATCCATGTTACTGCTGAAACAATTTGTGGTGCTCATGTATGACCGAACCAGTGAGAGCATGGAAGTGAATGATGCCAAGAAACAGCTTTTCTACCAGAAGTCCAGGAGTTTAGAAAAACATCCCTCCAAACCAGGATGCCATCAAACAGCACATCAAGCGTGCTTGCTTTCAGAAGAACATCTGAAACCAGTCACTGGTCCTGGATCCAGAGATGCCAGAGCCATCTGACTGGGGCTGGACAAAGGAAACCACTGGTTGGCAGCCACTCTGGACCACTCTCCCTGAAGCAGCAAAGTCTTGCCATGAGCTGATCCGCTGCAACTGCCAGAAAGGGTGCAGTGGACGGTGCTTGTGTCTCAAAGCTGCACTTAAATGTACAGATCTCTGTTTGTATTCTGATTGGCTAATGGGTAGTCATGCCAGCCGCGTATTAACGTTCTAGCCGGTCTGCGGTCTGATAACTATTGTTATTGTACTCCGGTGACATCAATCTTAAAAATGAGTGATACCATGTACCAAGATCTAAACATTACATCCTTAAAAAAATGGGCGATATATCAACAGCCATGAGCATGTATTGATAGAATTAGGACTCCTATTATGAAATTATCTGAGAACAGAAAACCAGTTGAATGTCATGGTACCATGACAGTTGAAGAATAAAGACTCAAGACTTTACGAACATTTTGATATCGGGTAATACTTTATAGGACTTAATACTTTATAGTACAGGTCAGTACAATTCTGTAAATTAAAGCCATTTAAGCTGAGCCCTGTTGTCCGTTTTCTATTGATCATTGTAACTTGAAGTTAGCAAGTCATTGTTTGCTAGGCAACACCTAATAAAGGTAAACAACTTACTAACCTTGACCGTTCGGTCAAATGATCAGACTTAGGCGCTATCGCTCGGTCGATATGTTACGGCCTCAGTCTGATAATTTACCTGCATGACCTCACTCTCGGTTAGTAAGTAGTTATTATTGGCATTATTATTGGCATCACAATTACTGTTATTATTTTGGAAATAAACAACCATTTTGCACCGTTCACCTCCCTATGTCTGCATGATTTGACCTCCATATTGATTTAAATGCATTTTCTTGAATTCTAGTGGTTTCAAATGTATCAGATACAGAATGGGCACCCAAAAGTTAGTAGGAAATGACACCTTAAGTGTTTTTCTACTGTGTTTGGTTCCAACGTGAGGCACTTTTGAATATTATTGGCGGCCATCTTGGATTTGACCTCTACCGGGCCTCAGAGGTCAAATCTGACTTCCCTCCAAATCTGAAAATAAACCTCATGGTATAACCTAACTATGGTAGAAGTTTCATGTTTCTTTCAAAAAGTGCAAAATTGTCATGGTTATCCGCTGTACTATAAAAGGTTCATTCATCAGTTCGTTACACTTGTGGGGGTACCTGAGGGGGGGATGGGTTGCCATTCGGAGTGAGCATATCAGGTGGCGAGTGCTGCTGGATGGAGCCAAGAGGAGAATCGTGATTGGCTGGCTGATCAGGCGAGAGCGCGTCACTGCTGTCCTCGTCCAATGAAGAGCTGTCGCCTTTTGGTGATGACTCACCTGAGAGAGTAATTGGTGATCGAATACTTTTATTGACGTTATCCAGCAAGATTACAGCTATTTTTCACTCAGCAAACTGGACTTCCACCAATATTATGTGCTTTTTTTTAAACAAACATTTAAGTGAAATCTCACAGAGATGGCCGTACAACAGAAGTGGTTCATCGATGACATAGTGTCAACACCCAACTGCTTCTGTAGCAATATGGGATCACTGAAATGTTCACCACAGCATGAAGCAACAGCTGGGCTAAAATGGCATCAATTAGCATGTAAACATCCATCCTGTGTGGTTCACAGTGTTATAGTGAGGTCGGTGTCAACACAAGCCCTGTGACGGCGGTTTGTATGAGATGTGTTGCCATCTCTTTGTCAATTTCAAGACTAATGGTGGATGCTTATCTGCGACCGTGGGTGAAAGACCTTGAGAGACAGATGAGTCAAACTTACCAAACCTCTTTAAGCTTCAGATTGCTTAATCAAACTGACACACATCCCCAAAAATGTCTCAGGAGGATATAGAAGGACAATTGGTTTAATCCTAGTCCATTACTTTAAGTCTTTCATCCTACAACACCATATCCCTGCGTTCCATGATGGAAAATATGACAAGGTTGGTAACTTCTGCCCGGTCAGGTTATGCATGTCGGTGTGCTAGTGTGAGTGTCAGGCGAGTGTGAGGAGACTCACCAATGATGGTGTGCACGGGCAGGATGTTCTTGTGGATGAGTTCAATGGGGCCGGGTCGGTGGGAGATCTTATCGTTCAGGTCATCGGCCAGACGAGCTCTCTTTAGCTTCAGCTGCTTGGCCTGCAACGAGGGCTCGGCCATTGTCTCTGTACACACACACACACACACACACACACACACACACACACACACACACACACACACACACACACACACACACACACACACACACACACACACACACACACACACACACACACACACACAAAAGATATATGCAGTAAGCAAGACAGTTATAGCACTGGGAAATGAATTGGCATTGGTTAAGCACAATTCAATAACAAGCCTATGCTTGTGAAGTTCATCTGCTCTAACGTCACCTTTCCTGGACAGGCTTGTGTTCTACTCTAAACAGAACAGTCGTACAACACTGCTATATCCAGTAATAATTCTTATGAATGTTTTTATGTGGTGAGAGAAGACAGGAAACACGTCAGTCAATGTTGAACTTGTAACTCTGTACAGCAGCAGATAGGATGTAACTGGTTAGAATTGGTCAAGTACACACCCAAAGGGCAAACCCACACACACAAGCACACATTTATGTTTTCAGAAATGATGCGTGGGAAATTGTTAACTTACTATGAGTAGTTTAGTTAAAAGAGTCTAACTCGTAAGCAAGCTGTTCCTAAGCATATAAAGCCTTGGTTCAGACCACAGCAAGCATGCATGCACCATGCTTGACAAACTGCCTTTCCCCCCCCCAAGTATTTATTTTTTTTAAACTCATTACAAAAACACTTGCAATGTTTGTTGTTCTACAACCTCTAATGTGAATGGGAATCCAATCCAGACCACTTGAATGCAACCCTTTGTCTGTGATGGTGTGTTCTGGACGGAAGGATGAAATGTGGTTTCCAAATTAAAGAATAAAAGAGCCACTAAAGCACAACAATGACCTTTTTTGTGCCCACGCCCTGCTCTGATGTGGTTGGCAAAAGGTGACAAGGCTGTGGTCAGTTGAGTTGTTTACATGGTTCCCGTTACCAAGGTTAAAAGTCACTCCCATACTCACAGTAATTACGCTTTAAACTATGGCAAGAAGTTTTCGGGTAAGACCACATTTACTAAAGAACTTTAGACAGTGTAACATTTTCACTTTATTAAACAGCTCGCTTGGAGACTTGAGTCTACTGAGGTGTGCGATTCCCTGATACTTAAAGGACACTGATGGAGTGCTATACAAAAAGTGTGTCTATTTATCTTAACCAGCATACAGGCATTCTAAAAAAACAACTTCTAACAGACATACTTTCATAAAGCAACACATTTATGGCACCTTTTTTACCACAACCAAAACGCCGAAATGACAAAACGTGCACTTTGCCACATTTTCGACAACGAGTGTGTCGGAGCAGCACTTCAAACTCACCCTCTAGTATGTGCATCCTGACCAGCTCGGACCTCTCAGGACGGCTCCGGATCTTCCGCTTGAGATAGTCCTCCGTCTGAGGGGAACCAAAAAGTTGGTTACGTGGAAGACTTGGTTACTCAAAGTGACTCACAGTACAAGGAATTGATACATTTCAGTGTGTATGCTCTATACTCCTGGGGAACTGAACCTATGGCCCTGACGCCCCCTTCGACTAGCTAGGCTACAGGAACTGAGAACGCCTCCCCAGAACCATGTGCACTTGCTGACAGTCAAATATTTTCAGTATGAGCAAGTATGAGCAAGTGGCACCATTTCAGGAAGGACCGTTGTTCAATACAGCAGCACAAACACCCCTTTATTTGTTGATTACAAAGTGCTGATCGATATTTTTGTAGGGCAACAAATTAAAAAAATATTAAAAAAAGGGAATAATAGTTAAAAAAATCATGAGGAGTGAGACATTTATATAATTTTTGAAAGCCACAATTTAAATGTTAGCTCTGTACAAAAAAAAAATCATCAGCCCGGAAGCCTGATCTGCAACAGATTTGGTGCCGTCTCATGTCACTAGAGTCTGGGTGTGGGCCGTACTCACTAACTCGTCTGGCATTCTGTGGGGACTCACCCGCGCCCGTTCCAGGCTTCTCCTCTGCTCGTGGAAGGCGGCTGGGCTCTTCAGTGCTGTGGGGGCAGAGACAGAGACAAGCGGTGAGATTGGTCGGACGTGCCGTCGCATTGTCACTCGCGATCAGAAGCAACACATTCTCAAAGCAGAACTGGACATCCGGGGAAAATCACACTCTGTATTATTAACAAGCGAGCTGCTTTAAAGAAGAAGAAAAAAAAACAAAGAACATCCTCTATTAGTGCACAAGTTCAGTGTGACTAGCAGCGTGACTAGGAACCGAGGCGAGGCTGATTCTGTGGCTAGCACAGTGGTTTTAAAGATGTGTTTAACCCAATCTGAAACATAGCAGCTGTGAATATCGTCAGAGAGGTGTCCTGCACTCGACATTTCACAGCATTGTTTGCACAGGGTCTCTGTTCTGTATCAGTCTCTGCTTCTTATACAGGTTCAGGAGGTCGGTAAGACCTCACGCCATCAATCTCCGCACTCGTTCTTTGAACTTAAATGTTCCTCAGATGTTCTGTGTTCTGAAGCTGCAGATGTAAGAGGGCTTAGGACCAGAACATGGCAGTTGACGCTGACGTTAGATCTCCTGATTGTGCAAGAGGGTGACGAAGCCTCCCGAGCGGCTGGAGCCCGGCTGGCAAAGGTCAAGACTCTCAGCGTCCAGGGGTCTGTTGCGTGCACAGGGGAGTTTGGGTGGTGCCGGCTATGACGTAACGTTGAGAGCCTCTCATAGCTATGCCTCTGCTTGTGATCCTTCAGAGTTTAGACTATGCAGAGTGTCAATTTACTTTGAACATCTGGCATGGCTTTGGGGCCTCCATCTTGTTCTGCTGAAAACGCCGGCGAGTTTCAGCCCAGAGGCACTCTTGTGGGTTAATGAAGCACGATGTTGGCATATGTGGGTCGATGCCCACATCTCAGGCCGCCATTCCCTAATCTCTTTTAATAGCACGGCGGGTCAGTGGGAAACATGTGACACCGGAAATGGAGCCTTCACCTGTTCTCACCTCCCTTCCGTCTGCCAACTCCTCCAGTGTCCCTCTGGTGCCATGTGCACCGGGCCTGAGCCAGAGGCCCTCAGAGCCCACCACAGACAACTGGAACCATGTGAATTTACGGGATTTACTAGGTAAGCACACGAGTCACTTGTATTTTATTGATATGCACTCTTCCCATCCATGGAGGGCATGGTGTGCAAACAGTCTGAGTCCCTTAAATCTGCCAAAGAGAACTTCAAGCTAAAATGGGGCACCATTCAAATTCTGCTCAGATTGGAAAAGGTTTCAGACCAGATGCTAATTAATGAGAAAAATCACATTTCTATGATGGTTGAATCATGATTTTTCGTTATTTCATTATTATGCTGAATGAGAAGATTGAACTGAGCTAACATGACCACGCAGTTCCATGCGTTTCCTGCTGCTGCAGAGGATCTGGTCAAAGGTACTCATTTCAACATCACAGGTTTTCTTTGCGTGTTTCTGCAGCATATGGTGAAAGACACAGTGCACTGTTTTTGGCAGGATCTGGCCCAACAGTCAGAACGTTCTCTGTTTTTACAGCTCGTAAAAAGTCGCCAGGGTGAAAAAAAAAAATCATTGAAACACCCTGGCCATTGCTCCCCAAAGACAAATACCCAACATGAGCCTTTTATTCCCCGCTAGTAGCTGACTGCTGGTCGGCCCTGGTGTGGCACGGGTTCGGCCCCGGATTAGCCAGCTGCCATCTGAGTTCGACCTCCTGTTGCTAAGAGACAGCGTAACTTTGTGCTATCGTTCTCACAGGGCCTTCCCCCTTTGCACACAAAGTGTCAACATAGCACAGAGTTTAGACAGCATGCCTCCTCATTTTGGCAGAAGTGAACAAAAAAAGGAAGTGGAAACAGAAGAGGAAGTTGACCTACCTGATAGCAGAATGACTGTGTTAATCTGAGACAGCCAGTTTTGTTATATTAAGAAACAGTATACTTCTGCTGTGTATTTCCAGAACCCAATAGCCTATATAACCTAAATCAAGTGCTGCAAGACCGCACTAAAATATTTATCCATACTTACAACTTCCCCTTAAAATAACTAAAATTGTATGTCATATACATTGGTGTCATCAGTATTATGAGAGTGACAATTTCAGAGGGGAGTCTTCTGCACAGTGAGCTTTTTAAAGGGTGAAGTCTTACAGTTATAGCCTCAATGGTACAGATATAACACAGAACAACACACACACACATAGAAATGAACTGCTAAGTGCTATTAGAGTAACAGAACATTTACATTTATAGAAAGTGCATGCAAACTGAAGCTCATTCAACTGATGTTAACCACAAGGTCAAAGCCCCAGCGAGAGGAACTTGCGTGCATGCTTAGTTTGCGTACCTATTTGCATACGGTTGCCCCATTTGCAAAGGTCAACATTTAAAGTTCCTTACACATCTAGGAATAGGGATCTCTTAATGTCAGCATTGTGTTGCTATGTCTGGTGTGTTGACTGGAGGCCACAATGTTATTGTTTGTTTTGCCTCGACTCACCCAAATACAGGCAGAAGAAAAACAAGGTTAGGAGGAGACGGGAGGAGTAGACTTACGAGGCATGATCCCTTGGCTGACCAACTCCTCTCGTGTGCGTCGCTGCTGTAGTTTGAGCTGGAGCACTGCATGTGGAGAGAGTGAGACAGAGACAGAGAGAAGGAGAAAGAGAGAGAAATCGTCGGTCAGATGTAGAGCAGGGGAAAAGTAGTAGTAGAGACCGTAGTAGTGGTGGTGGTGGAGATCCCTGTGGCTCTCCTCTCTCTTTCTTTTTCTTAGTAGGCAGTTTCCATTGATTGAGTGTTTCTAAGAGCAGCAAGAGAAATAAGTGGAGGACTGACGGTAACCACCCTCTCTCTTTCTAGTCAGAACTGAAGCAAGAGGTAAAGGGAAGCTGTGGTTGTGTGAGAGGGGTGGCGTTACACACTTCCTGCTTCTTCTAACTCAACTGCTGCTTTCAGAGCAGATAAACACAGGGCAAAACTAGCGGGGGGTCAAAGCAGGGCTTGTGAGGTGGACTCACCCCCTCAGAACTACAAGGGCACCAACACTGGCCGCTAGACACCAACTGGCCTCAACATGTTACAGAGTCACTGTGGTATTGGCTATGGTGAGAGGGTACAAAGGGCCCTGCTTGTGTTAAGACCTCTATGCAAATGCCACGGCAGATGAGCATGATGGTAAAGTCGGCATTTGAATGCTGTGGTTTACCGTCTCATGCTGTTCCATCTACTGTTCATTTCTATCCACAGAAGGGACTGATTGAAGAGGGGATGGACAATTAATCTATGGGGGAGTACATGATGCATTTTGTTCTATGTGCAAATGCTCAGTGACTGTTTAATAAGTCTGGGCACAGGATGTGTTTTTGTGCTGAGAAGTCTCCATAATAACAAGCACTGTCGAGGACCACCGAGAAGTAGAAACCTCTGAATATGGAGGAACAGCTGGTCTGGCCTAGTCTACTGCCGGTCCAGTCTACAGCCGGTCCAGTTTATAGCCAGTCCAGTATACTTCTTTCCTAATTGTATGATCGCCTCCAAACACTGGACAAAACATCTACGCGGCCCCTAACTGACCACCGTAAAAACAATCTGACTTAACACAAACTGGTCTTGTAAACAGATGATCAGGGAATAATTAGACAAACAAGTCTCCAGACAAGGGACTCCGCACGCCTCGGGTCTTCTGCCAAGCTGAGCTGATCTGACAGCAGCTCACGTGGCATCCGAGGGGGCAGCACACACCTGTTGGCATTGACCCCATGACATCACCGCCAACACGGACTGCTGACGCATACCCACCAGTCACCTTCAACAGGGGACTCGAGAAAACCAATCGCAACATTACCAAGCACACTGGCACACACACACACACACACACACACACACACACACACACACACACACACACACACACACACAAACACACACACACACAAACACACAAACACACAAACACTCTAACATGTCTCATGTGCTAAGACCACACAGCAGCCAACAAGGCCGTATGCCACTGGCATCCAGAGAAGAAGACCAGGCACAGGCGGGGGTGATAAGAGTGATCTATTCTCACAGGCGACAACCTTGTACCCTCACAATATCTTCGGTCTGCTCTACGCCTCCATCTTGCTTGTAAACCGGCACGAGGCCTGGCCGCTCTGTCCTTCTCCCACAGGCCGGTGTCACGTCAAATTCTCATCATTCATTCTCTCCTTTCTGTTTAACTGCGGAGCGCCTACACCCACCCTCCCCCTCCTCAATACACAGCCTATTTCAGGCCCCCAGCACAGCACTGAGGAAACACAAGCTCCCTCTCACCCATTTGTGAAGCTGAGCCCTCTTGCTGTAAATCAAACAGGCACTTTAAACGGTGCCCGTAGCCCAAAGCAGCAAGTGAGAGTAACAGAGAGAAAGCGAGAGGAGAACGATACTGCTGACTGCAGCTTTCCTACAGTCTAAAAGACAGAATCAATAAAATGTTTTAAAAAAAAATAAAAAAAATAAAAAGCTTGTAGTTGCCAACTGGGTTAATCCCTCGCCCTGCATGGCAGTGGGAATAATTAAAGGCCCCTGGGCTGGCACATAAGGCACCGGGGTCAGGGGTCAAGTCTTCTGCGCTCCACCTGGCACTCTCCTCTGATTCAGCCTGCACTCGGTCGGGCGAGAGCATGATTTCAACATTTGGTTACCAGACTAAGCTACAAACGCTGTGACAGGGATGAGAATCAGCCATCCTGAGGGAGGAGCAGTCGAGTCATCTCCTCAGGAGACGTAGAGAAGGGTGAAGAGGTCACTTCCAGTCACATAATACAAAACATTGGAAAACACCCAAATGCACACAGATTAAAATGAGACTTCAAACTTCAGCATTAATAACTGAACTCATACATGCGTCATTCGATGCCCACCTTCTTTCAAACTATAGGCGTGTCTTTCGTAATCCATGGTTATCCCTGGCTTGCTGGAATCTTTTCCGATTGGTTGAGCCACCAAGTAAGTGTCGACATGCAGGCAACGGTAAGTGTCCAGCATGATGACTGAAGCACGTTTTAGAAATTCAGCGTACAGATTAAGATTTACAATCCCATAAATTGTCTTGTCAAATTATGCACAAATATATTTGACATCTGATAGTCTTCAGCTGGCTTCCAAATCTGCTGAACAGGTAATGCATCATACAGATCTCACAGGTCCTCTTTCTGGTCTGCAATGAAGAATCATGTCCATGTATCTGGCCAAGTTCGGTTTACAATAACAAGTACTGGTGTCCTTTGTGTTATCTTTGGCGTCATCAAAGTTTGATCCCTTATTTCATGCTCCTGTTCTGTTCTCTGGTCTTTCGTGTCTCGTTCTTCACTGCCCCACATAAACGGTTAAGTCAAACACTTCTAGTCCAGTTTGCAAGGTTTGGTGCTGCACATGTCACAGTTGCAGAAAGAGCAAACAGTCTTAAAAAAAGGCGGAAGAAAGAGGAGTGAAGGCAACGTGAGAACAGTGAGCTGCGGCACGGAGCCTGCTCTGCACACCGCGGCACAAGCGCTCCCAGGCAGAGGGGAGATGAAACGAGAGGAGGGTCAGCTGCAGTGCCAATAGACTGCGCTCCTCTCCTCTCCTCTCCTTCAGCTCAGCTGTTGCCTCTCATTCACTCACAACCTCGCAGTGCCCCCCGCAGCCCCAGCCTCCCCTCCCCTATCCCACACACATCTCAAACCACCAAACCTCAACATCAAGTTTTCGTCTTGTCTGACTTTGCCACCAGCCTACTGGACAATGGACCTAATTCGGCTTATGCCTAACATATGCCCTTAACAGATTATCTCATAATCAAATGATCAATGATTTAGTGTAATTAAAATAGAGCCATCAGCGAATCATCATGAAATGCAAAGAGTGAGTGTGATTCCTGGCAATGTGCTGTGTAAACCAGAGCATGACCAGCACACCGGCACCCCTGTGTCCTTAACAAAACCTTGCCAATTGGTCATTCTTAGGGAATCCCTCAACTCCCACAAGCTACGGAACAGTTTCACAGAACAAAAAAAAGAGTTACATACTTCAATCTAAAGCATTTTAACTTTCAGTAGGCTTTTGCACACAAACCCACACAGATAGACAAAAACAAACACACAAACACACACATACACACATATACATAAACCCAACTCAACTCTAGCACCATCAGAATTCTTGTGAGGTCCCCCCCCACCCCTAGCACCCGCCCCTGGGTCCTCTCTCGGTTTTAAATAGTAGGGCCAGCTGGCCACACCACTCTATATTCAGCACACTATCACCTGTGCAGGCAATGGGTAGGGTTACTCACAGATATCCCTCTACTAAGGCACTCACAAACATGGTGACTCATACACATTCGCACCCAGACACACACACAGACACGCATGAACAGACATCCACACAAAAGTTATCCCAATTATGTGCTCTGGTTTGAACAGTTTGATTCTTAATATTTAGGTAAAAAAGAAACACTTGGAGCTTTGTAAGTATGTGTTGATTCAACTCAACTGATAAATAGGGTTCAGATGATGGCTTTATAACATACACCTTTACCCTGTGATAATGACAAGGATAAAACGCTCCACTCTCACCTCCTCGTTTTGCCTCACGTGTATTAATATACCCTCTGCTAAAACATGGCTTAACTGAGGTAAACTTGATGAAGTGTATACATAACTAAGGTATACAGCTCAGCTGGGCTCGCCGTGGGTGTGCTTATATGCTCACTCTGATCCCCAACACGGCCTGCAACATGTCAGGTTGTTGATATTTTCGTTGTGAAAATGCGCAGCTCGCCCGAAGTCGTGTTATGGTATGACTCACTGCCAAGGCCTGGCCAATAACAACCGGCTCGTAATATACACATTCCCTAGAAGCGCACTCCCAGGAAGCCAAGCAGCATCGCCTTAGTCAAACACGCCCCGTAGGAGAAGGGCGCAAAGGACGATGGTGCAAGGTCCCAGACAGGGCCCTTCACAACATCCTGGTGAGTCACTAAGAACCTGACACATTACTCCTGATCATAGCAGCTATACGGCTGTCATTACAGTGTGGCATCACTCAGGTTTACAGTTTAATGCAGGATGCTCATAATCCAATGCGTGGGATGGAGTCAAAGGTTAAACACTATCACTTCTGGCCGACGGCCACATAAATGGGTGGTGCACAGTGAAAACAACAAGGTGACTTAATCATTATCTGCAGTGTGCAGTGCTCAGTTGGGCTTGTTGACACATGTCTGATGCTGAGTGCTATTGCAATGCTTACCTACTGATTATGATCACTGTAGGTGTGTTGGGTCATTTTAAGCACATGGGCCCAAGGCCCGTCCATGCCGCCTATCTCAATATAATCCAATGCCTCATGTGGCGCTGGTGACGTCCTCCCACTACCCGGGGTAATTTCTCATTCGTGGGTTCTGTGTTCCTTAAAGGTTTTGGGGTGCCAAGATCACATTGCTAAATGTGAAAATAGTGTTGCATCTGCAGATTGGAATCCTAGCAGTACAATCAAATGACAAACTGGCCTAGACTGCCATCACTACCCTCTTAGCACACATACATTGGCGTCCCTGAGGATGTGTTTTGTTCTCTGATCGACGCATGAAACAGGCCTGCCTTTCCAGTCAGTCATTAACATTCTTTGGAGGAAAGGTGTCCGTTTCCCTTCCTCACTCTCCTTCTTTCCTGGAATTCTCTCTGTGCACTGCATGTTTACATACAGTAGAGCTGTGCTTTGCTCTCTGCAGTGCCCCCTCCCCTCCCAACCCTGCTTTCAATGCCAAACCTCCCTCTGTCCTCACTTCATCACCTCTGTCTCCCTCCCTTTCACTCTCTCTCCCATTTCTCTGTGTCTTCAGCTATCAGGAATTTGATGGTACAAAGAGGCATGGGGTGGGGGGGGTGTTGCCCTCTGGCAGTTACACTACTCTTACGGATCTGACAGTGGGGAACTTTATGACCCCTCTGAACTCTGAAGTCATTATGGCACTTTGACTTCAGTGGCTTTCATGTTTCAAAGCAATAATGACTCTGGGCCTTCGCTAGTGTGCCACATTACAGCTGAAAAGCAAAATTTGATACTGGGCAGACTTTATGCCCTCAGAGAGAGAGAGAGAGAGAGAGAGAGAGAGAGAGAGTAAAAGAAAGGCTTAAATGGAGGCCAGCTGTTTGCATCTGGTAATTTGAGGCAGTAGAGCGTTGTGGGGGGAGATTAAGCCAAGTTCAACAAAAGAGGTTTTTTTTTGGGGGGGGGGGGGGGGGGGGGGGGGAGGTTCTCTGGTCCAGTCATTCCGTTTTTGTCATAGTCAGTTACATAACGGCCATCTGAAATCGTTTTATTTCCCATACCTCGTAGCCTGCTGCCCTACTTCTCTCAGCAAAAACCACCCCAGGAGTCTGTCTGTACATTTTTATGTCTTCGGTGCTCTATGCTCCGATTCCGACCACATAAAAAATCCACAAGAACCAAACAGAAAAATGCTTGGTCTTCACTGTTTCAAGGCCAAACAACTCCCGACTAACAGAACAACGTTTTGTAAACCACCGTTTCATTTGAGACAAGGGGAAACGTTCCTCAGTGGTTCTGCCACTGGACTGCGCCTCACATGCCTGTGTTTTGTCATGCCCTTGAGGCGAGAGGGGAAGACAATCCCTTATCACTTTTTTCAGCCACTTTGTTTATGTGTTCTGCTCCCGCGTCATGGATGACAAATACTGATAGAAAAGACCGGCCAGGGTTTTGTTAGGATATCCCTCATGATGTTCCAGCCCTGAGATTTTACACGGGCAAAACAAGACACCAACATTGTCAAATAAACCCATGGAAAAACTCAACAAATATAACATCCTTGTTGCTGGAAACAGACTTCTGTTGGTGAAAAAAAAAAGAGAAGAATAAAAGAACACAGCCTGTTACTGTTACTGGTACTGATAAGATTAGCAATTAGGTTGCACCTCGGAGCAGGAAGTTCTCAAGAATTATCGATGCAGTTTGCTTTCGGCATTACTCAGAGCTCAAGAAAGTGCGCTGACAAACCTTGCTTTAAGAGACCGGGTTTACTGCTGCACTGTGAGTGCTTCGATGACTCACCAAGTCTGAGCCTGTTTACAGACTCATGCGCCGCAGCACAAGGCAACAGCCTTCAGCTGAACCCAAACACTCATGGTCTGACTGGAAGGTCTTCTCAGCCGGTTCACTTGTCTTTCTGTTAGTCAAATCACGACAGCCAGATTTAGTGACACGTGCAGCACAGTAAATGTTTTGCTCATAGGTTGCTTGTTGCGTTAGGTTACAGGTTTCTGGACACAGTGCATACTTTGAGGTCCAAAACAAGATCAGTTCTGTTGAAAAAAAAATCCTCAAGTGACCAAATTATCTGGTTTTCATCTGTGCAAACACCCTTGGAACACGCATGGCCATCTGCCTGTCTTTGTGATTACAGCTCACTTTGGAACTGGATGCAGAGCGAGCTGAGGGTGTTGAATCTAAGCTCCACACACACACACACACACACACACACATACACACAACACTAATCCCAGACGAGGCTTAATCCTTTCCCAAGGAACCAGTCCGGGCAGGCTGCCGACAGCCCAGGGCAAGGCAGGGAGAAGAGGCCAGGCCCAGTGACAGCCTATGGCGTGATCATAGGCAGTCAGAGGAGTCTGACTGATAAAGCACTTTTTGTACCTCGGGGGCACAACATGTTCTGAGATTTATCTTTCATCGTATAGCAGCAACATCAATCCATCGAATCAAAGTATGCATGATGCAACCTTGGAAAAGGCAACTCTTGCTTAAAGTGTTCTGCCCCAGCCTGTCTATTATTCAAGATAGCAATTTGCTGGCTCCGCTGCGAGTAGCTGTGCTGTCGAAAAGGGCGTTTCTTCTAAATTTACTAGATGAACGAAAGGTCTTGTGTTTATATCTGCTGTCTAATACGTGCGCAAACACAACTATGTATACACATTGGGGATTGACAGTGACTGAGGATGCGTGTGTGTGTGTGTGTGTGTGTCTGCATGTGTTTGTGTGCGTCCAAAATGTCTGCTTAGAGAGGAATGGGGCTCAAGCCAGTAAGGTGGCTCTGGAGATGTGCATCTTGTCTAGACTGTATGGAATAGTGAAGCTCTGTACTCCATTAGTTGGCTCTGTCTCTTTCTCTCTCAGTCTTTCTGTCTTTACCTCCCTCCCTCTTCCCTCCTCTTGTTCTCTCTTGTTCACTCTCCAGTGCCTGTGGACGCATGTCGAGGCCCGAGTAGGCAAACATCCCTTGCTGTTACATAACACACAAAACCACAGAGCGGAGAGGAACATCGCGCTGCAGACCAGCTTCTTAAATCCTCACTGCACCAGCCTGTGTGTGTGAGAATATGTGTGTGCGTGGGTGTGTTTGGGTGTGTTTGTGGGTGTGGGTGTGTTTGTGGTGAATAGTGTGTGAGACAGAGAATGAGAGCGAAAGATGGAGTGTGTGTCTGTTTGAAACCAAGTATATATAGCCATGGTGTCTGTATGCATTAGTGGGTCCAGTAATGGAGAGCAATGGTAGCGCAAGAGCATAATGACTTGCAGCTCCGCTCCATCCCAAGTGAACTTCGGGACCCTGCAGGCTTTACGAGAGTGATGCACGGACACATCTGTTTTCTACTTGCTTTGAAACCTGTCTAAAACAATCACAGGCAGCATATGTTTAGATGAAGGGAATATGACTAATGGGTTTCATTCAACGGCATGCACTGTGAGCTTCAGAAAATACACTGTGTTCTCAAGAGTGGAAGACTGATTATCCTGCTCATTTAAGCATGAAAAAACCCACACCTTGTCCTACACCATCAAACCAAAAAGTCAAGTATGAGGCATAAGATTGAGAAACACCTTAGAACCCACAGTGGAGATGCTACATTACGGACTGATCATTTTCTCAAGTTGTCTGGTCAAGCATCTGAATCAGTACTGTGACCACAATAAAGATCATCAGCCTGCTGCAACAAGCCCCTATCCAAATGCAAATCAGGTATAATGTCCCGCCACCCCACCCCGCCTCTAAAGGTGCTTGTAGAGGGGCTCCGAGCACACCTGGATCCTGGGAGAATGCTCCATGACTGAGTGATCCATCATGGTCTGGGCGGGGTAGACTGACCTGCTCGGTCTGTCTGACCAGAGGGTCATCTTTTCAGACTCTCCCCATTCTCCCTCATCCTAGTGCCAAACAACAAGCTCCAAAGCCCTCCTGCCCCACCTCATCAACATGCCTGGTATGTCAACCCATAGCCCTGGGAAGCAGAGGGGTAATAAGCACCAAGCCAGGTCTTTGGACCGAGTAGTAATATTGCCATGCCAACCTGTAGCTGGAGGGAGTTCACAGCTGAATCAAATGGATGTTGCAAGGGTAAGGGGATGATGACCGACCCAATCACATCCTGCCCAACCCACTTTACCTAAAGGAATGTCCCACATTGCCACATCTGGTGTACTAGAACATGTTAGCCCATCCGCACCTAGTTAAACGGTGAGGCTGCTTTAAACACGTTAAAGAGTTTGACATCGAGTTGTTGTTGCAAAGTCCCTTTTATTTTGTGTGAATTTCTTAAACTTTTTCCATTTTAAGTGTTGCAAACTTCCACAAATGCTTCTTCTCTGCCTTGCACTATTGTGATATACACTCTAATGAAATACAATATGGAACAAGACAAACTTCTGCACAGAGCGCTTAACCACTGAACAATACCACACTAAAACCTTAACCTCTGTTAACATGCCCTGAAGCACACCTGTGGATCAGTTGTACCTGTAACTACACATAAACTGCAGCCTGCAAAAGCTGCGCGGCATGTCATTTATTTCTGTTAGAATAAAGAATGAAAAACTTCTTACCTGAGTGTATTGCCATATCCTTCTAGTCCAGAAGGATAACAATGTCACTGCCCTCCCAGTTTAGCCATCCAACCACACATGCATACAAAAAGAAAGCTGTGCTAACGGATATTCCTATTATGTCAGAATTAAGTTTCCAGAGCAGAAAACTCTTTCCTGTGACCCGTTGGAATGTTCTTGAATGGTTCTAATGCAGTTCTAATGTCTGGAATGTTCCTCTTCTTGGTCCTTTGGAGAACAGACTGAAGCCAGTCCCGGCTTTGAGTCTGTGTGTGTATGCTTAGCCGCCAGAGTGCTGTGTGTGGGTGTGTGTGTGTGTGTGTGTGTGGATAAATGTGAGACGGAGGTGTTCTCTTCCTTATCGCCTGTTTATCTCCCTGGTTAACAGCCCTCGTCCAGCCTGAAAGTGTTCAGCCCTCTTAGGCAACTCCCACTACTTTCCCGCTCCCTGGAAAAGTAAGGAGTTTTTCTTTCCCCTCTCTCTCTCTCTCTCTTTCCCCTCTCTCTCTCTCTCTCTCCCCCCCTCTCCCTCTCCTCAGAGGAGAGAAAATAATAACTCTGGAGAGGGTCAACCGCCCGCTCCCACTTCGCCTCTGACTTCACATCAGCCCCAACCCGACAGAAGTTAAAGTGGTCAGGGAGTGTGTGTGTGTGAGGGAGAGAGAGAGAGATAGAGAAAAACTGGTGCCAAACCACATTCCTGGTCACCTTTGGCTCTTCAAGTGCTACCACACTACCTGCTGCTCTCCCTCCCTCACCCTGATTCTCCTTCTCTCTCCCCCCTCCCCAATTCTTCTTCTTTCACTCCCTCTCTCTCTCTCTCCCCAATTCTTCTTCTTTCGTTCCCCCCCTCTACGTTCGGCTCCCCACTACAACAGCCCCCTCCTCTTCTTGCTTTACTACACAGTTATGCAATCTGTTTCTTCAGGAAAAACTCCCACATGCCACCCTCCCCAAACACTTTTTATGCTTCCGAGAGCCGAAAAGGCGCCCCCCCCCACACACACACACACACACACTTCCCTCTCTCCACAGCACACTGTGTTTGAACACTATCAACACAATTCACTGACCTTTTCTCTGGAACATTCCAAAGAAAAGAAAAAACGCACCACTCTTTTTAAACAGAGTGGTTAACTGCTTAACCCTTATCAGACAAAAAAAAAACAGCCTTGTTATTCCTCTCGTGGGTTAAATCAAGACAGATATGACTGTAAACAATTACAGCACTGCAAAGTCTTTAACACACCCCTCATCATAACATTCATCCATCACCACAGAGGGGACTGCTTGACTTGGTTGAGAGCCGGGGTTGGCCTCAGTGAGGAAGGACGCTGACGTGAACCTAAGGGGAAGATACCTCTTAAAACTCAGCAGGGTTCAGAGGACTGCCATCAAAGGCCCGGGAGCACAGGAGATAGCAGAAGAACACTCTTGCTTCAACATGTCTGCTGTTATTACCAGTCAGGGCTCAATGAAGTTGAGCCGGGGGTGGGGGGGGGGGGGGGGGGGGGGGGGGTGGGGGGCGGCAGGGGCTTGAAAGAAAGGGAGTGGTGGCCTAAGGCTGAGTGGTGTTGGGACGACATAGCCCGAAATAAACCAGATGGGACTGTTGTATGTGCTTTTCTGTTTGGGTGGGTGGGTGAGTATGTGTGTTGGGGTGGGTGGGGTTGTTGTGTTTTGGGGATGGAGGTGGGGGTGGGGAATGCTCCTCGGCTGTGCATTTCTACAGGGTAAACCCCCAGGCTAATGGCCTGGTCGGTGGTGAAGTAGACTCTGGTGACTTGTTAACTTAATGCTATTCATTGTTGCTGTTACGTGTTGCTAACTTCATATTAAATTAACACAATACCAGTTTAGTAAAGGCGCTATAACATTTTATATTCTCTGCTTGAAATAAATAGCCAAAATGTGTATGATGATGCCAAAGGTTTTGCAAGGCTAATCTTTCTAAGTAGTGAAAACTGTGGTGGTGAAAATGTCTAGCTCTTCACTTCTCTTAGGTTTAAAGCTGCCGTCAGATTCTGTGGCCTCAAACATGATGAGCTGTAAATGAGCCACCATTCTTCCCACCGCGAAGATAACTTTGGAAATTCCAGTCCTTTCACTCCCACTTTTGGTGAGGTCACCATGTTCCCCATCTTCCTTCGTCTCAGGGTGCCCACACCTTAAATCCACTGTTCTCTAAAAACAAATCTCTTCTCTTTTGCTCTCTCTCTTCTTTGCTCAGCCTGGCGAAACCAAGCGCCAGCTCGCGAAAGAGACCTGCGCGGACAGGCCAGTGAGATTTTTATACACTTTGATATTTACAGATCTTTTTCCTCTTGTTAATTTCTGCCATATCCTTTCTGCCTGACACCATATTTCCACCAAGCCATGCCGGCCTTCTCCAGGCCAGATTATCTGAATGAAGTTGTGCCCTAAATGAGCATGACTTTTGGGGAACTAGCTTTGGACAACTTCATCAGTTGATCTGGTAGATCTGGAGACAGAATGGTAACTACCACAGCAATGGCTGTTTACATTAAGACTCTCAAATAAGTAATGTGATTCAAGAAGATCTTAACTCTTTTCTTTAATTTATCTTTCTACAAACATAAAATGTAGCGATCCAACTAGAACAAAGCAATCCACATTGAGCTCTTAGTATGCATGCAAAAAGCCCTTCCTTGACTCTGTGATAGGAGCATGAGAAAGCTGCAACATTAAACTCACTAACTCATCTTATATAAGCAATTAAAGACGAGGGGGTGAGGAAAGACAGGGCATTTTCAAGGGCACTGAGCTTGGGCACACAAGAGACAAAATTGACCCAGGGTAGCACTTCAGGGTGCGTCACCCCCAGACTCACCATTCGTCCTCTCCCTGAGGGGCAGCACGCTGGGCAGCGGCTGCAGTGTCAGCTCTTGAAGCTCATTGGTCACCGCCTCGCTTTGCGGGCTCGGGGCGGGGCTAGCCTCATTGGCAGCCACCATGCTGCCCGGACTTAGCTCCTCCCCGCTCTGGGTCACCGGGGCTGCCAGCATGACGGGTGGGCGCTGCCAGCAGAACCTGTGCAGGACAGAGAGCAGAGTGGTTAAGTAGGTTTATTATATGTTTATCATGTCTGTAATTTAGTACGTGTTTGCTATGTTATGTTATTTTATGTTATGTTATGTTGTTGTGTAGTGCATTTTCTTAAGATTTTCAGTGTCCAGTCTGACAGTGTTGTTCTGTGCATCTGACAATAAAAAAACTTGGACTTGAGAGTTTTTACAGGGGGATTGATTTGACAACATCATCTAACCACTCTATGAGATGAGCCCAAAGAAAACCTTGGCCAAATTCTGTGGGGCTATTTCTATTCTATTTAAATTCTACTTTAATGCCACAAAGGCATCTTAGACCTTCTCTGCTTACAACACTATTATGATGGCAAAATATGTGCAATGAACAGTTCAGTTTCCTATTCCTTTTCAGCTGTGTTCCTCTTTTCTGATCTAGGATTATTTTATCGTACAGGCAATCTATTCATAATAAAAAAGGACAACTTGTCCTATTAGAGTTATAATATTGAAATTGAAAGCCTTTATTGTCATTGTATTTGCATACAACTAAATTTGGAGTGCTGCTCCTGTTGGTGCCACGAAGGACAACATATAACAACACAAAAATACAATAACTAGAAAAGATGAGAATAAGTGCAGTGGTATGGAGCACAAGTACTCCTCCTGAGGTAGCTTGCAAATAAATAGATACACATGGATAAGATGTTTGGGATGACATAAGTGACTTGCAGTAGAGTAAAGTGACTGAAGTGATAATATTGCACATTGAATTTCCCATTTTAGTGCATGTTTGAGTTTAATGTTCTGATAGCTGTCGGGAAAACACTGTCCTTTAGTTTAATACAACAGACTGTATTGATTAAACTACACATAGCCCAATGATCAGCTAACGATGATAATGCTGCACACAGCAGTAAGTCCACAAAGGACTAAAAGCACTATAGGCCTATGTTACCATTGACTGATGTATTAGTAGATAGGATCTGAATGTGTTATTAGATAGGATCTGAGTGAAATCTCTGGATTTCACATTGGCCTGTGTTGAGACATGCAACAAAGTGAGTATGCAATTGTGCAATGTTTGAGTGCAAACACAGACAGGGTTTCAGTAAAAGACTGCAGGCAGGGAATTGAAGAGAGGAGCACCTTAAGAAAAGTGACATAGTGACTAGAACAGAGCCGGGAGGCAGACTCGGCTGTGAAGGAATCTGACAGCTCTTCCTGAATCTCTTCAGAACAGAAGGTTTCCTTTTTTTCCTGCCCTCAATGCCTGTTTCTATTCCCCGCCATGCCTGTTAAGACCGGATTGTGGTATGCAATATTAATCAACATTAGCACTGCTACCATTGACAGTAATAATTAATACCACCAAATGTCAAGCCTGTGGAAGTGTGTTGCACTTAAATATTGCACACCCTAGACAGGTGGGAAAAGGCTGATGTCTGTATCAGAACTACCTCTTAAAAAAAATGTTTTATTTTTTTTTAATAAACATATTAACTATTTGATGCTTCTAAACATAGGTGACTTAGTCATTATGGAATACTATATGGGCCTTTTGGAAAGATTGGCAGAGTAAAGGACAGTACAATTTGATTAGCCACATCAGCCACTGAAATACTGAAGAGGTTGCATTACATAGAAGACAATGTTTATTTATGTTTGGATAGATAGATAGATAGATAGACAGATAGATACAATGCTTGGCCTGAATTAGGAGGACAGCAACATTCTCATGCCCAGCATTCTAGTAAGTCATGACCTCCTGTTGGTTAAATCGCCTCCATTCCTTTCACTCTTCCTTCTATTTCTTTTGGGGCCTTTTTCCACCTTCTTTCTCTTTCTCTTTCTCTGTTTCTATTTTTCATTCTTAGGGCTTGTTTCTTGCTTGCCAATACATCCTCAGGATCCCAACCATGGTATAATGTCTGGCGCTCACACAGATTTGAGTCAGGACACACCCGACTCTTTGGACTGGGTGGACTTCTGTGGTTCTGACAATTAAAACTAAGGAAATTTGGCTTCACTACACACATCTACAGTATAAAAAACACAATTCCTCTGTGGCCAAAATCTTCAAGGCAAACCAAGCTCTAATTTAGATTTCTGTAAGCAAACAACAGTGACATTTCTTTTAGATTTCTGGTGTTGAGCCTTATATATACAGTGCCTTTTTAAAGTATGCGAACCCCTTGACCACTTTTTTGTTGTTTTGCCATGATTTTTCATTTTTTTCCATCACCAATTTTCCATAGAAGGAATGTCAGGTTTATGTTTATCATTTGCATGTACTTTTTTAGAGGGAATTGTTTGAGTAGCCAAAAAACTACATGAAACATGGAATTAGTGTATTTTCAAAAGTAAGTGAACCCCCAGCTGCATTAGTAAAGTCAAGCAGGTAACAGATTCGGTGAAACATATTTGGGTGCTTAATTAGTCAATTAAGCAAACCAATCAACTGAGACATCCTTAGGAAAAGGGTTGGGCAACTTAAAATTAAAAGAGAGAGGAAACCAACCAATCTACTGTAGTGCCAAGGTGTACCCACACAGATCAACAATGCCGAAAGGAAACGAGATATCCGAGAACATCAGGAAGAAGGTTCTGACAGCCCATCAGTCTTGGGAAAGCTATAAGACCATCTCCAAAAGATTCCAGCTCCATCCATCCATCCAAGACAAATCATTTAGAAATGGAGGGCATTCAACATGACCGCATCTCTGCCTAGAAGTGGACGCCCATCAAGACCATCACCAAGAAGCACCAGAAGAAGAATAAATCAGGTAAAAGTCAACCCTCACATCACCTCTAAAGAGTTTCAGACCTCTCTGGCAGCATCTGGGGTAAATATACATGGGTCTACAATCCGACGAAAATTGAAGACATGACATTCATGATCGGGTTGCTAGAAGGAAGCCTCTGCTCTCAAAAAGAACAAAACTGCCCGTTTCAACTTTGCCCGAGAGCACTTGGATAAACCAAAGGCCTTCTGGAAGTCCCTTCTTTGGACCGATGAGTCCGAGATAGAATTATTTGGTCACGATCAAAACCAACAATTTTCGTCTGATTGTAGACCCATGTACATTTACCCCAGATGCTGCCAGAGAGGTCCGAAACTCTTTAGAGGTGATGTGTGGGTTGACTTTTACCTGATTTCTTCTTCTTCTGGTGCTTCTTGGTGATGGTCTTGATGGCCGTCCACTTCTAGGCAGAGATGCGGTCATGTTGAATGCCTTCCATTTCTAAATTATTTGTCTTCGATGGATGGATGGAGCTGGAATCTTTTGGAGATGGTCTTATAGCTTTCCCAAGACTGATGGGCTGTCAGAACCTTCTTCCTGATGTTCTCGGATATCTCGTTTCCTCTCGGCATTGTTGATCTGTGTGGGTACACATTGGCACTACAGTAGTTTGGTTGGTTTCCTCTCTCTTTTAATCTGTGGTGCCCAACCCTTTTCCTAAGGATGTCTCAGTTGATTGGTTTGCTTAATTGACTAATTAAGCACCCAAATATGTTTAACCGAATCTGTTACCTGCTTGCCTTTACCAATGTAGCTGGGGGTTCCCTTACTTTTGAAAATACACTAATTCCATGTTTCATGTAGTTTTTTGGCTACTCAAACAATTTCCTCTAAACAAGTACATGCAAATGATAAACATAAACCTGACATTTCATCTATGGAAAATTGGTGATAAAAAAAAATCATGGTAAAACCACAGAAAACGCTTAAGTGCTCAAGGGGTTTACATACTTTCAAGTGGCACTGTACATATGTATATATATATAATAAAAAAACACACTGCTGTAAGGCACATTACAATACTAATTCAAACATTAAATGGTGACCATCGCCCCTGACAGAACTTCACTCTGCAGTTAGCCATTTTCGGCGTGGTGATGGGCGAAGGGGTTTCTGTCAAGCATCTAGGCATGCTGTTTGGACAGCAAGGGGAGTGGTGTGGTTGGGGAGCAAAACAACTGTGTTGACATTTGAGCACCAGAGTGGGAGCGCTAATCTGTCCAACTGATGTAGGGGATTCAGCGTGTAACAGACTGATACTGGGTGCGTTCTGATACTTCTAGATTCCCTGCTGGTGAATCAGTCACTCTGTCTTCTATAAAAATGTTGGTGTACCATAAGCACAGTTCGATTAAAAACGGCTAATACAGCTTGACTTGCATCTGGATTTAATATGCTATTGACCACACTTCCAGTTTGGCCATCCATTGATTTAATTTGGGTCGGACCTAAATTTCAAGATTCAATTTTGCTGTTATGCAACCGCCTGAGAGCAACTCTGCAGTCCCACCAAGATGATCTCATTATGACCTCATGAGTGTCCACTTGCAAGCTCGATTGGAGTCCCCACCCTGTTCCCAATCATTAGCCAACCGCTGATCTGAAACTGCTTGCGAAACAAATACATCTGCAACCCGAAAGTGCCTTCCAGGGTCAGCTATAAAAAATAAATACCCTTTTATTGTGTATTTTATATACACACGTAAATGCAAAGTAGCAGAAGTATTTTTGTGTAAGAAGCTTGCACTGCAAAGACGTAAATGCTTCTTTGACAGGCAGTGGGCGTGGGTAACAGCTGCAGTCAGCAAGACCAAAGCCATTGATCATCTTTCACAGATGTCTTGTATTTACATTCCAGCAGTCTCTGCGAAGAATGAAAGTGGCATACAATGTTTTGGTCTTCCCTCCTATGAAAGACGTACGGAATTACAGGTCTTTTACAGCCACAGTAGTCAATGGTGAAATATCATCTATGCAAATACTGGACACAAGGTAGGACTCTATTCCAAGCTCGCTCGAGGTGCTGTGTTCAAACGTGTACAGCACAATAAAGATACCTAGCAACTGGGAGGGAGACAGGGCTTTCTGACATTCCACTGTCTGCAGGTCTGCACCTGTCTGCGAAAGATCATCATTTAACACAAGCCCAGAAGCACAAGCCTTCACCTGGCTGGTTAGGCGTACAGAATGTAGCCTACTTCGTCTGCAAGAATACCTGCATCACAGTGTTGCTGCATGCTGTGCTGAACACTGTTCCTGTCTGCCAACTCAAGCACTGCAAAAGGCTACAACTTGTTTCAATGCTGCATCACAGTGCACTGATGCACTCAAGCAAATCAATTAGTGCATGACTGAGGAAGAATCCATTACCTTCTTTACTTTGTCCTTGGGGAACTGGATTTAGCTTCTTCCATTTCTATGTTCAGCAAAGAAAATCTGTTCAGAGGAGGCCACATTTCAGTCGAACTATTATCACATTCACACACACACAGCGACACACTCTTCCACATTAAAAATAACTGTTACACATATTATAAATAGAAAGCAGTTAAAAAGCACTGTATGCTTAAAGTGCGCTGGTGGATTCTCACTAACAACGGGCTAGCTTCCTTTGTAATATGCAGATAAAAGAGTAGCTACTGCCAGCTAACTTAGCTGAAAAAACTGGGGTAGGTGTGTCCTCTAATTCCACATGTGTAACTGTAATTAGTTCCTGAGATTATTTTTAACAAAATATCACGGGCACCCCTTGTTCATTGAAATTCCTTAGGCGCAACATGGCAGGAAATGCAACTTGTCTTTCACACATTTTCAAGCCTCAACAGGGGCTATTTATAGTTGCCCAAAAAGAACATCAAGATATGTCACATCTAATATGCATGTGCATTCACATTGAGTACATTGAATTGATAGAGTGCTTTCACAATGTAACATTTATGTTTGAACAATTCACTATAGTCACGATCATGAAGCCAAGCCCTAACACTAAGCTTTTAGAATTAGCTCGGCTAGCTAGCTGTCTGGCTAGCGAACTCGGACAGTCTGATTTGCCATTCGGGCGAATAGGCTAGCTAAGGAACTTCTTGACTAAGCCAAGTCTTAAACGAGCTTGCAAGATGGTTTTATCATACCCAAATAACTTACCCATTTGGACAGCGAATTCTAAAGGTTGTTTCGCATGACATGTAAAAATAAAATAATCACTATTACACACTCTTGAACTGACTGACCACCGAGAATGCCCACCTCGCCGGTGTCAAAATAAAGAACGTGATGCTACTGTCAGCAGTAGGCTACATTAACCGGAAATGGCGTTCCAGTATTTCCTTTCGTAGCAGGCACTTCACTGAATGAATGCTGAAGCAAAGCACGACTTTCTTGAGAAAATCTTCTGACAATGGGTTCTCATTTTTTATCTTGTTAACACTACCATTTACGAGTGAAGGCTTCTGCTAATGAAGCTTTCAAGCTAAATGTGCTGAAAAGTGGTCCATATCTCGAGGCTTATCTCGAAGCTGCGGTTTCTAGGGTAACTTTACTAGTCGATACCATTTGCTTAAGCTGAACAGAATTTGAAGAAAATAGACAATTACTCACGTCGTCATTTGATATGTGGAGCAAATGGTTTACGTATAAGAGGGTATCGTACAATAGTGGGCTAGTTTAGTCACAGTGGGGACACTGCGCCATCTATAGACTGCCTGTGTATAGTGTTATGGACTTCAATTTCCAAGCGAGCTTATGACAGAGACAATCTTATAACATTTAAACTATTTTAATTAGGCACTTACACAGGCTAGGCTATAAGAAATGAACACATTCACATTGTGTAATATGTAAACATGTTACAAGAAATACATTCTTACAGTCTTCACATTTGTCCTATTTCATAGAAATACATTTAGGAAAAATATTTATGTATTTTCAAAGATTTCCCCAAGTCAGTAGAATAATATAAAAACAGTTACCCAGCCATAGAAAACTGTCATATGACTATGAAATGCAGAATTACAATTCAGCATACACATTTAAACATTCTTAAAATAATGTTGCATATAAAATCAGAGGTAAATCAATTGATGCGTATAACAGGCAACTAATGATGGCATTTGCTGTGGTGTTTTAAATGCTCATATTGGTGTGACGTGATTATTTCACAGACAAATGGAACATTTAGGCACTAATGTTAAGCTATCAGACAGATCAAAAAACTGCACTGCTTCCTATTACTACCTCCCCTAATGTTTTCAATGTGAACAATAATAGCTCGATCATGAAATTAAGTTAATGCACTGAAGGTCAATTTGCTGTCTAGATATAGTTTTTTGGACAGCTGTGGTTCTAGCCACTTCTGCATTCTACTTGGTGATGGACTCCCAGGGGCAGATTATCTCCTTCACACCTACTCTTGCAGAGCCAGGGCTCTCCGGTTCATCTTCAGAGTCTATGGGGTAGATACGACACTCTGAGGGAAGGTCCACTTTGATCTGGAAAAAGCTGGAGACAAATAAATGGTGATTATGTCCAAACACAGCGAGAACAATCTCACGTGAGAAACTCCTGATGTGCCTTACCTTGTACCAGGGTTCAATATCTCATTAGTTAATAACATATGTACTATTATACACGTATATGCTCTTTGGATTTGCATGATGTGAGTGGGGATTTCAAAGCATGCGTCAGTGTCCCAAAAGGTGCCATTATGCAGCATTTCTATCATCTCAGGAAGATAAAATGGTACATAACACAGACAGGATTCATATCTGTAATTATTACACGGCTCTTCTTAATCCTGTAGAAAGTTTCATTCACTTGAATGGGGCTTCCCAACGTTCTGCGGGTGTTTCGCGTCGGGGTGCTGTTCGCCCTGTCGGGGCTTATTTTCCCGATAATGACCGGCGTTCTATACATTACCCCTTACATATTTGAAGAGTTCAGATGCAAAACCCTCCACTTGACCACTTTTTGAGAAAAAGGCCATTTTTTTATCAGGCCTTTGTATTTAAGCATAGAAACCTAAATTTATTTGAAATCACAAGGATATTATTTAGGGAAAACACTGTGTAAATTTCACAAATGTTACTTCAGCCAAATTACTGTTTTTAACAAAATTTTCTTTCTTTGGCGTCAAAACCAGCTAAATCCATTAGTGCTTTGTGTGCAAAACCCTCTAAATCCATTTTTTCCATACAGACATGGGTAAGTGTTACAAAACCACCAAAGATGCAACTGGAAACATTGAAAAGTATTATGCCACACATATGGGGTGGTTATAATAGTGCTGGTGTTGTGGTTGGCACATTCATATCTAATTTAATGGACCAATGATCATCAGACAATTGCGCAATATTTGTAGCCCCTGCCGGTGACCCGCTGTAATAGTCACTGAAAGGTTACCAACGTAGTACTGCACCACTATGAGACAACACAGGGCATTTAGTAATGAACTACGACTTGGTCATTGCCACTCTAGTAACAACAAGTTTATAATAAGTTAAGTTAAAGGGTTAAGCAATACCCAAAGAAATACCAATACTCATCTTCATAAATGAAGGCAGAAGCCAGTCATGTCAACATTTAAGAAATTAGAAATCCACACTGTTTAAACAACACCAATAGGTTTATTTTCTTCACATCTGCAGACTTTATGCTTTCCAAGCAAATGATAAAAAGTACTAAATCCAATAAGATTTTCATGTTGTGTATACGTTTTTTTTAAATTGCACTTCTGTATTATTTCAAGGAATAAAATACATGCAACGTGTGTGTGTGTGTGTGTGTGTGTGTGAGAGAGAGAGAGCACAACAGACAGCACAAACTGAAGGAAGACACTGTGTTGACTTACAGAAAATGCTGAGGAAAGATGCCTGGCAGACAGGAACCCTCGTTTTGTCCTCCTTTAAAACCGAGTATTTGATGGTCACGTCCCTCTGTCGTTGTCTCTCCTCGTCAACCCCCCTCCTCCGCTTCACAGGCATGATGTTCATGTGGGACAGAAGTATAGCATCCTGTGCCACCTTGTCTTTTGCTGTGTACAGCTGTTTCTTGAAGTACGTCAAGTCGATCGCTGTCAAGGTTTCCGCGGCGCACATCAGTCGGTTGTGTTTGCAGGCTATTGAGTTTTCCGTGTTTTCGCCACTATATCGCTGTTTTTTCGCTAAATAGCGACAATTCTTATCTAAAACACGGCGTTTCCTCCGCCCATTCACTGTCTGGAGGACAGGCTCACTCATCCCATCATATTCTGTGTCAGTCATTTTCGTAGAAACTCACTAGATTCATTTTAGCTAATAACTTTCCTGAGGAGACTTTGGCTTTGGCTGTCTTTGTTTACAAACGTTATAGCACGCGACGCGAGTCCAGGTCACGTTCTGATTGGTTGTTGAAAGTAGGGGCTTTTGCTGTTAAAGTGAAGTGGCGTTTAGCGGGTTTTGATTTTAAACAGATATTTTAGACACGGCGGGGAGCGGGTTTTATTTAATTTTTTCACAAAAACATTTCATTTACGTATTCTAGATTAATACAGGATTCACACAATATCATTAATTCAATTTTCACAAAATTGGCGTTTAGGGGGTTTTGCATCTGAACTCTTCATTTGTTCTCTGTGCCTGTGGCTGAAATGAATTGTCTTCTTTAGACTTTGATGCTGGTGTTGTCTTTGAAGACATGGAAACTGTCTGGGATTATATGAGTATGGGTTACCCTGGGTTACTTGAATATAGATATTTCTGTGATAAAGGTTTCATGCTTTCTGGATTACACAAAGCAAGGAAATGGTTGCCAGCACCGGATAGGATATGCTCAGTGCACACCAACTGAATTCCCCCCAAATTGGCAAATTGTTTCACCAATAAAGCACATAATTGTGTTACATGAAACGCTGATGTGCCTCCATCACATATAATTTATTGTATAAAGCTAAACCTGTGGAACCTGGTAATAAGGAAAAGGTCATAAAGGTTAAATTCTTTCAACTATTAAAACTACATTACAGATCCTACAATTAATACAGCTTGTAATAACACACAATACTGTTAGCTTTGTAGGACTTTGTTTCCTAAATGACAAAATTGTGTATTCAACTGACTACCTGTAGACAGAATCAGGAAAAGGCCTAACTCACTTTGCCAGTCTGCGGTGTTGTGTGTGAGGCTGTGGCTCGGTGCCCAGGGGCTGCACCCGGCCGCTGCCCGCCACCAGGGTGCATTTGGGCGACAGACTGGCAAACACGGAGGAGCCGTTGCAGCCGCGCCGCAGCAGTCGGCTGAGAGACAGCGCCATGCGGGGCCTTGCCACCGGCGTTTGGTTCTCTTCCTCGCCCGTGCCCACCGATGTCTCTATGGTCTCCGCGATGGAGGGGAAGTGGGAGGCAGTCCCGCTGTGGCCATCGAAGCGCCTCTCGGAGGCTGGCGTGCTGTCGATGGCCACACTGATGGGTGACGAGCAGGCAGCGCTGTTTGGGAGGCCTGCAAAACTGGGGGAGGCGGTTGACTGCATCTCACAGAAGCCCGAATAGACGGCAAGGTGGGGCACAGGTGCAGTGAACTGGCACAGCTGGGGATTACAAAGAGAAAACGATGCTTCAGTACTACCTTTTGTTAGGTTCTAGTTACAGAGGTCCTTGCTGTTTCTTATTTTAGATAAATAGCGATTGTAATTGTGGAAGAAACTTACCAGATGGTAGTAATGGTGAGGAAAAAAAAAAGGATGTGTAATGAAATTATTCAAAAACAGAAGAATGAGCATGTGATGAAAAAGCAGACACTGAACAGACATGTTAGGTACTCTTGATTTTATTGCATGGAAGATGACTCCGGAAAAAAGCAAGGACAAGTGGACATAGACAGATTGCATACAAAGCCATGCTGAGTGTATGTTCACAACTGACAAGGATTCATGGACTTACAATAGGAGGTTGCGCAGAACAGCACTCCTTATAGTAACATAGAAGCTGGTGAGGAGATTAAGGGCTATTGCAAACCCAATGCAAGCTACAATTAAATGCAGGCTCATGGAAATGCAACCATGCCGTGAGCTGTTACACTCGTGGCTTTTGCCTCCTGTACTGTGGAACCACTTTAGGGTGCAACACTTGCCAGTCACAGTACAACAAGGAGACTCCTAAATTCCAAACTCCAAATTATCCTAAATTTGTACATGCAGACCCCTGCTAGCGTATCTTGTGTCTGCACAGGTGTACCTTGGATTGAGAATGTAACAGCCTCGTGGACGTCAAAACAGACACCAAACACAGAACAATGGTGACCTACATGGTACATCATTACAGCACTACAAAAACAAGACTCCAGTAATGTGTTGCCAAAAAAAACACACATGTAGTGAGACTCTGTGTGTATCTTTAGTCTTTAAAGGTTTGAACTCCCAAAGTCATAAAGGATGGAGGTAAGAAGCCAAAATCTTTTTTATGACAGCACACAGCTAGAAAAACAAAATGAGCGTCTGTGAAATGGAACAAACACTGGCTTGAAACACTGAAAGAATGAGGTGTAAAACGCAACAGAAAAGAAAGTGAAAGTTCTGGGGAGGCGTGATAACAACTCCTTTGTGTTTCTACGGAATAACAGTCACTGATGACCAATGCTGAAGCACACAACTGATCAAATTAAAGTGTCCTTTATGCATGCTGTTCTGTTTCATGTGTGACTGAACCTTTCTAAACTATCATGGTGATACTGAGCTGAACAAAGCAGGACAACAATTTCACATCGCAACCTTGACATTTGAGCACTTCATTCAAAATGTTAAAATCTCAAACATCCTTCACTAAGTAAGCCTTTATAAATAGCATGTGAAGTGCAGAATGCATACTTGGTCTTTAAAAAGCCTTAGGAACAGTTTTTCTCTGAGGACAGCTTTCCCAAGGGACGAACACTGCAGTGAGACTCGACCACTGGTTTTGCCCTACAGCCGCATCATAAGCCAAATTCACCACGTTTATTTTAGCTCAGCCATTTGCCTTCTCTGTCTGTATACACATGCAGCCTGGCTGCCTATTACTTCTGGCCCTCCTTGAGCATGTTGCGCTTGTCCAGCTTGCTCATGACCTGTGTGAGGTCCACGGGTCCGCTGGCCTCCAACTTGGCCTGCTGCTCCTCCTCCTGCTGACGGAGGATGATGGGACTCAGGCTCGGGCGAAGGTTCTTGGCGTTATGCGCCAGCTGTGACTCACTGCAGGAGGAAGAGGAAGGAATGGGGCAGAGACAGAGATAGAGAAAGAGAGAGAGAGAGGGGGCACAAAGAGAGAGAGAAGCAAGAGGTGAACGAAAGAGACAAAGCAGGAGAGGGAGACCGAGAGACACAGAAAGCATCAGAAGAATACAAGACAAGAACAGTGTAGTGGGAAAGATATTTCAGTTACCCAAAGGCTGATCTTCTCCCCTTGGTAAGACCTGCATCCCAACTCACCTGAACTTGTGTGCCGCTGGGTCAATGGCTCTCTTCTGGTAGTCCATATACACTGGGGATTTGAGGTAACGGCCATACTTATCCTTCAAACAGAAAACAACTCATATAAAACAAGGACACAGAAAGACATAATGGTTGTCCCTTCCAATTGTCTCTTCTTCTTCTACTTCCCTTGATAAAAACGTTAGCACAATATCAGCTTCAGCTGTGTTTTTCTCCACCGTTCTCAGCACCGTTTTAGTGAGCCTGTGAGTGTGAGTAAGATCACACCTTTTTCATCAGCATGTAGATGTGTGTCTGAGCGGCATCAAGCACGAAGCGATGAGGGTGTTTCAGACCCATCACTGTGACCCCCATTGTCTTCCCGTCAATGTTGATCCAACGAGGTGCACCGCGAGCCAGAAATGTCCTGCAGACCGTGAAACGAAATCAAGAGAACATCACACACAAACGTACACATGCACACACACACAGATGGTTGAGCTCAGAACAAGACCTCAGTGATTCAAACAAAGACTTGCTTGTCTCTTTAACCTTCAGGTGTCTCTTGAAATTGCAGATAAGGACTAAGTATATATTGTAAGCAGTTTACCAGGGAAACCAGTTAAACTAAATAAATTAGTAAGTAAATATAAACTGTGCCAGCAATTGCAGAATATTAAACATAAAAGGGCATAAAAGGAACGCATTTACTGCATTACCCACAATTATAGCTTAATTAGTGGACTACAAATGAGCGTGTGTAGCTGCATAATTAAAGGACTGCTATTGTCAGGCTTACTTGTAGATCTGCTGAGCTTTTTCATGTATAGTTGAAGCAGTGCCCCACTTCACAGCCTCACAGGCCTCCCAGAAAGCCAGGTTCTCACCTTGTCAAGCAGGGAAAAAACAATATTCCGTGACACATACTGGGCAGCAAGCCAATCCCCTTCTTGATGTGCAGTGCTTTTGCTTTTTCATATAACATTTGCATGATGTTCGTGTTTCCCACGCACCACCTTTCAACATGGATGAATACAGGGAAGGTTTTGTTTTGTTATTCTTAAATCTAATGGTTACTCAACACGCTCCTGGGAGGAGGACTGCTAACCTTTGACTTTATGAATAAATGATTAAAGGACACGGACTGGCAGATCGATCCTACATAAGTCATTAATAGTATCTATACATATGTAAATAACTGCATGCGAATAAAATTTCATTACGCAATCTAAGTTTACCCTAGATGAGAAGTTGTGATGCATTTCCTTATACTTACTGCTGAACTCCTTCTTAAGGAAGAGTCGGAAGCCATCCCGACCTCGTGGATCACTCAGCAGCTCTCCAAAGCTGAAGGTCCAACGCTCCACTCTCATTTTAGTTGGGTTGTCAATACTTATGGTGTACACGTACACACCCACACCCACACCCACACCCACACACACACACACACACACACACACACACACACACACACACACACACACACACACAAAACCACAGCATCGGTTTATATCAAACATTTTATCTCTTAATGGCCTTTGAATTAAAGGTCTGTGAATGTATCTCACATTCACCGAATCATTTCCAAGAGGGAGATAAATATTTGCTTAGCGATTAAAAAACTCTTCAGAGGACTTCTTATAAGTTTATGGGTCATAAGTGAGAGAAATGATCTGTGCAGTGGGAGGCAGCAATGGACTATAAATGTATCCAGACAATAATCAACCATGGATCTCCATGTGCTGTTTAATTACCTATGAGTGACTACAATTATATAGGGTGTTCATGTATTCTGTTTGAACACTTTTAACTTACGTAAGCGAGTTGAGATCCCAGTATGCAGGATCATCAGTCAACCAGGGGTTGCTGGGAAGGACAGGGGAGAGAAAGGCGTCGTGCAGCTTGTAGGTCGTAATATATTTGACAATGCTGCAGAATGAAAAGATTTATCAGGCTGAGATTATACATTTTTCAGTCAAATATTATATACTGAATCTCTACTAGGATTAAATTAAATCTACTTGAGGAAATAGCTTTGGATAACAGGTCCTGGTGTTATCTGGCAAGTGAATTATATATAATATAAACATACGCTCCAAGGGATACAGATGACTTCACCCTTGGCCTCATGATGCACTGCTCTGTGAAAATAATCTACAGAGAAAAAAAAACAGAGAAACAGCATCTATATTTGGACAAAGTTATTTCAAACTTCCAATAAGAACTTTAATGTAACTGTCCCATTAAATGATTATGTTGGGTGACTCATAATTCAACAGCGACTTACAATTCTTCTGAAGTAGTCTGAGGTCTCTGACTGAAAAGACGGAGCAGAGCAAAAATCAATCTCTGGCTGAGAACTACAATACAGTACAAAAATGGGCTTTCAATCTGTATGCAGTGTTCACACAAACTGGAATAAGCAAGGAACACATGTTGGCTAGATTCAGCAAGGTCTCTAGATTTGGTGTGTTTCAATATGATTTTTGATATGGATGTTTTTCACTGATTGAGGACAGGTTGGTTAGGGAGTTGTTCTGTATGTGTCTGCTTTGAGGGTAATATGCTCTGAGTCACATGTCTTCTGTGGAAATGCACACAAAAGTCGAGGAACAAAATCTGCAAGACAAAAAAGACAAGAGACAGAAAGACAGAAGTGTTAAAACATTTAACAAAGTCATCAGTTACATCAGACTCATCTGGAAACAGTTGAGGCACATTATATTTCTTTAACATCTACGTATATGACACAGCCAATGGCATGTATGGGAATATGTGACTTCATGAAAACAGAAACTACAAAACTGGAAATAATCAACAATGCTTAACATATATTGTTATATAATAAATTGCACTTCAAAATCGAACTTTCCACACACCCATAATTGTCTAGAATGGCCTGGATAATTAAGGACAATATGCCATGTCGGTGGGGCCATTAACTAAGATCAGATGTTAGAATAATACCACACATTATAAAACATTGGCCCATAGACTAAACAGTTTGATCATGTAGTTCTCATACACGTCTCATTCAGTGGCGTGATGGAATCATGGTGTGAGGTGCCGTGTTCACTCAATTAAAGATTATATCAATCCTCTTAAACAATATAAGCTGATGGGGGGAGTAACTGTGCCCTTGCAGGTCTAAGACTTCTCCTTTGCAGCTATGCACAATATAAATCCCACCTTACAGACCCAACCAACCAACATTTAGATCCTTCTAGAAGGGCTCTTGGGCTCTGATTCTCTCCAACTTTGGTCATTAACTTGTGGTCCAGATACAGTATATATGATTAAATAATTATTCCTGCTGTGAAATCCAAATGATTTCAGTGTTAATACTTCTACATAGAAATATTTGGTGTGGTGCATGGATCTGCAGGTACATGTGACCTAATGGTAAAACATAGAAAATGGGAACAATCATAACCAATATCCCAGCAATGCCTCTAGACAGAAGATTTTCAGTCACTGGACAATATAATAATTTAAATGGTATCAACATTCCTCAGCATACACACATTTTGAATATGTGAGTTGAGTAAATCGTGTCCCTACAAATACTTTTTCATAAAGGGCATATGGAAGGTGCTTATTGCCTCCCCTAGTTCTTTTCCAAACTCCAAACTGGAGATCTCTTTAGCATGTCTTTAATCTGATTACTGACCTTTTACCTCCTCTTGGTTTGGGTCAATGAGACGTAGTAGTCCAAGGTCCATGGCACTGACTGATCCGGGCTGTGGAAACACATTGTTGGGATCCTTCTTAATTTTTAGGAAATTTTACCATTTGATCGTATTTAGACCTAGAACTTGATTTTCGGAAAAGCAGATTGAAGTCAGTTAACCAGTGTCTCCATTTTAAAGGATTTGGTGCTTAGTCAAGTCTTGAATTATGTCTACTGCAATACTAATGAGACATGTACTGTGAAGTGTTACATATGTATGGGTCAACAGCCCTGTCCTTCCTGTAAAAGTGTGAAACTAATGAGACTGCATGCAATACTGAGAAAAACATGGGCTCCTTTCAATGTGCAAAGCAATCAGCCTGCTGCAAATCTAATATAATTTAGTAGGTGCACTGCATAATTTTAATTTAAACACTGTTTTTGGCTACATGACTTGTGACTCACTGCTTAGTCAGTGTAGCCTGAAGTTGGTTCGGAGTTTAAAATGTGTGCAGTTAAGTACAATACTGTTTACTTTTGACTGTCACTTACTGGTGGGCGGTGTACGACCCAGTAAGCTCTCTCCTGGCAGTCAAACACCACCCGATCAGGCTTCTTCCTCTCCTTCCCTGCCCTGTGCATGCACAGAACACACACACACACACACACACAGACACACACACACACACACACACACACACACACACACACACACACACACACACACACACACACAGAGTTCCTCATGCGGTATATGTTAGTAATTAAAAGACTGCAGCTTGAACATAACATTTTAAGATGATTACCATTTCACAGATATTGTTCTTGAGGTACATTGTAAAAGATAATGCCGTGAAAAGCATATGAATATGACAGAACAGAATATGACCAGATGTGGTGATAAGTGTGTTTGTATGGTGCTCTACATAGATAAAGAAAATGACATTCCAGTACACTAACCTATACTGCTCTTTGGCCTGCATTACAATAAAATCCCACTTGTGGTTCAGCCATTTGTGGAGGTTATTATATTGCTCCTGCAGGACAAAACATAATCACTCAGATAGTTCAGATACAACTACATTACAGGAAAATTGTGTATTAAAGACGGACATGACTTAAGATGGTGGACAGAGAATAATGAAATGTACCTGCCCAGTCATACTGGCACACAAAAACAAAATGGGTCCATAAATCCAAGTCCTACCTGTTCATGCAGCTCAAGAACTCCTTTCTTTCGGATATTTCTTTTTGCCAAGTAGATTGCTTCAGCATGTAAAATGACGATAAAGTTTTAAAGTCATGCAATATTAAAAACCAAAGGTTTCCACATTTTAAATTTTTTTTAAAACGCTTGTGAATGTTCATTCCCCTAATTATCTCCAAGAGGGCAATATACGTTTACTGAATGATTGAAAGGGCTCTTTACAGGACTCCCTATACGTTTATGGGTCATAAATATGAGGTATTATCTGTGCTGTGGGAGAGATAATTACCGTAGTCCGTGTCCTCAACCGGCCACTGCTGGGCAGGCCAGAAATATGGAGCCTGAGAGGAACAGAGAGCATTTCACATGAACCAAACACTTCCTCAAATGAGATTGCTTTGAAAGGTCAACACCTGCACATATGTACACAAATCTTTCGTAGTAAATCTCTGATTGACTAAATATTAACATTACTTTATTAAAGAGATTATTTCATATGTGCAGTATATTTTAATCTGAGGTTTGAAACAATATGTCACTGGAACCCAAGCATCCGAAAACACAGCAGAACATTTTCTAATGAATTTATCAGCTGCCAGATCGTCTCCAAAGGTCAACAGGCTGTTTATCTCTGTTGACCTGGCTGCACTTGTGAAACCTAAGGGAGGGGAACAGGAATAGGGAGGGGAATATGACCCCATATTAATACATATATCATATATTTATATATGTCCAAACGTGACACCTGAAATCGGTAGAGGGAGGCGTCTGGTTTGAGAATGAGCCGCTTGTGGTCCCGCAGAGGGTAGATGTACCCAAATGCCACCATCATGGTGCCAATGGCGCAACCCTCTGGAGGAGGGAATCCAAAACACATTGTTTATCAGCCAAAATTGTGTTCACTAGACATAACAATCTCACAGAATAAGGATAGGGAGGATTGAATGAAAGAAAAGGCTTGTTTTTTGCAGCCTAATCTTACCAGCAGCGTCTACATTAAAACGTTTGGCGATCCATGCGACAACGTCCTCGCCTGTATAAAAAAGAGGAATAGAGTTAAACAGAGGCAAATGAGGCACTGATACAGCATGTCAATCAACCTGAATGTCACAGCATAATCATCATTCCACCTCAGGCATGATGAGTGTGTGTGTCTGTGTGAGCGAGAGTGTGTGTGTGTGTGTGTGTGTGTGTGTGTGTGTGTGTGTGTGTGTGTGTGTGTGTGTGTGTGTGTGTGTGTGTGAGAGTGAGTGAGTGAGTGATTGAGTGAGTGAGTGAGCGAGTGAGTGAGTGAGTGAGTGAGTGTGTGAGTGTGTGAGTGTGTGTGTGAGTGTGTGTGTGTGTGTGTGTGTGTGTGTGTGTGTGTGTGTGTGTGTGTGTGTGTGTGTGTGTGTGTGTGTGTGAGTGAGTGAGTGAGTGAGTGAGTGTGTGAGAGCTAATAGGTAGTCACCCGCTGATTTGAGAGCTGACTGGTAGAGAGTATATTTATAGAACTCAGGGAGGGGGGGAGAGAGAGACAAGGAGAGGAATTTAGATACATGGAGAATGTAACAAAAGAAAGAATAGTCAAACTGTTTATTGCTATAATGGCATGTACATTGCATACAGGCCACTGTTTTGTAGGCTTGCACTGAATTATTTTCTTAACTCTTGCAACATTTTGAAAATAATGTGTTTAATGATGTATAGTATAGCACTATGCCTGGCATTCTACTCCAAAGTGAACCCTCAATGAATGAATGTGTCTAAGCTACAGAATACATAAATACAATTGATACAAAGTTTTTTTTTTTTAAATCCTCAAATGCATATGCATACTCAAACTTTCCAATTCTGATTCTCATTTTGACACACATTTTCAATCGTATTGTATTGGTAACTTTGAACAGTTGATTGAGATTTTTTACTCCATTTGAAAATATACATGTGTGCTGTATTGCTGAGAGTGGTGACCATTTCAAATGCCTTATGATAAAAGTAGCCCCATGGCAGATTATCGCTATACACAGAAGACCTGGCTGCAGCTGCTTATTATAGAAAATAGAGGAACAGATTATCTCCATGACAAGCTGTTCCACGCCAAGCTTTATTCAGTATCAGTCCTCATACTGTAGCTCTAAAAAAAGCAATTAGATCTTCTGTGAAGTAGTTAATATATATCATATACCTGCAGTTGGGAGTTTTTCTTTAGAAATTAGCGTTATTATTATTAGGTAAAACACGTAACTTCAAATTTTCTTCAAATATGTATGTTTACCAAATATCTACATTTTCCATCTTACTTTGTTCAAGGAATATACAACCCTCCAAAAGACTTCACTGACTTGTCTTCTTGTACAAGGACATTCAAATGTATCAGTTCAAATCCATAATCATCTGGAGCTGTTTATCTCTCAGGGACACCCATACGAAAACATCAATGAAAACAACTGAGGGACCTTTTAGCCACCCTACATGCAATGACAGCCAATCAGCTAAACTATTGTGCTTATTCCCAGTGGGTGTGTCTCTTTGGGGATCTATCTTAATTGGTGCCAAACGGTTGGGACTCGATGTGAGTGATACAGAGGAAGGTCATTACTAAAAGGGGGAGGCGGTGAACGCTGACCCGTTAAACTCTCATCTCCTCTGTCTTCAAATAAATCATTCATTAAAACAAAATGAACGCAACGCAGGCAGCTTCAAACGCTGGCCCAACATCAGTGCAGTGCACACAACTCCGCACATTAGGAAAAACAACTAATCAACATGTGGCTTCCTGTCCTGAATTACACAAGTGAGAGGCACAATGTTTTTCAGCTTACTGAAGGTTCTACTACCTTAAGTACTGCCTAGTACTGCTAATAATGAAGCGAAAATTTCAATGTAGTCATTTCAACATAGCCTTAGATTAAGAAAATTACCAGTAATGTATGTAAACTAAATCAAAATCCCTCCACTGGAAGCACCCACAAATACACCATGCACAGAGGCAACAACAAGCGGTTTCTGCAAGCAGTGCCATAAATAGGAATAGCAGGGACCTGCCTACCGACATAAATTATGTCACCAGAAGCCATAGAAAACAGGAGAGCAACTGCCACAGAATCTAACAAGAGGAATCTCTCCCAAAATTTGTATCGGATTTAGGAACTCAGGCAAGCAGAATGGACGTGCTGTTTATATACATTAGAGATGATGTACCACTGAACTTCATGAGGAAAATCCTGTGGTATACTCCCCATCACTCCCTGGACAAGTCTCTGATAGGCTGAATAGAAATGATAGAATACACATAGGCTACACAATAGGCACAACAAGTAGCTGGTGTGGTTGGACTTTTCTATTAGGGTTGCTGCCAACAAATTATCATCCCATACAGTACACACCATGTACACATGAATTGTGCTCTTCAAAATAAGCAAGAAACAATGCGATAAACAAAAGGACTTTGTCTGAAAAGAGCTCTGCTGTATCCTTCGTCTGCCCTAATGTCACAAGTGCCCCTTAAACACACACACACACACACACACACACACACACACACACACACACACACACACACACCACCTCCTCCTTACAATCAAACAGCCAGAAGGAGAGAGTCAATGCAACCAGCTGCACAAAGCGTTGTCATGGCAATGAGTCTTCAGCCCCAGACCTACATAAGAGGACTGAAGATCAGTGGACCTGCATACAACATGGAGCTATCATGGAATAATCTCACCAAACACTCCAAACAGCAGCTTGGCTGGAATTCATGGAATTGACACTTAGAAGTGCAAAAGGAACATTCTATGCTGACTTTGTGTTACTGATTTTACGACGTTCAGTTTTCACTCCTGACATGTGTGCCATTTGTGTATTTTGGTGTCCCTCGTGATCTTATGAATTTAATTTTTGCTACCATTATCAGAAATATGAAATTGACATTAAACAGAACAGAAGTCTTCTTACCCGTGAGAGCATGAGGTATGGTGGTGATGACAAGCCTTTGGGTCTGAGACTTCACTCCGGATGTTGGGTCCTGCATTTCCAACACCAGGGCCTCCAACTGTCATCACAGAAAATACAGTATTCATTATTCAGTTGAATACCAGTCAGTCCACCCGAGTTATTACTTCAAATTCATTAAAATAATTCAAATGTATTGAATATAATTTATTGGAACATCAATGGTACAGTGTTAAAATCTTGGGAAAGGTTGTTGATATTTGCAAATATTTATTATTAACAAATTATACCCCTCCTTCTGGGCACCTGAAGCAATGTGTTGATTGGCTGGGAAAATGTTTGGTTCAGTCAGAGCCATTGCATTTAGTTTCAATTGAAAGCAAGGACACCAATATAGATCTGTATTCCTTTCTAGTCCTTACGATTCAAGAGTAATCTAAGAGATTTTATATATAAATGACTGAATGATGATGTGCATTCAAATTCCTTTCAATTCAATAACTTGAGATGTCTTTTTATCTTGCTTTATTTTCATAAGGGGTTGAATTATGGCTTTCATTCCCACATACTTCCATCTATCTCTATCCTTCTCTCTTCTTTTTGTACCCTAGTTGTGAATGTAGGGTTTAAAAACTAGTGAAAAAGGTTCACTGATTTATTTTAATATTTTGATCTTGCGTTCCCAAATGTCACCTGGTCCTACAATGCTGTACTGCTCACACAAATCGCTACCCAAGCTAACACACTGGTACCTCTCCAGACAGGGCCGCCTGGGAGGGTGACGTCACGTGGGCTTGAGACGAGCATCCAAAAAGGCCTCACTTAGCGGAGTGCTTTATAGCCCACACCCTCTCCCATGCTGATTCATGCTTTGCTGTGCTGTGCATAGACCCTTTGAAACATCCCTGCCAAATTGATTTGTGACTCCCTTTGGGCTGTTTGAAGTGGCGCTCCTTGCCTCTGCCAGTGTCTCTGGCCTTTGAAGGCTGTTTGGAGAACTTGCCACCTGTAGCCCAGCCCTGGATCAGAGCGAGCTCTTCTGACGCCAGACCTTTTCAGGCATCACAAAGACTGTTCAGCCCTGTCTGAGGGAGAGAGGAGCCAGAGAGAGGCTGTCCGGTGCTGAAAGGTCACCTAGCGCCATGCAGAGCCTAGTAGGGAGGATATTAGGGGACTGATTTAATTGAGCCAAAGAGGCTCATGTTAAAGCTGAGATAATACCTCCCAGCTCATTGTGTCCGACCTTATCTCTGAGTTAGCGTCTATGGAAACATGGCAACAAAAGACACTGTGACCAAAAAAGAAACCTAGCTGTTTCAACTAATACTTAGAAGCATTTATTACGCCCCACCAGATAGATAATCAGATAGATTAAATATGTGCATTGGCAGGGATGAGCTTTCATCAGAGAAAGCGTCATCTGTAGAAGTCATATGCGCACTCAAGCCACTTGATTGACCATTTTGAAATTAAAGGAGATTTAACGAACAGAACACGTGTTTTTTCTTTCAACACATAAATGCAAGAGTAGGCTCCTGTGAGGAAGCTCTGCGTATTGCTTGAGATGAATTGCAGCGTGTAATATTCATATGTCTACACACCAATATCAGGCTTTAGGGAATAAAGTTCCTCAGATAATGTCTGTAGCCTGCTTATTAATATGCAATAGTGAACATAAGCAAATGATAAAGCAATTCAACAAATATTAAGCGGAGAGCACAAAACAAAATATGGTCCATTTGATTAAGATTGCACGTCTGCTATTCAAGTCTACGTCGGCGTGTTCGGTGATAAAGCATTGAAAGATGAAAAATGTGTGGCACCCACCTTCTTCAGGCATGCCACCCGTGGTCGATGTCGCTGTCCACAATCTTGGACATTTCTGATTGTCATTTTGCTCCCACGCGATTGCCTGTTCGTTGATATTCTTCAGGTGTGTAATATAAGGCTTAAAGAAATCTACAAGAGACCGTAAGAACGCGTAGGTCCCAAACACTATCTGCACGCAATTGCCGTTAGGCACTGGTAAACATGCCGTGGATAGACATCTCCGCCAATCGAATGTGAACCTGTCACAGCAACCTGAAATCGGTTCAGAGATGCTAACGCAGTAGTGTTATGAATTCGATAGGGGGCAATGTTGAGTCGTCTGAGGATATTTCGGCAAGGGATTTGTCCATTTAGGTCCCAAGAAGAAAGTACAGTAAAGTACGAGGATGAAAAGGTGATATGCTTGGAAAATCTCTGATGGAAACCACTATCATTATATAAAAAAATGAAACAATTACTAACAATTATGCTAATTTCACTGAATAAAAATAAACATTACCTTGATAAACATTTGTTTCATTTGGTGTTCACAAAAGAGGGCTCCATGAGACATTTACTTCTTTCGACGCACTGCATTGCTTGGTGCATTTGGAAGAAAATAGCAAGACAAGATAACTCAAGTCAATTCATCTAATTTATAAGCTATTCCTTCCTCTGGCAGTTTTAATTATACAGCAGATGACTGACATGCTTCAATTCAGAAACATTTAAGACAGGATGCTGCATGCAATCCATTTCTACCTTGCAGTTAAATGCTGCTGCCCACTGGATGGATTCACAAATTACAGCAGGCAAGATGCAGAGCGCAACATCCTGGGCTACTTCAGGGCTTTGAGTCTAGTGAATATTTTAGGCATTTTTACACCAATTGTGGATTGTTCATCCATTTCAGAAATGACAACCAGCTTTGTCCGTTGTTGTTTTCATTGGCTCCTTCAAAGTTGTGACCTTTGGCATATCTTACTCAAGGCTTCATCAAAATCACCTATCGGCAAGCCTACTAACAATATAGGGTATATCAATTAAATATATTCTACAGCATTGAATGTTCTCAATGCCTAAGAAGACCTAGTTTCATCAATGCCATTGGTGGTAGTTCAACCAAAACTGTCATTCGTTTTACAGTCCACACATCAAACCAGCATAGCTGTTTTAAACAGATTGATCAACAGACTACATACTAGCAGATGGCGAGATTTAGCAAGGTCCTAGAGAAAAAAAAAAGTGTTATAACGTTAAATCGATTAATGCTTAATAATATGATGAATCGACTATTTAGTTGACTTTCAGTTTCTCACAGTTTCCGCCGCACGGTCACATTCGGGAACGCGCAGACCAACCCTCCCCTGTGTAATGTATCCATGAAGTTGTTACAAAGATGGCGGATTTCCTGCCGCCCCGGTCTTCGTTAGTTTGTTTCACTAATTGTCTTTTAGGAAGCACCGAGGCCGAACAACTTAGAAAATCCAAGGAGATTGATAAAGGTATATCACGCGATAAGACCTATGTGAAACGACTGGTGAAGATACTATTACTCGGCGCGGGTGAAAGTGGCAAGTCAACTTTCCTCAAGCAAATGCGCATAATTCATGGGGAGGACTTCGATCAGCGGGCCAGAGAGGAGTTCCGGGCTACAATTTACAGTAATGTTATCAAAGGTAGATAGCATTGAAATGCTTACTTTGGATGGTACTGAAATGTATTCGGTTTTGTGTTTTGTTTACGCTTGCACTGAAATTAGATGTAGCCACTGTAGTTTTGGTCGACAGTTTGACGAGGCTGAAGTAGTAAAGCTTGCTAACGCCACTCCAACCGTTTTTCAGGAGTGGGTAGTATAAGACATCAATTTGATTAAAGATGACTAATCTGACTACTGAACATTTCTGAACAAGGTACAGAATCGAAGTCATCCCATTTCTGCGAGAAACGCCCATGGTATTTTGGCAACACGCTGTCATGATTTCGTTTGTTGGGTTACCTGATAACAAAGAGGAGGTTGCTCGTATTCACTGTTTTTGTTCAGTGATTTCAAAACCAACCTAGAAGCGATTTAGATGTTTATTGCTCAAATCTTTACGTCTCTGTTCAGTGCAAAAACTTGTTTCCCTAAATGCACTCTCTCCCGCCGGTATTGTGTAAACCAAGTTTGAGATAATTTTTCTGAGAGGAACTCTTGTGTGTGGAAAGTCAGCTATTAACCCTTGCTTCCGCTCTGACCTTTGATTTTGCACAGTTAGGCTACTTGAACAAATGTTCTGTATTCTTGGCCGGAGTTACTATCACACTTGATCTTCAGAAGCATATTTCAGGCTCTTTGCCAAAATGAAGCGAATTCTAGAGGGCTATTATTGACCTCGGATTGACTAGAATCCGCTTCCTTCTGTCTCTATGAAACTTTTATCACAGAGTGACATTTGTCATTTGGAATGATAGTAGCGATTTAGGTGGAAATGGAGAAAACACTTAAGGAAAAATTGTTTACATCCTGGGTAGGGTGCCTCATGTTACATGTTTAAGTGTATTGACCTAGTAGGCCCTTTTCAGCATGCACAAAGACTTTGCTCTCGTTTAATCTGTCATATTATCACCTCCCCAGTAACACACGCTTGTCACACATTGCTCTGTGTGTGTTTTCTAACTGTCATTTTCAGATGATACCCAGGCAGGAAGTTCAGATCATTTACATCTTTTGCTTTTCCTTTACTTTAGTGTAGTGAAATGTGTTTCTTACCAGTGGCTGTATTTCTTTTTTTGTCTGTGTGTCCCACCTTAGGTGTGCGTGTGTTGGTGGACGCCCGAGAAAAGCTACACATCCCCTGGGGAGACCCTGATAATCAGGTGCATGGAGAGACCATGATGGGCTTTGACACGCGCTCCAGCATGATGACTCTAGGAATGGTGGAGACCAAGGTGTTCAACCACTATCTGCCTTCCATACGCGCACTGTGGAATGACAGTGGAATCCAGAATGCTTACGATCGGCGGCGGGAATTCCAGTTGGTGAGGACTGATGGAAATGTTCTCCACTTCAGTGTGTTTACATTCTCTTTGAGTTCAGAAACTTCCTGAAGGAGTTCAGGCAGAAAGTCCATATATGCCACTTTCGGACCTGTTGACTCCCCAGAAACTTTTATTTATTTAATGAATTAATTTAATTAATTATTGAATACATCACATCACATTGTGATTGGCATTAAAATTTTTGTGGAGATATTTTAGGGAAGTGCTCAGCAATTCACCATGCTTTCATTTTCAGGCACCCCATTAAACTGGCTTTATGTGTCTGTACCAAAGACATAAGTGCAACAACAAAACACAAAGGCACTGTAAATATCATAGGTGAGGTGAGCAGTGGCCAACACATAGGAAGTATGGGCAAAAGCTGCAGGCATTATATTCAAATAATGGATCACGTGTCAGGCCTGAAGTCCTAATGAAGGGATATTTCTTCACTACAAGGCCAGTCTTTGGCATAAATGTTTTACGGTCGCTACTACAATTACTCTAAATCTTCATTTGTATAGACTGATTAGATTATGTAATTATAGCGGGGTCAGGGCTGTTTGCTTGCTTGTTTTGTTCCTCAGCAGTTTCAGCTGTAGTCGTCCACTGCCTGGTGGAAACTGAACCCTGTCAAGTTAGGTTTTTCGCTTCGGTTTTGTTCACGTTCTTACCTGCCGAGGAGCAGCCGCCATATCCTGTCCCTTTTCTCTGTAATTTTTCTCACATCTCTATCTCCATGTGCTCTTGTTTCAGTTTCATTTTGTCTTTTGCCTGAGAGTTGCACAGCGGTTCTCTTCTGAACACAAGGTCTACATTTCCCCCTTTAGATTTAGCGAGATTACTGGGATGGCGCTGGTTGTGTGAGTGGCGCAGGAATGTTGATCTGCGAGTTAAACGGCTTGTCGTTGTTTAGTCCTCTCTCCCTCTGTGTGCTGAGGGTCAGAGAGAGAGAGAGAGAGAGAGAGAGAGAGAGAGAGAGAGAGAGAGAGAGAAAGAGAGGGAGTGGGCAAAACAGCTGCACTGTACTGACATGACTTATATTTTCAACTCGACAGCAACTAAGCACCAGATTTGCTAAATCTTTCAGCAGTCGGCAGAACGTTTTTTTGTTATGCCACAGCGAACAAAGTGGCATTGCAATGGCATTGATTTACTTCAAGATTAAACTTGTTGCCCATGGTCAGGGCCTTTTTTTTTTTTTTTTTTTAAATCTCCACCCTACCGCACAAAAACTACAGTGAAACTTTCCACACGTACTGTGGCCCACAAAGAATATTATGAAGACCAGAGATCTCAGACCAGTGTTTACTGTGAGTCAAACTGTAACTGTCCTCACATCTCATGAAGAGTACAGCTAGTCTCACCAGTCTACCTGCAGCTTTCCACTCAGATGTCATATTCTAGTAGTTCCTCTGCCCCAGGAGTACAAAGGCTGTTATTTGAGATGGTCTGTCCTTTAGCATATTTGAGTGGTGGCTTTCAGCAGAGTCTTTGTTTGTGTGCTTGTGCCTAATAGGTGCTTGCCATGTCGGGTGATTTCAACAGAACTGAAATCGTTTGCTCTGAAGCTGGTTGTTCGCTTTCACTGCAGACATCTTTTTCTTTTGACTCTAACTTCTCCCAATTTCTGCCCAATGGATAATTTATTATACATATAATGTGATGTTGACGTTACACATATGAGAGAGAGAGAGAGAGAGAGAGAGAGAGATTTCACAGATGGAATGAAATTCATGGCACGCAGTTACTTGTCTAGCTGTGGTTGTTAGTGTAATGAGATCCCTTCACAGATGTAGGTCTTTGCTTGTTCAGACACAACTGGCTGACAAATCAGGCCTTTCTACAGAGGGCCCAGCCAGTCTTGGGTGGAATGAGGGAAACATCCCACTCCTAAACACTCTCTTTTAGAGTTCACTGAGATTTTGCTGTTGAGTGTGCCCTGTGCCAAAGTGCCATACCAAAAGGCAGCGGTCAGGCGCTCCAGTCCGATATGGACATTTGTGACATCCTTGTGTAATATTTCTTCCTTGTATGTCGCTTTGGACAAAAGCGTCTGCTTAATGACTAATTGTAAATGTAAGTGTAATATGTGGTGGGCCAACTGGTCTGTTGAGTTAGACACAGTTTTGTTTAGTTTACCCAGGTTTCTGCAACAGAAAATGTTTTGGAGAGCTTAAAGTGTTGAGGTTTATGCTTTAACTGTTAACCTTGGGGGGAGCATACATTCATAGTTGGCCTCACAAAGACGTGCTATAAGGATAGTCACTGACTGAACTGAAACGAATCACGACCTTTCTTCAAAGACACAATGCTGTAGGGCTATTTTAGTTCAAATGGAGATGTTCATTATGAATTTACAGATCTACTTTTTGTCTTACAGGGTGAATCTGTGAAATATTTCTTGGACGATTTGGATAAACTTGGAGAGCCGGTAAGTCACATCTCAATTATATACAATGAATCAGTTCAGCTTTTTCTCTTCCGCCTGTTACAGTATTGCACACATACATGAAGCAGAGCTTTAGCAGGCTCAAAGGTTGCTGTGCCATTCTTGACTATTTAAATCCAGGCGATGATGTCATAATATACAAATCCTACACCTGCCACATTTTCCAGCTTGATTAAATGGACTGTCAGTTCAGTTGAGCTGAGCGCAGCCTTCCTCTTTACATAGTTTTACATGTTTGAACTGGGTGCATAGTGCCCTGAGGGCACGTATTGTATCTGCTCCTTTACCTTTTGCCGGAAACTGTGTGTGGGGGAAAAAGTGTACTTTGAAATGTAGTTTCTCAATGTTCCCCGGCCAGGAATATCTGCCCACCAAGCAGGACATCCTTCTGGCCCGCAAACCCACCAAAGGCATCCATGAGTACGACTTTGAGATCAAGAAAGTGCCTTTCAAAATGGTGGACGTGGGTGGCCAGCGCTCAGAGCGGCGGCGGTGGTTCGAGTGCTTCGACAGCGTCACCTCCATCCTCTTCCTCGTCTCGTCCAGCGAGTATGACCAGGTGCTGATGGAGGACCGGCAGACCAACCGGCTCATGGAGTCGCTCAACATCTTCGAGACCATTGCCAACAATCGTGTGTTCGCCAAAGTCTCCATCATCCTTTTTCTTAATAAGACAGACTTGCTTGAGGAGAAGGTTAAGACGGTGTCTATCCAGGACTATTTCCCTGATTACGAAGGCGAGCCTCACGACCTGCCTGATGTGCAGAAGTTCCTAGTGGAGTGCTTCAGGAACAAGCGCCGAGACCAGCAGCAGAAGCCGCTCTACCACCACTTTACCACCGCCATCAACACGGAGAACATTCGGCTGGTCTTTCGTGACGTTAAGGACACCATCTTGCACGACAACCTAAAGCAGCTCATGTTGCAATAAGTGTTGTGCAAGGACTTTTTAATTGGATTTTTATGTTGTTAGATCAATGTCCTTCAAAGAGATTCAGTGGGCTGAATAATCTGATTGGTATAACGTAGTACATGTTTCAATATGGTCAAATGTAAACAAGAGGCTTCCAAGCACAGTTCTGTGCTGGTAGATATAGTGATTCAGTCTGGTGTCTTCTTGTGTTTTAATAGTTTGAAAAACTTCAAATAGAGGCCAGCCTTAATTAGTTATGCCCTATTGAGCCCCACCTCCAAATAATGTAAATAACCTCCAAGCCTTAAATCATACACTCCATCACAATCATTTATTTCAAAATATGATTTTAATAACAGACAACCTCTCCAATATACAGCTTCCCATTAGAGTCAACATAATCAACCACATGATGATCCAGGGAGAGCAATATAGCTTAAGAAGCCAAATGAAGCTTTTACCATCAAGCCTTTACTTGTGATTAAATTATGCAAAATTGCATTTTATTTTGTCAGTGATGTCGTGGTAGTCCCACACAGAAGCTGTCCCGTTAAATTTAAACCCCGAAAATACATTTTGGCTTTGCATAACCACACCTGGCATTGGCACGCCACAATAAAACAAACAAATCTCCACTTAAAATATTTTTGTGTGTGTTTTACACTGGTTTTATGGTAAATGAATAAGAAGGCCCTCGTGCTGACTCAGGGCTTAGCGCCGGACCACTTAGATGTATTAATGAAGTTCTAACCTGATCACTTAATGTGCCTACTCTGTTTCCACTGTTCTAATGACTGATGAGACGGCCTGTGTGTGGCTTGAACAAGCTAGGCTTTTTTTATGGGTAACATAACATTGGGTATATTTCTGTTGCTTTCTGCCTCCTTTCCTGCTTATTTCTCTGTACTTTAATGGTGACCAAATGTGTCTGTCTCAAGTGCCACATAGGTACCAGTACAATTAGCCACTACTTGTTTTGCTTAATCACATAGCTGAAAAAAGGGAACGAAATTGCTAAAGCTAATGAATGTCTTTTGTTAATAGATATATGCTATGTACAGATTTATTTCATCCTCAGACCTGTTCAATTGTGCCTTTCCCAGATTGTGATATTTAACCCACAAGCATTTAAAACCTGGTTTTGTCATGGTTTCTGTCTTTCCTATGTCTAAGACAACTATGTGTGGATGCTGCTGTCTCAGAACATTCCTTTATCGGAAAGCTAAAACAGACCTTGCCGTTGTATGTGAAGTGTGTGTGTATGTGTGTTTATTGCAGGATACAGTCACCTCAGGATTTCCTTGCCTCACTGTCTGTCAAAACATTTCTCTCTGGGTCCTTTTGATTATCACCCACAGAGTAATATTAAAGGCTTTCATACCAAAATGGAACATTAGCCTGGATAATTTAAATTCTTCTCTACACTCTTTTGGTATTTCTCTCCATCAGTAGGGGAACATCTGTGATCTTGGCCTCTCAAGCGGGTGTGTAGACAGACACTGCCCTGCAAACCTTCTACATTGCTTTCCCTTAAAAATACTGTGCACTATCAGTTTATACAGTTGTCCACAAGAGGAAGCCAGAATTAAAAATGTGAGAGAATATATATATATATATTTGTTTTTTTGTGATCAGTAACTAGAACGGAGAAGATTACCCTCAGCTTTTAGCTTATAAGCCCTTAATGTAGCTTTCTGCATTCCACAATATGGCAGTGTGTCATTCATGTTTTTGCCATTCAAGCATTATTTTGTAAAGAACATGTTCTGTGTCTTGGCTTGTGGTCATGGGCAGTATGTGAGGCTTTGTATTTTATGTAGTTTTTGTAAGTAAAAGAAACAACTCCTTTTTCTTTCCTGCGCTAAAATGTTATAAAATGAAATCAGGTTATATCATGATCAGTTATTTCCAGTATCTCAATCACATTGCTGCCAAAATGCTTCCTTACAACTACAATTCACATGACCAGTGATATTTAGGGGTCTTCTCTGTAGATAAATAATAACATTTGTGGAAATGTGTAAAATTCATAAAATACACCGTGTTTGTCATCCGACATTTGACAGAATACTACACAATAACTGTAAGCTAACTTTCATAATATTTGTTTAAAATACTTTTATTAGTGTCCCCATTGGCTTTAGAACCGTCACCGTCAACAGAAGAATTGCGTGCAAAAAAAATGATACTGGCTATAGGCGTTATTTCAAGCAAGGCCATTTGCGCATGCTCGCTCTGCTTCTGGGTTGGGTTGCCAGGTACCACGACACAGACACATATCCCACACAGCAACTGAGAAAAAAGTTTGATTTGTATCACTATTCACCAGTTTGATTCTGTCTCAGAAATCGGAGATTAACGAGAGAAATTACCAATTACTAGGGCGCCTCTCGCGAAAATCGAGAGTGTTGGTTGGTATGAATTACTTTACTTTGCATTGCCTATTTTTCTCTGATTTAGTGCTTGTACTAGTCATCCCAAAGACAGGGGTCGGCGGTTTTAACATCAAAACATCATGTACGTAATCAACGTACGCAGGCTTCTGCCACACACAGACATTTATGGAGAGGAGTCACCACAGCGCAGTGACAGGAAGTCGCAAGGACGAGAAACAAGTATAGCCAGCGCTAAATGTCACCCACATTTGTTTCAGAGTATTTTGTTGGAACCATTTGGTGACAATCGGTAACAAGGTAGGGGAATATGAATGGTTGGTGATACCATGAGAAGGTAACTAACATAAATACCATGCTTTCAGTAAAGGAAATGTTATTGTTGCCAAAGTTGTCATGTCTGCATGCATTTAAGTAATCCCTTAGATTTTTATAGGCTGTCAGACTATATCATACAGGTCGTGTAGGCAATACATTGATGCAAGCTTGTTGCTCATTTGATGCCAGCCACGAGACTGACGCTTTTTTGTGGACCAAATCAATTTGGCCCAGTACCAACATGTAGGCCATAATTTCGAACTCTTCAATTGGAAAATGTGCTGTTATATAGGCTTTATTGACAGCAAAACCTGTCACATGCGACAACAGGTGCAAACCATTAAAACAGGCGATGGAGGTCATTGAGCATCCCGTTGAGAAACTGCGCGCTCCGCTGGTCTCCAGCCGGCGTGACCTGGCTGAGCGCTATTGGCAGTACATTAAGAAAGAACGGAAGGTTTTAGGGGACGGTCTTCGTCCGAACAGTGTTCTCTTTCGCCCTATCAGCGTCCTCTTCGATTCAGACTGGATCCGCGCAAACCCAGAGGGATCACATGACTTCCAGAGCTTCTTTAGCAATCTGTATCGCAGCCTCACAAGCAAAGGCCACAATACTATTTACATACAGACCGTTGGTGAGTCCTCAGCCTCCCTCACTCTGTAGTCAGTAGTAAGAATAGGTATTTTAGTAATGATATATTAATGTATTTGTAGGTTGCTTTATAATGTAGATATTGATATGAATGCCTATGTATATTATGCATTTTATTATTTCCCACATTATGTAATGTAAAGGTCTTGATTACATTACATCTACTACATTTCATCTCTTTTTCTCTCTCTTGCCCTTTCTCTCTCTCACGCTTACTCTCTCTCTCTCTGTTTGCACTTGAATACAGGATCTTTTGGTGAGGCTGGTTTTCACAAAGACCTGTATGTGGAATGGTTGCGGACTTGCGGCACTCTCTGGGTCATTCTACTATGGGCTTGTTGTAAAGACACTGCCTCCTGTCACAGTGTAGTCCACAGGATGTATATATAGGGTCAACAGCTACAGCCACAACCTCCAGCTCTATAGTGGTGAGCAGCTTGACTATTTCATTTACTTGATTACACTGACTGCACTCAGTTTGAGCCAGTGAACTCAGTTTGATCAGTGAAAGTATGTTAGACCAGAAGTTATGTTAAGCAGTCTACGATATCTACTGCTATCAGCAGAGACAACAAAGATGGACAGCACAGTTATGATAAAAAGCCATAGCTGTGTGACATCCAATGGCCAATGGACCTCCCCTCCATAATGGTTACCTTGACTACACTCTTAAAAGCCCTAAAGAGTTATCATGCAAATTAGTTGTTCTACTATGCATGCACATGAGTTTGCATCAATGACACCTTTGTATTTGAAGTTTAAAACTAACACTTAAACTTACTTTAGTGTAAAATGGACATCGATAGATAATACTTGACAATACCTGGTGGGAATATGGCATACCACATGTCAAAGATCAGCATAAAGACACAACCTAATTGACATTAGTAAACACGTATACAAACTGATGTTAACCCTGATACTGACACTTATACTGAGTCATTGTAAACAATGATTACATTGATTTCAGTGTTCTTGCAAAGGTTCATTAGCCTGGATACCAGCCCAAACCCCGCCCACAAAATGTTTGGTCAGGGAGATTTGGTCTGGCTCTGAGCTAGTTGGGAGAGAGTTTCATCGGACGGATAAAGCCGGACCAATCAAATTGTCAGGGCGCGCTTTTATACGATGATGGACAGATGATCAAGCGGTAGATTGGAAATCCTCTCAAGATGGCGGCGTATCCGGCTTGTAAGTGGCATATTTTATGTAAATTATGCTATCTACACGACTTTTTTTTATGTCTACATTGACTCGGTTAGTTGTATATGTGCAACACGAATGTTGCCGAGGATTGTATGTCTTAACTGAAGCGCTCTAGACCATTATTGTTAGGTCATTGCTAACGCTTACACCACAAATCCCTGCTGCTAATTAGTAACGTGAGCAGGCATATCTCAACAGATATTGACAGCGCATTCATTTTGAAAGAGGAACAGAGAAACGCGAACAAGGCATTTGTCGGCATACGGGATCAGGTTAAAGTTTTAATATCAGATGGTCATACTACGTTGCTCTGATTGGTTCTAGGTATCCAATTGAGCGGAGGCATTTTTTCCCCCTGGTTAGTTGAAACACGCCCCATAATCACAGCCCAATAGTTCCGTATCAGACTCATATTCTGACTAGAATTATGAGCATGACATCGTCAGGCTAAAGGTTCATGGGAATCCATTTCAAATGTTCAAAAATATTTACACTCAAAACAACTGAGTTATTATTTAAACCATTTATTTTTGAGTCAGTTAAAATAATGCTATTGAGTGATTTTTTTTTTAATGGGTTAAGTTATGTTCATTATTTGGTTCAAACTGTCTCTTAGGGGTTACAGAACAGAAGCACAATAGATTAAAGGAAGAACCCGTTTCACAGAGACCTGACACTTCCTGTTTATCTAGGTGACTTGCTGAGGTTTCTGAACAAGAGGAAGCCTAAAGATGCTTTCTGCATAGTAGGCATAACCATGATTGACCTCTACCCCAAAGAGTCCTAGAATTTTGTCTTTGGACAGACCTCCCTCACTGAAGGTACTCTAGCTGGGTAGAGACAGACGGGTGGTCTATCTCTACCGCACTCGTCTTCTTTAATTCCATAATCTCATTTATGATGGATTATTTCCTTTAGTCTGGTTGCCACTGCATTCAGGACAGTGTTGATGATGATCTCTATTATGTGTGCGGTTGACATGGCCCCTACTCTAAATTAGCCTGGCTTTCCCAATCCATAAAACTGAGCTGGGGAAACACACTCTGGCTTTAGCCTGGATTACTGTTTATATATGGTGCCCCAGAACACATGACTGTAATCAAATATATGTTAGTGTTATTTCGGCTAGAACTGAAGGTTTATATTTTGCTACAGGAATGGGAGTTTTTAGTTTTGCCAAGTACGATGATAACTTCTTTTGTCATAATTATGCTGGTAGACTTAAGAAAGGGAGCAATTGTATTTACATTGTACTTACCAGGTGATTAACATTGACATATTGCATTACAGGAACTTCATTTGAAGTTGAGATGCTGGCATGAATAATAAACATGCTGGATTCTTTGTAAAGTCAATCCCACACATGATTTGTGTAAAATAATTCAGGAAATGAACAGTTTAGTTCGGCCTTAGTCATTTTATGTACTGGGTCTTATTAAAGTCTGAAATGTATTTACTCATCAGGTTGTGGCCATGAGATTGCGCTCATGTTTGGCCTGAAGCCCTGCCAGTGGCTCCAGTGTGTTATGCAGGGCTCTGACCACTTGGAGGAGTCAGACCGCCACCCTCTAAGCCTCGGTCCCATATGCTTGTGGAAGCTGCAGTCCAGCGTTGGCTTTTAATAACCGACAGATACAAGGTGTGTAATGCTTTATTGTGTGAGTTCAATAATTGTATAACATAATTTGTTGGGGAAGCTGGTTCACACCATGTAACTTTGTGCATTTCATGATGAAACATGGTTCAGGGTTGATTTCAAGGTGCTCCTTTTCGTTTTTAAAGCCCTTAGCGGGCAGGCTCCGTCTTATATCACAGACCTCTTAACCTCTTATTCTACCACAGGCCCCTCATGTCGTCTAATTAAGGGTTCCTGGCAGTCCCCCAATCTAAACTTAAATCCAGGGGTGACCGCACTTTTGCTGTTGCAGCCCCTAGACTGTGGAACAGCATCCCCCTCTCTATAAGATCAGCCCCCTCTACCTACTACTCCTTCAAGTTCAGGCTCAACACCTACTTTTATTCCTTAGCATTTGGATACCCCTTATTTTAGTTGATCATTTGTATATTTGATCAACTAAAGGTGGTGTTTCTGTTCCTTGATGTAAATATAGATGCTTAGTTGAGGGTTTTGTTTCTGTTTTTCTATTTGTTTTGATATTTTATTTGTACAGCACTTTGGTCAGCGTGAGTTGTTTTTAAATGTGCTTTATAAATACATTTGACTTGACTTCAAACTACACTGAATGCACATAAATCCAATGTTTCACTCGGAAACTGGGAATTTCAGTGTCTTAAAATGGCAGAAGATTTGTCGTTACCATGGCTTTTTTCTGCCACAACACAACTTGCCTCGGTGGTCAGTCTTTGAACCAGTGATCACAAAACGTCCTGTTCCAGAATGTCTAGACTCTAGAAATACATACAATTGATTAGAATGTTGGCTATGTGGTTCTTAATGGTTGTCATGGAGCTTTTCTCTCTTTATATTGTCACTACAGGCCTTGCTGCAGTGGGTTGATGATGATGGAGGCAGTGTTGGTGAGCAGGCAGTCAAACCGACAGAGGCCTTTTAGGAATACAAGCAGTGGCTTCTGAGGTGTTTGACTATGCTAGAGTAGTACACCGAATATACCATAGGTGGGTTGTTTCCTATCAGTTTAGTGTGCTCACTAAGGTAAAGGGCTTCAAAAACTTTAAACAAATGTGAATGCAGCATTTAATGCCAATCTTTGCTTTGCTCTTCGTGAAATGAGAATGTATTTCACAGTTTTAGACAAAGATGAATCACAGTGGGACAAAGATGTATCATATTTGTTTTATTCATAGAATAAATTCTTACAAAATATCACATTGACTGTATATCAAATGTGCCGTTCCTGGGTATTTCACCATTGACATACACATTCATCATTACTCCTCCATACTTTTTCGAACCAATGAAGAACAACACAAATGTTCTTATCCAAAGAAAACATTCAGGTAGTGCAATGCTCCCAAAGTACCCTGTTAGTATTCTTGATACCCTGTAAATCAGTTAACAAGAAATTGCATGATCATTGTAACTGTCATGAAATTTGGTCTGGGCCACTGATTGATCATACTCTGATCAAACGTCTTGGCTCCTGCTACACCTGGCCCAGGAGCAAGATATTGCATTCAGGAAACACTTGTATTTTTAAGTTACAAGATGTGACACTTCAGCCAGTAGGAAGTATTTGGTAATGGTGTTGATGGTGCTAAAAAGAGTACGAACTTTGTTCAGTGTGCTTTGGTAATGTGCTTCTTGTATGCTTCCTTACTCTAAACATTCCAAACCGGTGACATTAGGGCATATCAAAATGCGTCAAAATGGGCCTTCCTGAGCTACTGAACAAACTTTCATTAGCCAAACTTTTAGTTTATGAGGTTATGTATCTGAGATGTTCCTGGTCTTAAGAGTGAGTTGAGGATCAGTTCAAATCACTATACAATTCGAGCTGAAGAGAACACGGAAGGGAATGAAAAACTACACTGTTAAAAACACTACACTACACTACTACATAAAACTACACTGCACTAGATACAAATACACTACACTACATGCAAATACACTACACTAGGTACAACTAAACTACACTAGACACAACTACACTACACTAGGTACAACTAGGTGCCTTCAAATTAACCCAAGTTGAAGTGAAATTTTCAAGGGCAAATTCTCAGTTCATAACCAGCTGAAAGACAGGACCTGGCGTTGTTCCCGTCAATGGAAAACAAGCTGATTAATCACAGGTCATAGGATCACCGTGTTCTCTAATGAAACACTTGGCAAGAGGTATAAGAAGCTTTTTGAAGGTTAGTTATCGCAGTTGTTCTGTCTCCCCACGGGCTTTCGCAAGCATTCCATTCACAGTGGAGGTCATACGTATAAAGAATTCTGAAAGACTTATTATAAGTTAATTATAAAGATTATAATTATAGTTAAAAGGTATTTATCTTGTTCAGAAAGAATTTGATTAGGCTTTTGTTCTCAATCAAACTCCCACGAAGAACTCAGTGTCCAGCATTCACAGTGGGTAACAGAGTGGGCCTGCTATTGATGTCATATTCAGCAAGCTTGACAAGAGAGCCAGAATCCTAATGCATACAGCCTTATAAATATATAGAATTACTAGCTCTTCATATATTATGGATCTAAAGGTAGTACTTAGGATTCTTCGAATTCACATTGGTCCAAACACCAATATAAAAAAAAGTATAAAAAACGAATGGTGTCGCACAGTAAATCAATTCATGGAACAGTTAAAAAATACTTGTAGGCACATGTAAATCAATTCAAATATATATTTTGGACCATATGTGACGTCTTCAGAAACTCCCCAAGAAAATACTCACCTAAAACACATTTGTTAAAAATGTTTTTAAAAATGAATGTAAAAAAACTAGAAGTATGCTGTTCATCATCATCATTATTATTAGTCATCTCGATTATCTCATCTGAAGTCCCATGTAATCACCTTAATGCAATCAATAATTGCATCATGTACTCTGCTATTGATCAAGTTTTAATAATCAAATAATTATGTTTCATAACCTCCCCCGATGATGAGAAAATGGTAGGTAATCTGTTGCGCAAATGATGCACGTAAGCAGCATTTCCTCTTTTCACCTGACGATGTCCAATCACTTTCGGATTAGCAATCATTTGGTCTCGTGTTCAGGGAAAGGTCTTCTTCAACAAAGTCTTCTGGCGAGCTCTCCCTCACTGAGGTATCCTTCTCAACCGCACTCTGCTGCTGCTGCTGCTGCTGCTGCTGCTTCTGGCCTGTTTTCCTCCAGCAGAGCTTGCCGATCTTTGCTGGTCGTACCAGTCCAAGAAATAAGGCTCCCAGTGCCATTCCCGCAGCACAGGAGTAAAATGCAGAGCCATAGTTGCCTGTGATGTCCACCAACACACCTGCAACACAGAATGCAAACCAATGAAAAAAATGTGAATCCTCTGATTAAGCACCATTTTCTGTTTTCCCTGAATAAATACATAGACCAACTGTAGATGCCTACCTCCTAAGGGTGGTCCAGCCAAGCCCGCAAAACTCTGTATACAGACATAGACGCCAGCGGCCGAGGCCATTCTCTGGATGCCCACCACGTCGTCCTCAGCCAGCATGGGGATGTGGGTGGACGCCACGTTACCCAGGAGGAAACCATAGAGCATGCAGCAGACGGCCACGGGCCAGAAGCCGCTCACCAGCGTGAAGAGCACCAGCACCAGGCACAGCAGCAGCACGCACGTCAACAGCACGTAGATCTTCCGCAGGCGCCTCCAACTCATCATCCAGCCAATGGAGAGGCGCCCCACGATCTCAGCGATGGCCATGATGGAGAGCGAGTATGCCGCCTTGTCCCGGTCCACGCCCTGGCTGACGTTCAGCTCCACCACGTAGAGCTGTGGTGCGAAGAAGCCCAGCGTGGCGAAGAGGCCAAACGCAGAGTAGCAGAGGAAGCTTCCTTCCTTCAGCACGGAAAGATCTAGGAGCTTGGGCCTCCCTGGCTTGTCGTTGGGTTTTGGAGAAAGGGCTTTCTTCTCTTCCTTCTCCGTGATCTGGCCACCCACCTCTGGGTCCTCTACTGACTGGACCCCAGAGTCCGCTGAGCTGACGGAACCGTGAAGCTGTTCCTGGTCCAGTCTGGCATCTTCCTGTTTGGACTTCAGCTGTTCCTTACTACTCTCATCTGATGGTGAGGGCTTGATTACTATGGGCCGAAGAAGGGCTCCACACATGACGATTGTACCTTGAAGAAGTCCAATCACTACCATTGTGTACCTCCAGCCAATTTTGTTTTTAAGTGCAGTAAATGCTACAAAATAAAGTTAAAAACACGTATTTTTAAATGGTTAACATATGACCCCCAAAACAAACAGTAAACATATTAAATAATGATGTAAGCCATCAACCTGCATATATTCACCTACACAGACACAAATGTGCTCACACGTGTTGTCTGAATAACACACTAAAAATGATGTTCAATGTCCCTCACCTGGTGCAAAAGTAAAAATGGCGACCGACTCCCCTGTAGAAGCCATAGAGGTCACCACAGAGCGGTGCTTACAGAAATACTGGGAGAGAAGGGTGACGGTGGGGAGGAAAGTGAGGCAGTAGCCCAATCCTGAGGAGAAGTAAGACCGTCAAAAAACTTTTCAATTATATAATTTTGGTCCAGTTATTACCCATGATTAATATTTCCATGCAGTACTTTAATTTATTAAAAACCAAATGTCATGCTATACTGTATATAGCGCACACATGCATTTTAAGATGAAGTACACTATTGTGGAATCTGTGTGAAGATCAGTAAGAGGCAGTGGCAGCATTTTCTCCACAATCATTTTGAAATACACCACCATTCATCTGTGGTCTCTTCAGAGTTGTCTATGGGCTCTGTTTTAGCTATTACACATGAGTAACAGGCAAAATATCATTCTGATTGCCTCTTTTTTCTGATTGAAAAGGTCAAGTCCCCCTATCACAGAGACAGAATTGAGCTTTTGAAAGCAAATTCTGGATTGGTAGATGGTGTAATTTGAGGAGAATATAAAAAAGAAATAAATAACCATGTACCTTGAAATGGCAGAAATCCCTTGTTATCTATAGCCTGTATTGTATATTTCGATGTGTATATTTACCTGCTATAATCCCTGTGGTGATGTACATCTGATTTACAGAAGTGGTAAAAGCTGTCGACACCATTCCTAAAGAAATAAGGAGTCCTCCAACCATCACAACCGGCTGGCACCCAAACCGATTACTCAGCAAAGATGACAGTGGGGCTAGACAGAGATGGACACAAACAGAGAAATTACTATTACATGTATAAATACGATCAAACTGGGTAGGGGGAAATGTTGTGGGGCTGTTTGTATCACTATAAAACGCCTCTGAAAGCCGTCACATGATTCCTTTGATATACAATTCCATCAAGAGCTGATGACGCTTGCTTACCTGTGAATGCCATGACAAAAACACAGATGGAGAGGATCCATGATATTCGGCTGTTACTCTCGTCAAACTCAGTCATGAGATCTTTCAAGAAGATCCCAAAGGTCTTTATGACTCCATAGGTGAACGCCTCTACCAGAAAAAAGGCCACAGCCACCACCCAGCCCCATCCACCGTCTGGAACCTCAGTGTAAACATTGGGACCCAGGCAATTTTTGACACTGGACAACCACTGTGGCATATCCAAAGATAAGGTTCTTCTGTAAAATACAGAAAATGAGTTTGTTAACGTTTGTTATTTCAGTCAACCAGTACTGTGTACTGGAATCCTATTCAAGGAGCTGGTATGGTGGTAACCACTAATTCCATGAGTAAAAATGAAATCACTTACACTAATTCCATGGGTAAAAATGAAATCACTTACAAAACCTGACCCTGCTGTGTTGTTGTGCTACAAAAAAAAAAAAAAAAAAAAAAATTCATCACACTGTGTACTTCAGGCGTTAACATGTTCCTCGGAGAAGGAAAACACGTTTTATCTGTCCACCCTTAGCAGGGATCACGTGTGCGATGTGAACGCGCACGCACTTCAAATGCAACATTCGATTGGCCTGAAGCAGAGCGACCATGACGTGTTGACGACAAACCCTGTAATTTTCAGATTGAATTACGAAAATTTCAGCAGACGCTCAGTTGTAATCAATGTAAGCCATTTAAACAATTACATTAGTGGACCGATCTGACCTGGCGGAAAGTTAGTTGTTACCATAAGACTAGTAACTTGATTACTGCTAGCGTAGTTTTGAGGTTTCTGCGAAGAGGAAGTCATTGGCCATAGCGGGAGGCAGAAACAATACGATACGTCAGAGTAGCCTACACCAGACCGGCATGTAAATCGCAGGAAGTAAAAAAGGAAGTAGGCTACCGGCGGCTGGTTCAAAAAGTCTTAAGAAAATTGACAAAACTGATAAATAAACTGTTACTTTCGAAGTTATTATGTATCACACACTCGATCGAGCACAAAGTTGTTTCACAAGGCTACCTTAATGAAAAATTCCGTCAGCTGCGTAGAAGGACAAATAGCCTACCACCCGTTGCTTGGTGATGATTTAAACAGTTCGAGGGATTATAGGCTTGTCCCTTATTTAATATAATACAATCATCATCCCTTACTTTTTGAGCTACCTCAGTCAGTAGGCCGGTGTGAAGACAACTTTACAGTCAAGTTTTCAGCTACAAAAAGGTTCAGGAATATGATCGGGACTGGTCTAACCAGACCTCTGGCGACTCCACATGCTACGTTCGCGTGCCACAAGATGATGAAACCCATATCACATTGTCACGCCTGATTTGGGAAATTTTAAATACCGGTGCGTTCAAATAGTTTCCCTGTCGCTTCTGACGCGAGGAAAACTCTTCCAACGTGTCCACAGCACCTTTGTTCGAAACCTCCGTTGACGTAACCACAGATCAGAATGTAGCACAAAGTGACAGTAGCCTACACAGCCTAGCCTATTGATCACCAAAGCACTTACGATGTAGCCTACATAGTTGGTCAGACAATAATAAAGAGCATTAGATTTTCCCGATTTAATTGTAGACATTTATTGATCTCTTACTTAGAGATACTGAGACCTTACCTCTTTCTTCAGATAAATAGTAAGGTGCTCTGATCGCCCTCGTTTTCCTTGTATGTGCAGAGATCATGTGGTGTAGGTCTGTGTTGAGAATCAATGTGGGAGTACCAGTAGTAGTGTGTATTGTGGAGACTTCAAGTGGGAGGGTTTAGTTGGTTGGTAGTTGAGGGTTGGGTTGCAGGAAAAGCCGATTTAAAGGTCATCACTGCAGCCCCCTTTGGCTGAAAGAGGAATCCCAGGCTGGTGTGACGACCTGTGCTGTCTCCCCTCCCATGGTATGCCAAAGCTTATGAGTGTATATGTATGCAGTTGAATGAGGATGTGTTTTGTCAGGGGTGGGGATTGATTGTGTGCAGTGCAGGGCTGTAAATTAGATTACTGGCTGGGCTAGTAGGCTCCCTACAGCAAACAGGTTCTGCACTGACACCTCCAAGAAGAGCACAATGCAGAGGAGATACCCTAGGATCATCCTTTAATCAGAGGAGATACCCTAAGAACTTTACTTTGTTCTTTTTTTTCAGTGACATTTGAACTCAAAGTCATTAAAGATCCCAGCAAGTAAGTCATTATCTAAGTTCAGTTTTGTGGTTTAGCTTGTAATTAGTTAATACAGTAATAATTATCAGGCAGTATAAAAAAACATGCATCTGGATCAGGCACCCTGTGGTAAGATACACACTATGAGTTCAAACCAAGGAGCTGCCTGTCCAGATGAATACCACCCGTCAACATGTTCATACTCTCACTCAGCTGTTCTTAAAGGGGACCACACCCTTTTTTGTCCCACTCACCAACCAGCAGTCCATAATTAACTCATGCCAACTCATGAACTGCTAGGACAAGTTTTTTCAGTCTACTCAGGATTTTATGAACAAATCTTTAAATATAATGATATCAAATTTTCCAATCCTCCATGCAGTTCTGAATGCCTGCCGTGGGTATTGCCACCGCGGTGCTGGTTAGTGCACTGCTATCTGGCTTTGTTTACCATGTCACTCAGCAGCACAGTGGAACAAAAGTTTCGACCAGCACTGGGAAGAGGCCCAACTTCATTGTTATCCTAGCAGATGACATCGGCTGGGGAGACCTTGGGGCGAACCAGGCAAGAGAGGAGCCCAGTGACACGCCACATCTGGACCAGCTAGCTCTCGAGGGGAAAAGGTACAGTACATCATCAATAACATGTGTACAGGGTTTTTTCACACAAAGAGATTACAGCATCTGATTTGTCTTTTTTGCGTTTTCCTGACAAAATTATCAAAATGAAAATGATAGTTGTAGGAACACGTATGTTGCTGGCCAAGTCTCAAGAATTTCGCTGTGCTGAAGCAATTTGGTGCATGCGACAATAAACACTTTGACTTTTGAATTTGAACACAGTAGAACAGTGCACATCTCTTGCCAAATTAGAGAGCTACAACACAACCAGAAAGGTGAGAAGGGCAAAGAAGGACACAAGGGCAAGGTTTACGTGAACATAATTTGCCACACCCAGCACAGAAAATTACATCTTAGCTCATATCATTTGGAATTTGAGTGCCACAGAGCTGACAAATTAGAGAGCTACAACACAACCAGAAAGGTGAGAAGTGCAAAGAAGGACACAAGGGCAAGGTTTACGTGAACATAATTTGCCACACCCAGCACAGAAAATTACATCATAGCTCATATCATTAGGAATTTTGGAATAGGAATAGATTGGTTTCACATCTTGACTGTAATGGATCCCTGAGTTGAAAGCACCCAAATACTGTGTGCTTTTATATGATTTAATCAATAACAGTGTTCTTTTACTTGGAAGGTTCACTGATTTCCACTCCCCTGCGTCCACCTGCTCACCGTCCAGGGCTGCCTTGCTAACGGGTCGGTATGGCCTGCGTAACGGCGTCACCCATAACTTTGCTGTGGGGTCCGTGGGTGGGCTGCCTCTCAATGAGACCACATTCCCAACCCTTCTGCAGGAGGCTGGCTATTACACAGCCATGATTGGTGAGGAGTTTGAGAGCTTGTCATAAGGTGATGCATTGCTATAATACCTATAATACCTAAATGAGAGGTACACAAATACATTCTGTCTTGGATCATTCTGTCTTCCCATTTGTCTCATCTCATTTGGCTTTCCTGGCTCAGTGAGCTTATAACCTCTCAGCTTGCTGAGGTGAACCTAAGGGAATGTGTATCAGACTATTATTTTATAACAATGGCTCTCACATGTGATTGTGTTGTCTGTGTGGCTAATTATGTTGAGAGTTGACACAGGAGATGAGTGGGACAGGTTCAAAAGTGATAACATGAAGAAGTTTTGATCCAAAATGTCCAAAACAATAGCTACGACATTTATGGATGTGGTGAAATCAAACGATTAATTGAGAATATCTAATGTGAATGTAAAAGAGAGTAGTTTAGTAGTTAGTTTATGTACATGTAGGTCTTTTGACTAGCTGGAGGAACACGTCTGACATGTTCTGGAACATTTCACGTGTTATTTAATGCTGTCATTTAAAGATAATGTACAACCATCAGTTCATTTCTATAGCATATTGGCAACAAAGATTGGTTGTCTTGATTTGTTATTTGCTGCTTCTTTCTGTTTTTGGCTGAAATAAAATTATTTTACTCTAAATTTCCACAGGAAAATGGCATCTTGGGCATAACGGTCCTTATCATCCTATTAATAGAGGTTGGTATACGTAGTAGCTTGCAAAGAATGTGTATATGATGAATTGCACATCAGATAAGTGCAATGTGGACTTATACAACAATATCAGGGAGATGTCTTCTCTCTAAATCCTATCTGTTTCTGACTCTGTTTCTTTTTGTCTCTTTTTGTTGTTATCTGTGATCTGTAGGATTTGACTATTACCTTGGAATTCCTTACAGCAATGACATGGGCTGTACTGACAGGCCTGGCTTTGACCTCCCCAGCTGTCCTCCATGTGAACGGGGCTCAGAACAGAACAGGTATTTATTGGATACAACAATTCTTAGACAAATGTAAGTGCGCAGATAGCATTACACAGTCTACAGTGTCATACTGACAAGATAACAGAGAATGAAATGTTGAGCCTGGAGTCCAGGCCCTGGACATAGCTAGTAAAGATCAAAACAAACCAAGTCTGTGATCGTTACTGAGAATCCCTCCAGTTTCAGCTGTGTTGTTACTGGAATGTTCTAGAACACTGATTCAATGCGCTGTGCGCTTCCCTGTTCCCCAGTGAGAGACACCAGGGATGTTACACCGATGTGGCACTGCCTCTTTATGAGAACCACAGTATCATAGAGCAGCCACTGGACCTGTGGAATCTGACTGAAAAGTATGCCTCTGCTGCAGTCGGGATTCTCCACAGGGCAAGGTACTGTCTCCCACCTCTCCGCAGTATTCTGCACGACACAGGTAAAATCAAATGGTCCATAATCATCCATCCCTCCAGGCCTGAGCTCCAGGGCCAAGAATTTGCCATAACAACGACATGGCTTCAGAACCCAAGGGGAATGCAGTTCTGCACAATATCAGGTCTAATGTTTGAGTGAGGACTCACAGGTTAGCACTCTGTTTATAATGTGTAAAATACAGATGTATGAGATGTGTGAAATGTCTTTTAGTGAAAATGTGGGTACCAACGCACTTTACATTAAGCAGAGCAGAGGAGTGAGTGAAGAAATCAGGCCAGTTTATATAAGTACATGTTGTCACAAGATGTACTTAGGGGGATTATTATGGTTTTGTGGCATTAGGCGCCTACCTATATTAATAAGTACTTATTATTAAAGTAATTATGCTTGCTTATAATTATATTTGTTATACAATTGAACTACAGACTAATACACTATTGTAGTCAGTGTGGTAAAAATAAGCTGTAGCTTCATTATCAGATAAAATCACGACAGCATGTCGCAACAAAATGCCCTCAAACAAGTTTCCAACTTTTAGCAGTATTGTAGTTCATGGGTCATCTAGTGGTTTTGCTCCTTACCCCAGTCCCAGCTTGCTGTGATAGTATCACTCTGAAATTAGGTTAGTACAGTTCAACCATAAGGTCCCTATCAGATTTCAGAGCCATGTACTTTGCTCTGTCAATATGCAGGGGCTGATAAGTAAACAGGGGTCGGGTGTTGACCAATAGTTTATCTGAGCTCCGAGGTGAACCTGACCACAGACAAACACCTCTCAGCTGAGCCCAGGGTTCAGCTCTTTTGTGGGGGATATTTACAGGCCATGTGTCTCTCCTTTCACACTGCAGCTGTTTAAGGGATAAGTCCACATGCTATCAGGAGTCGTGACAGCCACAGATCAATGCTGAGGCTTCCAAACTACATGAAGCCACGCTGCACAAACCTCTTTCCTTTGCGCTCAACCAAGGCTTGTGTCAACAGCTGTTGAACTTTCTTTTTTGTAATGTTTTCTGTTGTTATGTTTTCGCTGTTCTCCCTTTGCCCTTGGTAGGGTTAGCGTATCAAGGTCCAAGTCACAGACATCATTGCTTACTCACACCATTAGTATTAAGACTAGTCATTATCTTTGAGCTATTAAATGGTGTTTAAATGTGACATTACAGTCTGTTGTTCATCAGTTTTCAAGATGACACTTGATGACTTTCCCTGTCCCCATACAGGGAGAGGAAGCAGCCATTCCTGTTGTATGTGGCACTCGCTCACATGCACGTGCCACTGGCTCCTCAGGGGGTGGCGGAGGGTGAGGGGGTGTACGCAGCCACCCTCAGGGAGATGGACAGTCTGGTGGGGGTGATAAAGGCCACATCAGACCTCCTCGACAAGGAAAACAGCCTCATACTGTTTACTGGTAGGTGTGTGGATAATTTAGGCAGGCCATTGATTATCTTTATTATGCGTTGTTGAACAGTGTACACTCCAAATGACAGTGGCCATGCCAGGGGATTGGCCCATGCTGCTATGAAATGAATGACATGAAGGTGTTAAACACCCTTCAGGCTGCCCTGAAATTGATAGATTTGTCAACTGTGAGGGGCTATTCTAACTCTTTTTTTTTAGAGTTAGAAATGTTACGATCTTGTAGTTGGCATTTTAATGATTTATGATGTACAAATATAAGAAGTCTGTGTTGGTACGAGCAGGCCCCATTGTATTAGACAAAGATAAGTCCTAAGATAACTTTAGGCACACATTGAAAGATAAAAAGTAATTCAGGTCAGTGCAAGGCCAATAATCAGTCTATATTCTTTTCAGGAGATAACGGTCCATGGGAGCAGAAGTGTCAGTTTGCTGGGAATGTTGGGCCTTTTCTGGGGCAGTGGCAGACAAGCAGAGGTGATTATGAAACAAACTAAAATCATACTTGTGTGCTTTAGCATTATCAAAATAACTTTTATCTTCAAATTGACACCAAGTGAATTTTACAGTCACTTCAGTGTGAATGGGTAGTGAATTGTTTGAAATGCTTTGTTAGCAAATCCAATCTGAGGGGAAATAACTATACAAAAAATATATATTTTGAACATTAATGAACCGTGTGCTGTCTATCCACTCTCCAGCTGGAGGCTCAGCCAAAAGAACAACATGGGAGGGGGGCCATCGTGTGCCCACGGTGGCCTACTGGCCTGGAAGTATTCCTGTCAACACCAGCAGTGGTGCTCTACTTAGGTACTGAGGACGCACAACAGGAGGCATGTGGACTGTACAAGTGGAGAGTCAATGGTGTTGATCTGTCTGTGGTCTGTCTGTTGTGTTTGGCAGTGGCCTGGACATCTTCCCCACCATCCTCTCACTCGCTGGTGTAGATCTGCCCAGAGACAGAAGAGTTGACGGCATCGACATGACAGACATTCTGCTTGGAAAGACAGACACAGGCCGAAAGGTATGGTCGATATGAATTTGAAACAAATACATATTGTAAGAAACTTGTCATTTATCTCTATTTGATTTAAACAGAAACCCATGATAAGGTTTTTTTTTCATGTACAAACATTCTTTTACCTCATGCCTCATGTGGTATTGCGGTAGCTTGGTTGACCAATCATATCCCTCCTGTCTTTAGAGTCTCCTTCATCCAAATAGTGGCGCTGCAGGTATATTTGGAGACCTGCAGACAGTCCGTGTGGGCCCTCACAAAGCCTTCTACCTGACAGGTCAGTTCCAGGCTACTCATCTTCCCAATGTTTCTGTACTCTTATAAACTGCACGTACACACGGTTACCATTTCAAATAAACCCTTACATTTACCAAACTTATTTGACTAATCAAGCAGTCAGTAATTTAACTTTCTTGTAATTTGACAGTACATTACTGTTTGATGGATATTATTCCCTTAGTATTGCATATGTTGAGAGTATCAACATACTTTATACTCACTTCAGGTGCTGCTGAACCTTGTGGTGGAGGAGGTGGCCAGCCGGAGTTTCACGACCCGCCGCTCATTTTCGACCTGTCCAGTGACCAGGAGGAGCGGTCTCCTTTGGATCCAGAGAGCGAGGAGTACCAGGCAGCCCTGCAGAATGTACAGAGAGAGAGGGAGGCGCTACTGTGGGATATCGGCACTGGTGACGTCTCCACTGCCAACTATGCCACAGAGCGGGCAGTGGCCCCCTGCTGCAACCGCTCGCTACCAGCCTGCAGGTGCCAGCCGCTCAGCTGAAGGGCTAAACATGCTGGACAAACGCATACGCATACGTAAACATGCAGGCATGCTCTGGCATTTTTCTCATAAACAGTGTCTGGACCAGACCATGAAGTGGCCAATGCTGATACGAATAGGTGTATTTATAGATGAAGTACACTGGCAGAAGAATTGCATACGCCAGACTGAGCGCTAAGGGAGCAAGTTGTTTCATTTTTTAATCCTTCATTTACTGTGAAATCACTACAGAGTCCCATATGGGTAATGGTGGTGCTTTTGTGTTCCCACACTGTACATTTTGCATTACCTAACATTGTTTTTCCATTCCCTGGCATCACCTGAAGAACACAAAAGTATTGTGCAAAATAGTTGATTAAAAAAATTATCACCATGACCCTTCGGGCTCTGTACAAAAGTATTGCGAGGGAACACAAAAGCAGCTTAATTTCTGTAAATGTCCTTAATCCTCCTTAATACTTGTGTAAATATTGTCAACATTAAAGAAACAAAAACATATCTATTTTGATGGGTCCCTTCAGTATACATGTAAAGGATAAAATATAGGATGCTGTGAGTGAGTCTTCAACATTTCAGTTCTTTTTCAAATTTGTGAGTCATACTGTTTTCAAATTTGTGAGTCATACTGAACCCATAAAGTGAACATTGAACACCAAAGAGCAAATTACCTTCAAAACAATGGCTGCAGGGGAGATGGGTTGTTGTGAGGGAAGTGTGTGAACTGAGGTTCTCCCTGTGAGAAAATACATGATGGCCTGTGGAGGGTGAAGGGTGATGTGGGGATAAGAAGGACATCTGGTCTTATGAAACAAATCAATTAGGATGTTTTCCCATGACTGGACCACTGAATATTCCCGCAGAGTTGCCAAGCCTAAAGAGGCTCTAAGGAACTAGCAGGACAGAGGTGACTGCATTGATTTCTTCGCACACTATACCTACATAAATTAGTGTAGCTATCGTCGCTGACTTTCCCCCCTCATATTTCGTTTAGAGACATTTTGAGACTCTGAGGTCAAGACTCCATACTCTAATAATTGAATACTGTGATGATTAACGGCAGGTGGTTCTTGCGTGAGGGGTTTATTGGTGTCATACCATACTCTCACCACGTGGCCACACCCTGCTAAATGAAGTGGCTTTAAAGCCACTGCTTGTTTGTAAAGATTCATGTAGGTAAATATGAAACATGCATTTGGGGGCTTTTCCTAAAATGTTGGACGTTTCCTTTTTATTTACCTTGTGTGCAGCTCTTGACTGAAATTAACAAAACCAGTTAAATCTATAATGAGGATTCTAACTGAAGTTTGTGGATTATTGGAAGATGGACACTGGTCGTAGCGGCACCAGTTCAAATGAAAAGCCCAGCTTAGCCCCAAGTTCCTCTTGCCTATCCTTCCTCAGACTGCAGTGGATGAATCAACTACATCCAACACATGCACTTTGCCACTAGGGGAAGAAACAATGCCAAATAAACTAGTCCCTAATGTGGTACTTGCTAGCTGACTATACATACTGAAAATAACTGCTGTGAGAAAGAGGTCTTGGAGTCTCTGTGATAAACAACCAAGAAACCCAACTTAGTTCTAAAGTATAAATCTGGAGACTGGGAAACTTTCTAAGTGATGGGCATCTCTGGTGTTATTGTTTTTTGTTTGTTTCATACTGAGGGATACTTTGTGTTAGCTGCTCCACCTAGAGGCATGTCCATGTGAATGCTAGTCTAAGTTGATGCATTTACAACCTTATGCTCATAGAGTAGTCAGTAATTACCTAAATGATTTGTGAATTTAATTCTACAAGTACAAAGTTGTAAACAATAAAATAATATAACATGAGTCTTCAAGTGAAATGTTACCACCAGATTTAATGTGGCAAATTGAGGGTCAAAGGATGCATACATACATTCAAAATCCATGAGAATGTTTTATTGATCAAGACAAGACAAACTTTACATGAAAATGGCATAAACAAAGTTCCCTTGTACAAACCAATTACAGATTGGCGTGTTTGGCCCTTACAAATCCTTGTTCATTAGAAGCAATGACAGTGACAAACAGACATCATGAATGACAATTTAAATATAACCTAAACTAAAAGCATTTAAAATAGAGTAATAACTCTTAAAAAAAACTTAAAGTTTTGAAGAATCACATTAAAAATGACCAGTGACAAAAAAATTCAATTAAAACTAAATACATCTTTAAAAAAAGAACATGTTACTGTTTAAATATTTGAGATGGCATGAAGAGGGGCAGGGATTTCACTGCCAGAAGCAAATGAAATGGAATGTGGCAGCCAACTGGCACTAAATCCTCCTCTAAATAGTGTCGGTATCACAAAACAACAACAGCTGAGTCTGAGGAGAAAATATATAGGCCTTACCCAGACAGACTCTTAGGCACCTGCCTATAACAGAGGTTAAAGGAATAGCTCATCAAAAAATCTAATACAACAATTGTCTCACACACCTTAGATGTGCCCACGATCAGAAAACATATTTGGTGTCAGAGCTTTGCGCCTTCAGTTGTGCGCTAGCTAACACACTTTAGAAAACAAGAAGCTCAGTTGTTAGCAGAGCGCTAACCACTGAGCATAATGTTGAGTTATGTTTTCTGAAACTGCTTAACATACTGTTAACTGCAAAAAATGTGCAAAAAAATTGTCTGACGTAGTGCCAAGTGAAGAAAATAAAGCATAACATCAGCTTGCATATTGCATTATGTGTTGCTAACCAGTCTTGTACTACCTGTGCAAAATTAAAATCCAAAATTGGATACCAAACATGTCTACATTTATGAAAGTGAACATTTTCAAACGAGCTAAAAGTGCACACTTGGAACTAATCCTTTTTTACAGGGTATGTAATCCACCATGTTCATTTGAAGGAATTTCAAGGGGAAGAGTACTGGAACTGGAACGCTCATATGACTAGGTCTCTTACCGGAAATTATCCAGGTTTTTTTTCTTCACTAAAACCATTACAAGTCCTCACAAGCATGATGCAATATCCTCAGAGCCATAGTGTAACATATCAACGACTGAACCATGCGACACATCCCTACTGACTTGCATTCCACATGTCATTGAGTGTGTCTTATCCTGAGAACCCACAGACAGTATGCGTCACATAACTCTAATTTGCATGGCTGGTGCTTCCATGGCGGTGCATGCTGCTTAAGAGATGAAGCTAGAAGGAGAAGATGCAAGCTTTGTTCATATGCTCCTCATTTGTTTTTTCAGCAGTTATGCACATCACACATACGTAACTGCCAGGCATATCACGTATAACATGAAATATTTTAAGCTCAATCTCATAGTGTATTACATCTTTCATATGATGTATGATCAGTGCTTTTCCCGTAAACTGCCATGCCACTGTCAATTTCAAATATTGAAAGGCTGCAAACAAAAAAGTGTGATGGGTCCATCTCCTGGAGGCTCATATTTATCACAATGTCTGTCTATGTTCAAAGGTGTATGACCTTGTAAAGTAAAACAAAACAAAAACACAAAATGGCTCAATTTAGTTAATGCAGTAAGTATGGGCCAGGCAATCAGCCCCTGAGACTCCTTAAAGAGTGACCTTCCATACCAAAGTGTTCTGGTTAATGTGAATGCTGACTAACATCCCTTAGAATAACATGACTCACGGCGTGGCCTCCATATGGTTGATTAAATTGACTTCCTGCTCTTGAGTGGCAATTCCATAGGGTTCCTCTTCAACGTCCTTCACCACAGTGAGATCAGTGTAAGGCCGTCCAGTCTGATCATGGCAGGTTTGACATTTGAGGTCACGGCCCTCAAGGGGCACTTCCTCATTTGTATGGTCCTCAGCGCTGTCTGGCACTAGGGACTCAATCACGTCGGTGCTGATGGTTTTGCCTACCTCCTGACATGGCTGAAGAATGAGGCCACAGTCGGGGGCTTCCTCTGTGGAATCTTCAATGGCACTCGTGACTGATCCGTCACTGCGGTGTCCGTTGGACATCACGCCGTTGGTCTCTCCGCTCTCCTCTTCATGGTGGTCCAGACTTTGGAGGTGGACACTCGTCAGAATCCCGTCAGTAGTGTCCTCTTCTTCAGCTTTTCCCATACCCATGTTGCCATCTAGATCGGTCTGTACAGGGCTTTGCTTCTCGAGAGAGCTTATCTCTAATTCATCTTCATCATTTTGCCCTTCGTCTTCAGTGTGTTCCTCCACTGGTCCATTCTTCACTATGCTCTTTTCACTATTGTCTTGTGAACTCTCCTCTTCACCGACGCCACTGTCACGGCTTGGCTCTGCCAGGCTCTGTGGCACAACCGGTGCCTCTAAAACAAAACTGTCATTTTCAGAAGCACTATTTAAACAGCTCTCTTCCTTTTGGAAGAGTTCTACTTTCATTGTGTCTCCACTAGTCACTTCCAATGTCACCGTCTCCATCTCCTTTTGTTCTTCCAAGGCACTTCCCTGACCGTCAACCCTTCCCTCAACAGTCTCCTCAGGGATGGCTTCCAAGGTGTCCTCTTGATGTTGATCTGTTACAGTCTCCTCAACAAGCCTTACCTCTGTCAAAAGTCTCTCCTCTGGGTCAACAGCTTCCAGAGCTGTGTCCTCAACACCTCCACTACCCTGCGGTGTTCCCTCAGTGGCTTCCCCCTCTTTGATAGCATCTTCCTGGTCAACAATTCCCAAATCAGCACCTGGGGGATGAACCTCCACTAAGGCTTCTATGTGACTGTCATCCGCAGGGGCTCTGTCCACATGTCTCTCCCCCTCGTGAGCCATCTCACTCTGAGTGTTAGCTGTAAGTTCCACCAAGTTCACATTATGGACATCCACAGTCACAGAATCAGCCACGGCAGCAGCAGCAGCAGCAGCAGCTTCCTGGCTGGTTGGGAGAGTAGGAGGTGCCCCACACTGAGAAGATGGCATGTGGGGAGAAGGGCTGCAACAGGGAAAGCGACAGAAGTGTCACTGATTTTTATAAGAAGAGTGTATATTTCTGCATGCACACATACAGACAAACTAGTGAGTAAGGCAGCCAACAAATCAACACAATCGATCAGAGAAGGACTACTGCCTTGGAGTTAAATTCGTACCTCTCCATGGATTCATAAGGAATAGGAGATGGGCATCGCTCCTGTGTCTCGCTGTCCTCTTCCTGGACCCAGCCCTGATTGGAGGAGGCGTAGGTGAGGATGGCGTCTGTGACCGTGTAGGGGGTGAGGCCCTGCACACAGTCCAGGATATGGCCAACAGGCAGCTGGGTCTGAAGGAAGAGGTGGAGCTGGCTGTCCGACAGGCAGACTGTCATATGCAAAACCCTTCAAGAAGAGACACTGGGTTTGTTAGTCCATCAATATGTATTTTTTTTTTACATTTTATATGAAGCTGTTTAATTATCTGCTTACAGTGTAATATGTTCTTAATCATGCCCATGCAATTATTTCTCAACCACCGTACTAATCATTTCACAGAAAAGCACATCAATTGAAAAGATTTTGTATGGTAATAGTGACTAGTTATTTATGACAACAATCAATCAATATCAATCAATGTAACTGATATTATCTTATTCTTTATCTATTCCAATTGCTTTATTTAACAGCACTTAAAGAGACTCTTTATTATCTCTTATGATCACATGACTAAGGAACTTACTTGTCCAGGAAACACTGGAGCCCCTTTCTTCTCTTCTCAATGAAGTCCTCATTATTGAACGAAAAGAAGAAAGACTTGCTTGGCAGTTCCGGGACAGGTCTGTCAGGCAAACATGGAAATCAAAGTTCACTTTTCAGCCACTGTGTCTGCCATTGCAAAACCATAAAATGAAATTCATGATTCAGGAGGTTTTCCCACATAGGCAACACTGAGTTGCGTGCAATGCTAGGTTTATACGGTTAAAAATGCTTGGGAGTATTTCCGTGACGGTTCTCTGTGCTTACACAAGGCCTGTATTCTTCTGCAACTTATTTCTCAGCCACACAAACTCGCTGTAGCGCCGACGCACACAGGAGGTCTTAGCAGTGAAGGCCTTGCTGTTGGTCTGAATGGGTACAGAGAAGGAATCACGTTTAATAACAAATCAAAAGTCAACCACACATGACCAGGTTACCATGATGAAAACTACCTGATTACCTGGATTATATTTTAAATATCCTTCAGTTGACTGCCTTCCAACTTTGGAACAACAGTTAGGAATAATTATTTTGTTTATGAATTCACATGTGTGATTTGTGCTTTCCAGGTACACTTCAGGGATGCAGATGCATTTAACCAACTCTGACTACTGGTAATGGATTCCAAACAAGCATACACAGTTACGGATTGTAAACAAATGACAACAGCACTGACCTGCACTGTCCAGTGAGAAACATTCAAACAGACTGGTTTTGGATCTCAAACAGAACAGTGAGCTAGGACACTAGCTAGAACAGTAGTACTGGCTTTGAAACTAGGACAGAACACTGAACAAGAACAGTGCCTATTGATTTAGTCAGCCACATCTTGACAATGATCATATCAACATGGACAGTGGTAGCAGTCAAACAACTTGACAAACAGCAAGTTTAAACTGTACAATAAACATATTGCTGTGGGTCATGTGAGGGTAAGGGGCAGCCCATCCTATGAGTCATGGCCTTGGTTGTTGGAATTCCTTTGATACGTTTCACTATAAAACCTAAAATCAGTTTGTTTGCAAAACAAAACCTAACCTGCCTCCGCCTACCTATTGCTACCATCTCAGTTTTCGGAAGAATTATATTACATTCCCATAATCAATGAGTCTGGTCTGACAAGGCTAGAGAAAATCACTACACAGTGTAGTTATAGATCCATGAATACCACTATAAATACATTTCTTGGTGACATGGTCTTGCCAATTTTCCAAAGGACACTTTTACAATGAAAACAATTCAATAACAACTACCTGCAAGCCACCCCATTTCTACATCAACACGGAGCACAGAACAACATAAGTAAAGCCTCACACTACAGTCATTAAACATCAAACAACGAGGGCATAGTACATGACCTAATGTGTATGTTTTACAAGTGGTGTAGTGGTCCCTGGAGAAGTGGGGAGACTCTTAATTTTGCATTTTTTTTAAGCAGTCCATACAGCACAGAATAAACGCCCTGTTTTGAGAAGTGGGTATACGCAATGCTGACTGAAAAATAAGTGGGTATACTCTGTATACCTGCTTATACCCTGGACCACACCACTGTGTTTTACACGCTAATGCTCACAAGGCTAATTTTTATAGTAATCCCTAATAATGCACTCACATGAAGGAATATTTTGAAGTCCACGTAGGAGTTCCATGAACCCTCATTTTGAACCCGAGGGTCTTGAACGCGGACCGCAATAAATTCCTAAAAGGTAAATATGAAGATCTTTCAGCATTTCACAAAGATACATGGCCACAAAATCACCCAAAAATATACCTCTTATTATGTCAGTGAAAATACCTGGCATATAAACAAGTATTCACACACATGTTGATTGTCTTTCAATTTTAACTTCTAATAAGAAAATCTGATTTACTACAATTTACCATCTTTTGTAGTGCAAAAGTTTTCACTGTGGGGATTATAAGTGATCTAGCTCTAATCTTGTGATTTAACAGTGAATGATCTCATTATCACAGCCTACAATGTAATCAGAAGTCAATTGATCATGATCTTTGCTAAGCTACATGATAGTGGTGCTTTGACATAAAAAGCTTTTGTGTTCAATCAATGTTAAACAGTTACAGACTAAAACATAAATGAATAACTTTGAATGAATACTTTGTCCATATTAAAACGAAGTTCCCATCAGAACAGAGTCTGAATCATAAGAGCCAATAGTCTATCTAGATATAATACAAAGTTTAAACAGTCTTACATCTTGGTCCTGGCTTTTGATCATCCTACTAGAACAGCATCTGTGGAACATGACAGAGAGAAACATTCACTGTTAATTAACAAGCTCAATAAAAGTTAGGTTTCAGTCATAAGACTCAGGTCACGACAATATGTATTGGACAATATTGGCCAATACTGAACACTGACCACAGGTTTTGCCATCATTGGTTGAGCATTTTTTTTAAATGTTGTCAAAGCCATGGTAACCATATGCCCTCTCAGCACACTAGGCCAACCTACCTGCATGTTTGTCTTTTAGCCTCCCGGTTCCATACAATAAAAAAAGTAAGGAAATGAGCAAAAAAAGCTAGTGATTCCATCTGCTTTTTTTTTCTCTCGGCTTCAAAGCATAGGTACATGTTTGACTTCTGTGCCTGGGTAACTGATGAATTCAGATGAAGGAGAGCGGAGCTGCTCAGCAGATTTTCTGACCTTTGACAACAGAAACGGTTTCTTCCTTTGTCACTGTTCGACACACATAACCCCCAACCCTACTTCCAGAAAATGCAGACATGAGCATATTTAGGCCCGCGGTTTATTCGCTGCTAATGATTAAGCTTATTTCACGTGACGGATGACGAAACAGAGCATATGGATGGCAACCAGCGCTAGCTATGAAAAAAAACTATGTCTATAGTCTTGTTTGATATATAGGTATAGGTTAATTGATTCAAAAAGAGCCTTAGTGTAAGTATAGCTACTTGTTTCACAAACAGTCTTGGTGAAAGTGTTTATTTGATACGAAACGTCAATAGATGCAACTTTAACTCCTTATTGGATTATAAACGTAAATAATATTTACCGTTTTGGGATGGACTGGTTATTCCCATGTCACGATAAACACCCACATCACCAACAACAATGAAACACTGTGTTCTCGAACGGCTTCGCTATTTGATACAATAGTAACTGTCTATTACTGAACTACAAAGGGAACCAACTGACACATATGACGATGACGGACTCATATTCTCCTTCAGTGTAAGGAGAAAAACAATGTCCTAGAGCGCGATATGTTGAAACAAACATTTGTACTGAACATGTTCAATAAATGCAATGTGTGATACTTACTTTCCTTTTTTAATATTATGGAATATTCCTTTGTTAAGCGCAAAGCTTCAACCACTCGTAATCAGTAGTTCTTGAGGGAGAGATGAAGTCACTGTGAATTATTTTCTCGTCCTGAGGAGGATGAGTCGGCAAACTGACTAGAGCTGATGCCATGTTCCATACGCTCCAGAGTTTACAGTAAATAACAGACTAAGCCGTGGCTTTGCAGCGCAATTATGTTACTTCTAAAAAAAAACAGCAATTTGTTGAAGATTCACTACTACATAAAACATGTTTAACCAGATGCCAAATAGCTACGACACTCTTCTTCCTCTTTTCTTTGCTTAGTCAACAGTGTTTCGGCACTGACATGGACTTGTATACTGCCATCTAGTGTGCTGGTTGTGTGGGTGCTTAAGCAAGCAAAGAGAAATTGTCCTACGTCTGAGTCCTAACCATAGACATCATATAGGGTATGTGTCTGTGTATGTGTATGTATATGATGTCTATGGTCCTAACCCACTCAAGTACTCAGTGCACAATCACACTCATGCACGCACACACACACACGCGCGTGCGCGCACACACACACAAACACATGCAGCCAACATTAACAAAGGTAAACCAATCACTAATTCACCACAAGCTAGTAATTGGAAAAAGCCAAATGGAAATTGGAGGAATTTACTTCCACAATATAAGAGTCAATAATTGAATAAAAGTTTATTCATATAAAAAAAACCTAAAAAACATTAAAAACATTTATTACTCTCAACATGCAATACAACTGGCACTTAATTGAACAGAAAGAGGGGGAGAACTTGGCAACTTGTGCATCTGATGTCACTCTTGGTCAGCTAAGTGTGAGTGCGCCGTGCGTGCAGCCTTGGAGGAGTACTCGTGAGTATAAGTACATTATCTCCCTTAATCTTCTTTACCTTCTGTTGTGCGCAGGTGGGGACCTCAGATGGTGCAGCAGAGAGGTTGAAATGTGCTTTTGATTCAACAGCTAGCGCAAAGTGCATCGCTTAGGTGTCTCTTTAATGGCCAATTGATGTGCCCCAATGCATACAACTCCATTGATTTCCAGTAAACTGCTTTTAGTGATCTGTTGTGGATTTCAGCTTCAATAGAAAGACATTGTGGTTCACCATTGGTCTTCCACCGACATGGAGGACCCTGATCTCCGTCAGCAAAAGCTGGACAATCAGGTAAGTCACAATGATACATTTTACAACATGTATTGACTGAAATTCAATAGCTATGTGAAAATTGTGCTGTTTATTGACTAGATGAAAACTATCATGATGTGATATGATAGCTTGTTTACATGAACCACTAGTCAATGTGTAATGACTTGTATCTTATAGGAATGTAATATCATTGAACCCTTGGAAGTGCAGGCAGACAGTCAAGTTACAGCATAGTGAACCTATTATACCATTCCATTGTGTCCAACTTCAATGGCTTGACTAGTTTAGCATTGATATTCCCTTTTAAGGCAGATTCCTGGAACTTGAATGTTGTTTATTTGAGCATTTTCTCCTTTTTGCTTGTCACCGTTTCTCTTAGCGAAGCTTGCTGATAAAAAAACAGCAGAAAAAGAGGTCAGACACCCAGATGGTCACAGCCAATCTTGACACGCGACCCAAAAATCGCAGACAGAAAGCTGGAAGCGATGACACGGCCCTGTTAATTGAGCCATCCCCAAGCAACACATCCTTGAATGGTCAGTGCAAAAACATTGACGGTATCAATCAACTATATAAACACTGTCCGACACAAGGGTTTAGTTCAATCTAAATGTTTCCTTAATTAACAATATGGTTCCAGCTACAAAAGACAAAGATGTTGTGTACAACCTTATAAGGTATGAAAATACATTCAGCCCAGTGTTATGAGTGCTTTTGCAAGGACTGCCGCAGGATCTTAGGGGCTTAAGCATTTCACAGACACAACACTAATTTCTCTCCCATTTGCAGTCTGTTTTTTCCCCCTCATTTGCCGTTCATCATTGGTAGCCCCTGGCAACAGCGAAACAGTCTAATTGTGTCTTGATTGCCAGACTCTCCAACTGAACAGCCTCTTGATGGCGTGCTCGAAGAGATCAGCCTGGGAGAGCTCAACATTTCTAACCAGGCAAACAGGGCCCTGGCTGAAGATGCCCAGCCAGCGTTTCCCATCATCACAAAGACTCTCGACTTGGACACAGAGAGCCCAACAGAGTCCAACTGCATCCTAGGACCAGAGAGCCAAGTAGAGGAGAAGAAAACCAAAAAGAAAGCAGTAAAAAAGGCACAAGGAAAACGTGAGGATAATAATATTCCATTAATAAATAAATGCCACTCATCATGCTTGAACAATGGATAATGAATCAAATTATGTGTAAAATGTCCTCTATGTTTATCTATATATGCATGATGATGATGATACAGTGGACAAAGATGATGCAGAGGGTGGAGAGAAGCAGAAAGAAAAGAAAGAGAAGAAAACAGCAAAGAAGAAAGACAAGAAAAATGAAAATAAAGTGAAAGCAACGCAGAATGACGAGGAACAATGTAAGTAAAAAATCTTCCAACGACAATTCATAGCATGTATTGTTTTACAATAAACCAGTGAAGAGTTCCTATGAAGACCATTAGTCTTCCATACAGAACTATTAAACTGATTTCTTAATTATAATGTCTCTCCTCTAGCCACGATACAGATTGATTCAGTAACACAGTTCCAGATAGGCGATGAAACTATGTCTGGATCAGAACCAGAGGGTGAGAAGAAAGACTGGTCCAAGAGTCCTGTCCCTCCCACTCCAAAGAAAAAACGAGTGATAAAACGTAAGTTACACAGGGTGCTTTAATTCAAACAGTAAACTACGTGCTTGGCATCATATCGCGGTCCACTACTAATCTATTTCTTTGTACCATATGACCCATATGTTCTTACTACTTTGACATTACTTACCTGCTGTTGTTGCTACTGTCCCACAGCACGATGTCAGTTGAGCGACAATGAAGAAGACGAGGAGATGGAGCTTGTGACATCCGCCAAAGAGTCCAAAAAGAAGGAGAAAAGAGACAAGATCAACAACAGCATCGCTTCTCTGAATTCCAACTACAGGGAGTCATCCTCTGAGGGTGAATCATCTGGGAGAGTAAGCACATAAATACAAATAGTTTTTCAACTGTTTAGTTGAGCATTATATAATAATAATAATAATATAGCATATATGAATGTGTCAGTAAGCTTCCAGACAGTCTGGCTATTATTTTGCTTTGGCATTGTTTTGCATGGACTCAGCACATTAAAGGTTGTAAATGGCCTGCTCATTTGGCTGCATGAAAATTATAAAAAGAAGACTAGCACAAAAATGTATATTTCCTGTTGTTCCACTTAACCCTAAAATATTTGTATATCTGTCCACCTTACCTGTTCTTTGGCCAGGGATCCTCACTTTCTGTTGAAGATTTGGAGGAGTTCGCACTGCGACCCGCTCCAAGGGACGTGACCATTCAATGCAGAATCACCAGAGACCGGAGAGGGATGGAGAAGGGCATCTATCCCACCTACTACCTGCACATGGAGAAGGAGGATGGCAAAAGGGTGAGGAGAGAGGAGAGGAGAGACATATATAGGGAGTGTCAAAATATTATAACATGTCAGTCCAAATAAGATATTGTATTTCTTTTAATACATGTTGTTCTACTTTATTGTTGGTTAGGTGTTCCTGATGGCTGGGAGGAAGAGGAAGAAGAGCAAAACATCAAACTACCTCATCTCAACAGACCCTACTGACCTATCCAGAGACAAAGACAGCTACATTGGCAAATTAAGGCAAGTGCCATACTTTAACTACATCTGTGTTAAAAATCTGTTGGTTTTTTTGCTTGTGACTTATTTATTTACTTACTAAATCACTTACCCACTAACTGACTTACATCAATTGTATTCATCCATTAGGTCAAATATCTTGGGCACTCGCTTTACCGTGTATGACAATGGAGTGAATCCAGACAAAAAGCCATTTGTTCAGGAGAGTGAGAAGCTTCGACAGGAGCTGGTGGCAATATGTTATGTCAGTCCAAATAAGATATTATATTTCTTATTTTTGTACCTTCTTTCATTATGATAACTAATTGATACCCACTCAACTCAAACACGCACAAAGTCATCTCTATTGATTGCCATGCTGTTTTATATTGATGACTGTTTGCGCCCCCCCTCTCCCCTGACAGGAGAAGAATGTTTTGGGGTTCAAAGGCCCTAGAAAAATGACTGCGATTATCCCAGGGATGAAAGACAATGATGAAAGAGTCTGCATTCAGCCCAAATCTGTAAGTTCTCCTTCTTCCAGTTAAGATCAAGGTTTAACGTCAGTGTGTGTGAAAATCACTTGTTGTCATAGGGATCAGCAATACTGGTAATTACTACTGCCCCCATTGTAATAACAGCAATCTCATAATAAAACCGCACCATGATTCATTGACTTTATTTCAGTTTTGCTGTGCCTGAGCTTCTGTGTACTCCTAGTGGCTACCTCATCTCCTTATCTCTCCCTTGTTCTTTTCTCTCCATCTATGACTGTTTTTCAGGAGCTGGAGACTCTGCTCACCCGCCACGAGAATGGGAACTTGGAGAACCTGGTGACCCTCAACAACAAGTCGCCCACCTGGAATGAGCAGACACAGTCCTACGTGCTCAACTTCCATGGAAGGGTCACTCAAGCCTCCGTCAAAAACTTTCAGATTGTCCACCCTGACAACGGTGAGGGAGAGAGACATCTCAAACCTTTTGTAATGTTACTACACCGGTTTAGTTATTCTAAATGTCTGTAATCATTTGACAAAGTCCTCCATGAAAATGATTTAATATTTGTTTACATTTGAAATAAAAAAAACTAAAAAACCAAATTGACTTGAAAAAGTAACAGCCCCCCTGACACTAAATACCATTTTTATTTACGATGGGAGATTTACGCTTAGATCAAATTAAATATAATTGCCTGATATCCTTTAAATATTTACCAAGCATCAATTATTCCATTATTTCCTAATATTGTATATAGCTTACACTGTGTAACATACGATTTTCTAACCCTTATACCCACAGTGGACTACATTGTCATGCAGTTTGGGAGAGTGGCTGAAGATGTATTCTCCATGGACTACAGTTTCCCTATGTGTGCATTACAGGCCTTTGCCATCACTCTGTCTTCCTTTGATGGGAAGTTAGCTTGTGAGTGAATGGGCATTGCATAGAGATACGAATCTGCTAAATAGTTGGACTAAAGATGGCTTTGAAAGTAGTACCTATTGTGAAACTAGCAAAGGTATGGAGGGCTTGCCATTGTCACTTTTCAATACAATGCTTACTCATGGAGTATTTTATTTCGACAAGAAACTTGAAAAAACTGACAGTGAATGTTTCAGAATACCTCTGTACACCACACTGTATCTAAACATAGTAGGCATTGTCAACAAGCACAGTTGAGCTTTTGCAACTGTCATGAATATTTAAAAACTTTTTGTAAGACTTTATGTGGCAAATATAAACCACTGACAAGCTCTAACAATCTTATGTAATATTAGCAAGACTTTGTTACATCTTATGATAAAATACCTTTCATAACAGGGTGTTACTTCACTCTGTATAAATGGGAGTGCTGAATAAATCTGAGTTGTATGTATTGAATTACTAGAGTTCTGTTATAATTGAGTCAGGATTAATAATGACAAAATGTCTGTACCGGATTAATGACCAATGACTTTACGTATCTATTGTATAACCTTTCCATGCTCGCAAAGTCGCAAAACTCCAGCAAATACCAGCAGAAGTTACATTATTTGTGGTTTTAAGTCAGTGCAGCAGGTGGCAGTGTCCTTTTGAAAATAATAAGCTTGGGAGGCAAAGTTGCGGCGATAGCTAGGAAGACTGTGTGTCTGTCAAAACACGCTGTCTGTTACTCACTTGGTTTATTTGAATGGCGTCAGACTATCCATAGCAATTCCAGATCTGTCAACTGCGCAGCGTGTTACAAGTTTGCACTCATTCAGATATAACGAAAAAGAAGAAAAGGAGTAGAAGTGAATGACCGAATTAATACTGTAGCGTCGTGCATGTCAACAAAGTTGCGCATTTAGTCTGGAATACTCATTTTACAGCCACGTTGCGTACTCATATAACTTTAGTATAATTTTCAACATCGATCACGAGTAAGGATGCGAGACCGAACCAAAGAGTTGGGGAATGTAAGTACTAAAAAGTTTACAAGCCGACCAGCTAGCATGCGCTAATGATAGCAACCTCTGCTAGCGAGCTAACTTCACTTGCCCTTGTCATTGCTGTGCCACAGTGGTTCATTGTAACATTAATTGATCCTCATTGTTCATAAGACACCTCGCTAAGCGATTTTGTCATTAACTATCTTAAGTAATGCCTGTGAAATTGTGTTCATTATAAACATAATGGTTTCCTGAAGTTATGCTGGTTGCATGCTACCAACATGAATTGCTTGCTAACGTTAACTTCCTATAGTACAACAACGGAAGGTTGCCAGTACTGTTTTGTAAGCCTGCTACAGGCTGGAAGTGGAAAGCTATTTGACATTTTTGTTACGTTTTCGACATGTTTTTGTCGTGTTTAAAAGGTTTCCTAAATTGGTTATCACATCAAGTTCACTGTTTAGTAACAAAAAAGGTGGGTTGCACATCCGCCCTAAGGCCGCGAAGTGGCTGTCATTTCCAGCCTGGAAGACAACGTTGAACCTCCATACTCAGTTGAAGGGGCCGTGAAGTTTTGGTAGCGATAACCATGCATAGGTGTGTGTTTGGTTGCATAGGTGTGTGGTTGCATAGGTGACAACATTCTGTGAAATATCTAGCAAGGTGCTGAGTCCTCAGACGAGGATGAAGAGAGAACTCTTATGATCAAGCCAGGATCTGCTGAGAAAGAAGAAAAAGAGAATGAGGCTTTCTTTAAGAAGGTGAGGTTTGACATGAAACACCTAGAATTAAAAAAGATCCTGTACTGCACAGGACACTCAAACAAACGTTTGGTGTTGAGTCACTTTTAGTCTTTCATGCATGTCAGAAACATTACTCCCTGGGTTTTTACTTTTGATACTCCTTTTGTATGCTTATTGCTTAATAATCAGTGTAGCCTACATCTGTTACAATGTTTTGTTTCACATTTGCCCTGTGATTCATCAAGGAGCTAGAAGTTGGAAATAAATATGACATTATTGAATAGATGATGAATTAACATTTTGAAGTGGATGCTTCACATTCTATACTTCTTTCTTGATTCTGCATCTGCAGGTGCAAGAGGTTCGGGAAGGACTTGAGACTCTGAGGAAGAAGGTTTCAGACCTGGAGACCAAACAGAAAACCATTTTGGGAGTTGCATTGCCAGAAGATAGTCAGTAGCCCTACTGTAGCGATGTTGTGGGAGTACAGTTATATTAGAATACTGACAAATATTGTCAACTATTATCCTTCACATTATTCACATAGGTCAAGAAGCAATTGAGTTTTTTTGCACAACCAAAATCACTGACTACTTCTGACTACAGAAGGATGTGGTTGACTTTAGAAAATGTAGATTTTATGCACATAACGTTGGACATTACCATAGTGCCATTACACTCAATAGAAATGGTAGGATTAAAAGACAAAATATATTTCTTCACACTATGTGTGATTGCTGCTGTGTAGCCTATAAAACCCTTCTGGTTTGTGTTTTAATGTTTACAGGTATGAAAAAGGAACTTCAGTTGCTCAGGGATGAAATCAAAACAATAGGTGGTCATATTCACAAGAAAATCAAGAGTAAGTACTGTGAACAAACAGATGGTACAGATGTAAATGAGGGGAATTTCCTATTTGTTGTGTATAAAGTATGTAATTATAGTTATATAGTTGTAGTTACAGTATTTAGAAGAGGCTTCTGTCTGACCAAACATTAAATAAAAAAAATACAAGAAACAATATCAATATAAACAATGTAAATTATCAATTTAAAGTAAACTGATCTATTATAATTATTATTATTATTACTAATAAGCAGTGAATTAATAATTTGATTGGTAGGTCTTGAACCTAAGAAAACTGAAGACGATGGAAAATATGTCCCCATCAGTACTAGAATGCAGAAGACACAGGTACTTGCCTTCTTAATTAACAGAATGTTTTTCATTCCAAGATTCTGTAACATTCAATTCAGTAGCTGTGTTTGTTACAACGACTCTTAAATCTAAAATGTGTTTTATACTTTGAAGGTTCATTTAGTCACCTTGTTGTTCCTCCCTCATCTTGTTGTTTATTTTTCACTTCCTCTAGCATGCCATCTTGTCACGCAACTTTGTTGACCTGATGGGCTACTGCAATAATCTTCAGGCTAACTACAGAGACCGGAATGTGGAACGAATAGAAAGACAACTTAAAATCAGTAAGTTTATTACTTATATTATCCAGTTGTAGAAATCATAACCGAAACAAAGATGGAATGTCATAAATTGTCTTTGATTAAACATTTTTGATTATCTGATCCCTAACTATGCTTTTGTATGTTTCACATTTACTTCCTGATCACATTCCTCCCTTTTTTTAGCCTGTAGTTCAGCAACGCAAGAAGAAGTGGAATCTATGATAGAGACCGGACAGACTGATGTTTTCACGCAGAATGTGAGTAATCGCGAGCGAGAAGCTTAACTAATATTTTTTTAGCTGGCTGCAGCTGATAAATCCTTACAGTTTCAGTACATCATCACTGTTATTCAGATATAGTTTCAACCAGTTACAGTGTAGTTAATATCAGCTTCATAAACATTTGTATGTTTCCTCAATTTCACTTTGGTAAGATATTCCTTGAGTGGCTGTGCCCCACCCTCCTAGACTAGACTAGAGTTCCTCTGATGGCCCAATGTATGTGTCATGCTGTGACATTATTACACAATATTATAACACTGAGCTGTGGTGGTATAGTCTGCATAGCCCAGATACCTGCCCTTAGTCGTCTGCAAACTGGTGGCTTCAGTGTGTAAGTCCGATTCACTTTTTGACTTGCCCACAGATTCTGGGTGATGCTACCGCTACCAAGCAGGCGCTAAACGAAATTGAGACGCGGCGAGATGAAATCCTAAAGCTGGAGAAGAGCATCAAGGACCTTAGTGACCTCTTTCAGTATCTCCACATGGAGGTGGAGGCACAGGTGGGCAGCCATTTCCATTATCCTACCCATAGACCCTCCCCTACAGATGAAAGGATGACTGGATGTGATTGCGAATGAATGTAAATAATGTGAATTTTAAGTGAATATATGTTCCTCTTAGGCAGTTTCCTGGAGACCTACATAAATGGTGCGAAAAGGGCATTATTATATCTGGGTACATAAAATGCTCAAAAGAACATAATAAATGTTCATAAATTAATTGCAACATGGACAGAGTGACTTGTGCATATTTGTGAAAGACACAGACTCAAAAAACAGTGTGAAAGGTTAAATGGTATACCATCATGAGGAGAGACCATTCCATTCAGCTTACCCCGCCTAAAATCAGTGATGTTACTGGTGAAAGGAGGAAGGAGAAGTTGAAAAGTAATTATCCTGATTGTTTGTGGCCTTCAGGGGGAGATGATTGACAACATCGAGAACAACATTCTCAACTCCACAAACTACGTTGAGAAGGCCGTTACTGACACAGCAAAAGCAGTAGTCTCCAGCAAAAAAGCGCGCAAGGTGAAGTGCTCTCATTTAAAATTATCATTTGAGGTGATTTTCTGTCTTTAACTTCAGTAGCTTTAAATCTATTGAGTTAGAGTCTAACATGGTTTCTTTTTTCCTCTTTTTTTGTAGAAGAAGCTCTGGATTGCACTGTGCTGTTTCATACTCTTGTTAGTCATAGCCATCATCATTGCTGTTTCTTTCACCGGCTAGTGAGATGTAAGTGCTTCAGCTTCATAGTCCTGACCATACCGCATGTGTTGGCTGAGAAATGTCATTATTTATGCTTACTTTTGGTCCATTGTGTTGGTCCATCTTCTCATAAATGTTTTTGTTTGTTTTGCAGTACTTTCCTCAATTGCACTGTCCATCCCTTGGAATAACAGGAGACCTTGTGTTAATGATGTCAAGGAACCTTTTTACTAACAGTTTTTTCCATTCAAACAGACTTAAAGACAGACTTCTCCCTTTAGCTTTGGAATTTCAAATCTGAGCATCATTTTTAACCTTGGATATTCCTGGACATCCTTCCACCCCGCAACCATGAAAATCGCTACCATATTAACTGAACCAGTTTAAGTTGTTGTCACAGCTTAAAGGTCACTCAAAAATGGTGGTGGCTGCACACTGAGCTGAAACCCATGGACTTTCATCAAGGGGGACTTCCCAAGAAGCTTGATTTTGTCTACTCAGGAAAATCCACAGAAAGGAAATTTCTTAAATGCAGTTGTTGTTTTACCACACTAAGTGCCCCATGAAACACTGAGAATATTCACTGACCGTTACTTACCCTGACATTACATCGACATGAAATGTTACCTCTGAGTCATTTGATTTGACTCAGAAGGTGCTGCTTAGAGGAAAAGGAACTGCACAAATCCAGCTGGGTCATCCCTGTACAGATGTAAAAATGTTTCACTGAGATGCACCAGCTGTCTTAAGTTGTCAACTTCATTCATGACGGCCCTACCAGTGGTTGCCTCAGTGACTCCCACCTCCTCTCCAACTTTTGTGTTTTTTGCCTTATATGAGGCAATGTAATGTTAAAGCTTTCAGAACTTGAGTATTAAGCCTTACTGAATGAAACGTGAGGAGAGGCTCAAGAATGGTGCTTCCATTTTGTTATATCTTAATGCACTGTCAGGACCTATGTCATGTTCACCTGTATGCACTGTATGCCCTAGTGCCTCGACCCTACTGCCTTTCCTGCAGCTTTGTTCCTGTGTGCTGTTCACTTGTTTCCCAGTTAGATATTATCCAGTTCTGAATCAACCTTTAGCTGCTTTTTTCTTACTCTTAGCCAAGGTAAAGGAATCGGATAGGCATGAGTTTGTCATCTCAGACACCTCTTTGTCCCCTATATGCTGTCTGGAAAAAAAGGCCTAAGAATAAGGGACCAGAGGTTAAAGTGCAGTTGGTCATCAATGGGGAAGACCGATCCTCAGGTGTTCAGACTTTGGAGATATGGGTAGGATATTGGGTCCGAACACATTCTATTTCACTCAACTGTCATGTTTTATGCCAAACTTTCAGTCTTCAACTCATTTACTAGTTATGTAGATTTGTTGGTTTTATTGTGAAATAAAGATTTTATTGTATACACTGAGTTTGTGGACGATGAATGTTTGATGCATTGTATGAAAATATCCCTTAGCAAGTGATTTGTGATGAAGCAAGATGTGATGGATATTGCAGAACATGAAGGTAACCTATACACACCTGGAGAGAGTTGTTGATTAGCTTTTCAAAGGCCTTTCACCCGTCATTCAACCCAGTAAATAGGTAATGAGGTAGTACAATAATCAGAGCACTGAGTTCAGGCACAACAATCAAAGCCAACTATCTGAAGTTGGAGTCACTGGGAGAAACAAACCACTGTTTTATCACTTTATTATCAGCTATCGGTCAGTGGAGACATGTACTATAATAAACTCCTCAAAAAAAGTTTGGAAACGTTTCTTCAGTCGATTATCCCTCCCCTTTTATAATACCAATTGGTATTGTATTGTATATCGTTTGAAAGCCTGATTAGTCACCTTTACAACGAGGTACAACTTGTAAGGATCGTGCATTCGTGGAATGAGCAACACAGCTAACCGTGTGGGTAGTGGCCCACATTTCTTTGCCAAAATCATAAAAAAAGTTCGGAAACGTTTCTTCAGTCGATTATCCCTCCCCTTTAATAATACCAATTGGTATTATATTGTATATCGTTGGAAGGCCTGATTAGTCACCTTTACAACGAGGTACAATTTGTAAGGATCGTGCATTCTTGGAATAAGCAACATAGCTAACCGTGTGGGTAGCGGCCCACATTTTTTTGCCAAAATCATCAAAAAAAGTTCGGAAATAATGCCAATTAGTATTGTATTGTATATCGTTGGAAAGCCTAATTAGTCACCTTTACAACGAGGTACAACTTGTAAGGATCGTGCATTCGTGGAATGAGCAACACAGCTAACCGTGTGGGTAGGCCCACATTTTTTGCCAAAATCCCCTGCAATATTCTTCTGTTGGTATTCACTCTTGTTCTGAGTTGCTTGGTGGATTGGCAGGGACCTCAGTAGCATGTGGAATATCCATACGCAGCCACAACAGCTTGGCACCTCCTGTGGGATGGCATCCCATTCCTGAACCAGAATTTGTAGCAAGTCAGCCAACATGGTTGCGTTGGTCACTCTGGCACGTACAGCACGCCCAAGCTGATCCCACAAGTATTCAATTGGGTTGGGGTCTGGACTCACGGCAGGCCTTTCCATCCTCTCCACTCCCAAGTTCTGGAGGTACTCTGTGATGATCCTGCCTCTGTGGCGTTGTCATCCTGGAGGATGGAGTTAGGTCCCAGGTTCTGGAGATATGGGGTCGCCATTGGCTCCAGAATCTCATTCCAATATCTCACTAAATTCCAACAGAAGAATATTGCAGGGGATTTTGACAAACATTTTTGGGCTGCTACCCACACGGTTAGCTGTGTTGCTCATTCCACGAATGCACGATCCACATGCTACTGAGGTCCCTGACAGTGTAAAATGAGTAAAGTGTAAAAACGGTCAATACGTGTTGTTTTTTTCTTAATACTGTGGGAGAATCATCAAATCCACCAAGCAACTCAAAACAAGAGTGAATACCAACAGAAGAATATTGCAGGGGGTTTTGGCAATTTTTTTTGGGCCGCTACCCACATGGTTAGCTGTGTTGCTCATTCCACGAATGCACCATCCTTACAAAGTGTACCTCGTTCTAAAGGTGACTAATCGGGCTTTCCAACGATATACAATACAATACCAACTGGTATTATTAAAGGGGAGGAATAATCGACCCAAAAAAATGTTTCTGAACTTTTTTTGAGGATTTTGGCAAAAAAAATGTGGGTCGTACCCACACGGTTAGCAGTGTTGCTCATTCCAGGAATGCACGATCCTTACAAGTTGTACCTCATTGTAAAGGTGACTAATCAGGCTTTCCAACGATATACAATACAATACCAATTGGTATTACTAAAGGGGAGGGCTAATCGACTGAAGAAACGTTTCTGAACTGTTTTTGAGGAGTTTATAAAGAAATATAAGAAAAAAGATTGCCTGAAGAATGTTCTATTTCGTCACAAGGGGGACAAACTTTTTCATGAAAGTCTGTGGGAAACCATTGACAGGATTGGGATAAGTTAAGAATGTTATACGTAATGTAACTTTTTGAATTACTACATCAGAACTTACAAACAAAACAATACAAAAATAAACACTTAAAACTTGAGTGCCTACTGCCAAATGAATGGAGCCTGTCTAGATGCAAACCAACAGAATGCATGTTATATTCTACATGTGAGTTTTAAAACTTTTTACCGAAAATAAAATATTTGAATGTAACGCCTTTGTAATCACCAACATTTGATTAATAAACAAGTTAATTACAAGCTCTCAGTAACTAACAATTAACAAGCAAGAGGCTTATTGAATTCAAGTAACTCTTCCCCTGTACTTCTTTACAGGAAGCTCTGGATCGCGCTGAGCTTTTGGGTACTCTTGTAAGTCAGGACAACCATTGCCCTCACCCCTGATTCAAGACGGTGCATTTTATTTATGGTTACTTCTTGTTCTCGTCATCATTTGTTTGTTTTTTTGATTTTGAAATGCTATGATTTGCATACAGCCAAGAAATCATACCACTGCCATTTTGCTTTGAGACAGCTCACTTGATGAAACATGATTCTTGTAACTGAACACTTTCAATAGATTCAAAAATAAAATATTTCCATTGCCAACAGTCTTAAGCAGTAAGCACATGCCATAACAATCCCTCCACTGAGATGTATTGGTATACTTACAGGCCCTTTTTATTTGGTTATTTATATCCATAAAATCTATTCTAAAAGTACTCTGCCAAGGAGCTACTCAGTGACCTCCATCTCTCCCTCTCCAGCATCAATCCTGCATATGAACAAGTAGGTTTTTTTCTGTACTATGAGGCAATGTAATTCAGAACGTAAATATTAAGCCTTACTAACACAAAGGTGAGGAATAGCTCAATAATGGTGCTGTGTACACAGCAGTCTAGAGTGCCACCACCTCACTGCCTGTTCCAAAGCCATATCGGTGCCTTCTGCTCTTCTCTAACTCTTAGGTATTGGAAAAGCACGTTTCTTTTTGTCTTTGAGAATAATTTGTTATTGTACACACTGAGTTTGGGGATGACAAATGATCTAACAGCTGTTTTCTATGTGCTCATATGGGGACATTGGATATCAGAGAGTGTTTGTGATGAGGCAAGACCTTTGACGGGTATTGTAGTCAGTGCGCTGACTGTGCTCACGAAGAGCGCAATATAGGACACTACATTTCCCAGAGCGCAGGTCCGCCCATGAGCATATCAGGCTGTCAGTCACATTCGATGATTATCGAGTTTCGAAACCAAACAGGCTGTGCGTAGACCTCTGTCACTGTGAGTAAAATCTACGCAACTTTCTAGTCCTGGTTCAGGCGTATCAGTGTGAGAAATATAGACCTATTCTTGATTTTAAGAAAGTAAAGTTCTAGTTTAGGGATGGTAGCTTAGTTGGAAATAATGGAACTGTCTGTGACGAAAAAAATACCTGGTCAAGTTCAAGAGTAGTGAAAGTGAAACCTATGTTTTTTGTTTTGTAATGTTTTGTAATGGTAATAATATGCTACCTTGTGTTAGTATATGTTATTCATCTTACGTAGCCTATACGTGAAATGTTAAAAGCACATGTGCTTTTTTATTTAACCATTCTCTTTTTTAATATAACCCTATCTTGATACCATTTAGGTGAGCGTGTTTAATTCCTTATTGCATATAGTCACTTTTTATTAATCATTGGGGTTTTATGTCTAGTCCTCTAGCATGAACGATAGCCGAGAGGCTGAGACGTTGCCTGCGGAAATGGATTCAACAACCACCTACTCTCAGGTCGTCTTTATTGATGTTCCGCGATCTTATCCACCCAACAACAATGTCACATGTGGTTATACTTTGACGGGCGGTCTGCAACCTCACCCAAAAGACTGGATCGGAGTTTACAAAGTGAGTCCTGCCAAAACGCCGAGCAATGTTTTTGTGTCAGTTTTCGATACCAACATGGAGCTTGGAAAAAGACAAGGAGTACACTTAGTTTGCAACTGAGTTGAAAACGTATATTGCTGTTGAGGACTTATTTCACAAAGGTGACTTTGCAACTTTCAGATGGATCTTAAGTAGTCCTATACTGTAGAAGCTGAGACTCATCATTGTCAAGCTGCTGTTCATGAAGGCATGCCTGAAAGACAAACTATTTCAGTTAGGTTCTATGCTTTTTTCTAGTCATATAAAACATTGGTGACATTATATTTATTTACACTCATAGCCTATTATATTCTTTTCTCATATGCATCACTAAAATATAACATGCTGAGAAAATTGTAGCAGTAAAATTAGTACAATTGTAGGCCATCCTGACCCTCTGGGAATAACACAGTGTAACAGGGACATTGTGAGTGACTGTGCATGTTGTGTGTAGGTGGGTTGGAACACCACTCAAAACTACTACACCTTTGTGTGGGTGGAACCGTGCTTGGATCGTTTAGGACCAGATCCTGTGACACGACAAGTGGTTTTTAATGGTAAATTGAAACATTACCATTGTGACCACAACCTATAACTCAACTCATATTTTTGTACATGGCTGTGGGGGTATGTCATATCTTAGTTTAAAACAATTCAAAGGATAATGAACTCTAAAAAAACTATATTTATTGTGTACTTTTAAGAATTCTGAGTACTGAGCTGCTGAACTGTGTTGACCCTGTTGTGACTTAACTTGCCCTCTCGTTTATTGATTTATTTCCCATTTAGACTACTACCTTCCCAAGGATGACGGGGATTACCAGTTCTGCTATGTGGACCACATGGGTCAGGTGAGGGGAGCCAGCACTCCCTTCTGCTTTGAGAACCTCCAGGATCACACGCTTTACACCAGCCTGGAGAATGACATTTTAGTCGTCTCCACACAGGTGTGTCTCAACATTGCATCAATACACACTGTATTCATCTGGAGTCTAAAACTAAATAGTGAGCATGGAATACATATGTCATGACGTAATCTTATGTTTTTTAAGGTCAGTGCACCTCAGAGCCCTGGTGGACAATCCAGTTTTGTAACTCTCTCTTTCTTTTGTTTGATGAGCTTGACAAAAAGTATGCATGTGCCGATCAAGCAGATTGTGCTAGTACTACATGATCAGGCAGATGTCATTATATTGTAAAGAAAAAAAAACAAATTGTGTTAAGTAGTGGTTTAAATATGGAATATTATGACATAATCAAGCCCAAACAACAAAAACTAAATTTGAATGTAAGTGTAACTTCTCCTCCCAGGTCTGAGCCTATCTCCGTTAGCAGGCGTTAGCAGATAAATATCATGACGTAGACATGAACCAACCAGTTGATTATTATGTTTATGTTAACACCAGCATTGATGTTTCTTCACAATGCAGTCACATCATTTAGCTTACATTAGAAAGAAAAACACGTTTAAGTGTGCAGTACCTCTTTTGGGGAGCTAGGGTTTGGGTTGTTTATGTGTGCATACAAGTGGTGTGGTGCATAGTGATGCATTTGTGTGTAGAGTTGTGTGTAGAGATGTGTGTAGAGTTTGCACACTTTCGTCACAATGCTAGTGAGGTGTGTGACTGTCTACAGGAGCAGACAGAGCAGATGGAGAAAGAAAAGGAGGAGCTTCGCCAGGAGGTGGAACATCTCAAGGAGGGCGAACAGATCCTGAAAAATGAGCTTGATGGAAGACTGGAAGAGATCCATCGCCTCAGGGTCAGTACATTTATTCTGATGGTGCACTCGATTACTATTATGAATGTGAGTTATTGATAAACTTGTTTGTGATATCATACTTCTCCGTTAGCTGACCATTGAAAAGATGAAAAACTCAGTGAGCACAGACGCAAAGCCACCAGGATGCGAAAGCACAGATGTGTTGATGGAACAAGTGAGCCCTGAAGAAGTTGCTGGGCCTGACTTGAAACAGCCAGAAGAGGTACTTTTGCACTTGGTAACCTTGTTTGAATATATAATCAGTGGTGCAAGTATGATATGGTAGATACATCACTGTGGACTTTAAAACCCACTAAATGATTTAAATTGTATGTGTAATATAGCTTAAGTATTGAGTCTTGGGCTATTTTTATAGAGCTATATTTTAGAACCACATCTGGGACTGTGACCAGTCCACACACCTACAATGGCTTCAAGTAAAACTTCTCCTCTCAATACTGTGTAGTTTACTGTCTTAGCATATGATAAATAAATATCTTAATACATTTCAGAGCCTTGCACAATCCCAGGCCCCTCTTGATGAGGAATATGACAAGGCACTGCAGAAGATCAAGCAGCTAAAGGAACAACGAAAGGAGCTTATGGCAACTACAGAGGACCAACAAGCAGAGATCACACGGTAAGCCATTACATACCTACCTCTATGCTAATTAAATCTTTAGTTAAATCTTTTCTATTATGCTTATGTTAAAAAAAAAATGTTTTATTGTATTATTATAGTTAGTTTCTAATATGTAGGCACTCTAAGATTCTTTTGAATGAAAAGTGCGTTAAAAATAAAATTAATTATAATTATTTTATTATGCTACATCCATAGCCACTCTCTGCTCATATCAAAGCACTTTGAGCTGCATTCTTTATTATTATTATTTTTATTATTATTATTATTATCTGTGCTGGATCTTGAAACTGTAAAACATCTGGATATTCAGCAACAGAGTTTTCAGAGAGTGGTAGACCACAAGTCATTGTTATAACTTTTGTATGCAAAGATTTAACACATTTTTTTTTTTTTAACTATGTTATATTTATATTTTTACAATCCTGAAGGTTAAATTTAAAAGTGAAAGAGATGGAGCAGGACTTAAGCAGACTGAGGGATGATGTTCAACTCTTCCAGGTCCGTAGCAGTAAAACTTTCTGTGCACATGTGTTATGTTTCTAGATTACTGACACCCTGTAGTATTATGATACCTACCAAGGCACATGTTGTACACTTGATATTAGAGATGTCTGATATTATCGGCCCACCGATATTAGCATAAAAATGTAATATCGGTCAATATCGGTATCGGATTTTTTTTTTTTTTTTTAAGTCAGCTCAAACAAATGTTTTTAAAATTGTGCAGTACAGTGCACATTGTAATTGACTCATATGTGTGCATTTATTCAATTAAGGTTATTGAGTTTTAGTTAAAGAAACATACTGCTATGTTGCACATAGTTGTTCAGGTACAATGTTTTATCATTTGTGAAGTCAAGTTTGCCCTATTTGTTGTGGGCATTGTCCAGAGTATCTCAGGGAGAGTGTAATCCAAACTGTTGTCTGGGACCATTAAAAAAAAAAACATGGCACTTTTCCCTTAAATTAAGTTGAAGTATTTTTCTTATTTTGCACAGACAATGTTAACATTTGGAAAGCCTTGTTGCATTCAAGAATGCATCCAGTGGGGCATCACAATAACATTAAGCATGTTGTGTTAATTCCACAATAGGAGATATGTAATGTTACCTAAATTAGGTTTGAGGAAAAATAACCCAAATATCGACATCGGTATCGGCTGATATCGGAATCGAAAATTTAGAGTTGGACAATATCGCATATCGGATATTGGCAAAAAAGCCAATATCGGACATCCCTACTTGATATATAATGTTTGACTGTGTTTGATGTGATATAATTATATTAGAGATATAAATTCATTCCTATGGCCCTACTTCATTGAGAGCATGGAGCTGCCAATGCCATGGCCATGAGTTGAATTTTCAGTCAGCGTTTGTCTTTTTGAAGAAATTGTAGTTGTAGTGTAGTAAGTTGTAGTGTAGTTGTAGAAAGTTGTAGTGTAGTAAGTTGTAGTCTAAGACTTTGCTTAGTTTGACATTGAACTTTACACTATTCACAGTTGGTCTGAGGTTGTGTCAGTCATCTAAGTGGTATCCCTCCTCCAGGTGGACCTCCAGAGCAGTCAGAATGAGAAGAAGAATGAGAAGCTGTGTGCTGATGTGCAGCAGCTGGAGGAACTGAAGAGAGACTTGGAGGGAATAAAGAAAGAAAAAGAGAGACTGCAAGCAAGCCTGTTAACCGTCACACCTCAGAGGGAGGATGAGAGCACTGTGAAGGTAGGTCTGAAATAATGCTGAACTTTTTCGTTACATTTTTAAATTGAATTCAAATCGATAATCTTTTTTTTTGTAGAGAAAATGTAATTTGTACCAACCAGAGGTTCACCGACAGAGCAGGTTTGTCTCTCCTGCTCATTTCTTGATGTGACGTGGTTCTTTTTCTCCACACAGCTCCAAATGGAGGCTTTGCTCAGCCAGCTCCAGGAGACCAGGATAAAGCTACGGCAGGAGTTGCAGGGTGCCAACGAGGCTGGCAAGCGTGCGGAGGCAGCCGAGCGTGAGCTGAGGGAACTCAGGTGTCAGTTGGAGCAGAGGGCCACCACCCAGTCTGTTAGTGATTCCCAATGCAAAGACATTAGCCTGGAGGTGAGGCACCATTTTAAGGTGGCGTCTAGTTATGCCACTTATACTCCACTCCTTTTGTGCTGGCTGAGCCAGACTGTTTAGTTCCAGTCTGACTATGCAAAATAAGTGAGACATGCAGAAGGATGTACTGTGGATAGCCATTCTTTTCTTTCTTATGTAATAACCCTGGCACCAGTGCACAATTTGCTATCATTTTCCACACAATACTACAGACTATTCCTCTCTTACTCACAGATTAAGCTCAACGAAGCACTGAGAACTATTGATGACCAGACAGTCATCATAGACCTGGCAAGAGAAGAGCAGGAAGACTTTGCTAAGAAAAATCAGGTGACTTACAGTGAATGCAGACTTTCTTATAATACTTAACAGCATAGGTATGAACGTTTCAGCTATGTTGGTCCCTTGGGGGAATCAGTAGGATGTTAATTATGGCCGTTTTATGTTCCTCAGGAACTCCAAAATGAAGTTGATGTGTTGAAAGAAGAGTTGGCCCGTGTGAAGCCAGGCACTCCTGCTGCCCCAGACTCCACACCGTTTGCATACCCTAGCTTCTCCTCTTTCACAGATCCCAGCGCAAACAGTCTGCAGGGTCCCCTCCTCTATGGGAATCCTTATGATAATTCAGGTAAGTGCTTCTGTCAGACACTACCACTTAACATCATCTGTAGTCAGATGGTCATTTAAAATGTGAGTTTTTCTATCAATAGATTTTCGTATCTAGTCTTATGTAGGTATTGTTATCTAGTTATTTCTGTCAAAAGTGTCACCTGGGTATTCTTTGAATGTTGGTCATATTTGTGGTAAAGTTTGATTTCCTCTTTCCAAAACAGAGGGTGCCAACGAGGACAAGGTAAGCATGCACCCAGGCTGTCTGATCTTCTGTTTGCTTTGCCAACTTAAGACTTTCTGCCTGATGAAACCGATACCATTGCCGTCATTTCTTTCTTCACCCGCAGGTGCCCCAGTGCCAGCACTGCCTGATATCTTTCCCTGGCATCAGCCAGGAGCAGCTGACACAGCACGAAGAGAGTCATAAAGTGTGCCCCATCTGCACCCTTATCTGTGACGAGATGGAGCAGCAGGAGTTTGAGGATCACGTCTACACACATGACATATAAAGCTGCTTCAGAGTTTGCACTTTGTTTCTGACGTAAATCAATTTGACCGGCAGTGACTTATTTTGCAAAATTTCCACGGTCCTTCCCTTTAAGTTTTAAACTGTAACTATATAATCATATTTTAGGGAGCTGAGAATACTGTCGAGAGCACTTTAACTGCACAGCACAAATTCGCATAGGTGTCTATTATTATAACATTTTACTTTTGCATTGTATAAAATTTCGGTCGACTGACTATATCTGGGAAATGTTTCAGTAAATACAGATTCTGTACCTTTTGCAAAGATTATGTTAACCAGTAAAACTGATGAATAATAAAACATTAAAAAAGCTTATGTTCATTTATTTATTTACATGTTGTTTATTATATTTACAAGGGAAAAAAATGTCATCATTATTATTATACATAGACATGTGAACTTACAATATGCTTGTAATAATTTTCACACCTATTTATATCCTTGAGCACTTTTTCAAGGTCATGAGGGAAACTCATAACAGTATTAGCATTATTCTCCCTAGGTTGAGCATCTTCTCTGTGCCTTCACTGAAGCCTAGGCCAGAATTCTTTCTAAGTTGTTAATGCAAAACCTATACAATGACCTGATTTGCTTTCTCTTACACCCATCCAGTTTTGTTCACCAAAACCTGTGGGACAGATAAAAAAAAATCATATTTTCAGGGTCTTTGTGTACTATAGTCATTTCTTAAGGTGTCATCTGATTGGCCTCCTCTGGTGTGACATCACGGGCGGCGAGTTCAGAAAAGAGAGCTGGGAACCAGTACTGAGGATCCCCTTCTGCTTGAGAATCCAGCCATGCCAATCCCTCCTTTAACAGATGGTCCTGGGAAAAATGTATAGGAAAATATAGTTTCTTACACAGTTGGAAATGTGTCTAGTTAGTTTGCCAGATAACGGCATTCACTGTCATGGTAGGTGTGAATTATAAATTATTATTAAAATATTATTTTATTTGAATGCTGAAATAGTTTAAATACTGTGGGAATAATTGGTCAATTAAGCCCCACCACAGGTGAAGTTGACATACATTACATGTCTTGAAATACAGAGCTGAACTCACCAAGACATGACTTGCCCGCTCTCGTTCCCAATTCAAACTGTCCTTGATCTCACTGATGGTCACATAGCCCTTTTTCTACATGAAAACAGTAAAACACACACACACACACACACACACACACACACACACAGGTCAGCCATAAATATGAAAAAAACAAAACATGTTAAAAACGACCTCTTTATGTGTTCTGTTAGCAGTGACGGCTGAGACATGTGATTGGATTAAAGAAAGATTTTAGATTACCTCTGCTAGCTGCAGCACCACTGTATGGTCCATATTGAGCTCCGCTGGGACTGACTGAACCAGATAGGATCCTCCGACAGGAATCATCCCAAATCCATTCCCCATTGCTTTCAGCTTCTTTATAGCACGCACCAAGTCATCTCTAGAGCAAGTGGAGTGAGATTTGATCTTGGTCCATATTCATGTTGCGTGTGTGTTCATCTGGCATCAGTTTCTATGATAAATATGGCTGACACAAAAATACTTTGCATCATGCATCAGTACAGAATGCTTTCTCTAACAATACTCACTGGCTTACATCCTGAGCAAACTTTCCTCGTCCTTTTAACACACGTTGGTGGAGCTCATCCAAAGTGATAAGTCCTACAAAACAAAATATCACAGCATTGAACCAAGAGGAGCTTCACTTACATGGACTATGCGCAATCTTGAGAAAATGGTTTAAAACCATTTAAAAGGCAAGCTACAGCATACTGATCTGAAATACTTGCCTCCATTTCTGTGTTTCAAAGCCAGACACACTTCAATGATCTGAACACCGAGCTCATAATAGAAGTCTCCAACACCGAGCATCTCAGCCCAAAAGCCCTTACCCGCTGTGGAATACATGAAATCATAATTATACAGTGGCTCACTGGCACATTTGTGAAAGAGCTGGAGAGATATTTATGTTGAAAAATAGGTCTGAGAATCATACAAGCCAGTGGGTCGACTCCAATAGTGGCGCACATTTCCTGAAACTGTACACGGAACTGTGAGCTCTTTCGGATTTCTTGTTTGTGCTTGCTGGCAAACTCTTCTAGGTGGGTCTTGAATGTCTCCAACTGTTTGGACATCTGGAAGTGGTCCAGTGGATTAATTATTGAGCTGTTATATTAATGCCGAACAGGTTTTTTGTTAACACCTGCCAGAGTTAAAGAACCAAAATGCAACAGTGCGACATTTCGCCTTACCTGTACAATCTGATCTTCAGCGAGAACTGTACCTCTTTCTTTGTATTTAGCCTGAATGAATACGTTACATTGATTAGAGTTTTCTGGTTAAATAATAAAAAGCTGTAACGGTCAAGTCAACGTTTTGCTGACATGTAACATGTACACATGGATAGTTGATAAATATGACTGAATCAAAAATAAATGTTACACAACATTTAAGGCTTGGTCATTTTGCACACAACACTGTGAACTAGTAGATTTGTATTACACTCGAATAGATACATCATATCAGCATACCTCCGCAAGCTTCTTTTTGGCAATGGCCCCTGCCCCAACACCTCTTCTCATTTTGATTCAGCGGTGCTTTCAAACACTCCAGCCGAAGGACGTTCCACACAATGGCTCTTCTCAGTCCGTTGCTGGTGTTTGCTCTTCCATAAAAGGCTTGTAGTTTTGGTAAGTATCTTGTTGAATTGTCTTCACTATTCACAAGTAAGCTAGTTGGCTAGCTTGGGTAGCTATCCAAAAACCTCTTTATAGGTTATGATAGGTGTAAATGCTATTGCAGTGTGTTTGGGTATATCTGAACAATGTGATCTACCGGTCATGATATATAATACTGCTTTTAAACCCTCGCATTATTTTTTCAAGAAAATATGAGTCCACGAAACAACAACTTCTTCAAACCAGGAAGTTGTTCGCTGTTTTCTTCTTTTACTCTAACGTGAGTCGAACGGCCCACATCACATGTTCTTTATCGCCATCTAAAGTATTGGGATAGATATTAGAAAAGCATGCTCCCACGACCTCTATGAGAAGGTGCAATCTGGCGAAATGTTGTTGATATTTGAGCTAAACAGCCAATCGAATTGCACACCTCGTTTGAGTGCTCCTGAAGTATTGATTGGCTGGAGTATGCTTGTTTCTCAATTACAGAGCCATCGTGTGGAACCATATGTATAAATGTCTATGTGTTGAACGCACACAATGGACTTCCTGATGACCATGAGAAGTAATTAGCTGAATTTGACAAAAAGTGTAGTGAATTCAAATCACAGACAGTAGGCCTACCTGTAGTAGTCCACATTGAATGACCATAAAACACATTGAATTTATCAAAACACGTTTAATTTATTAAACAAGTTGATTGCATTTATTCAGAGGTAAAATGATTCACCGCCACCAAAATGAGAGGTCATGAGATTATTTATTCATGATATGGATGTCTTCCATCGAGTAGACTGCAAGATAGGCTACCATGATGTTTTTCAACATAAAGAATGAGGTCTTTCCAATTTTGGTCATTGTCTTGATGTCTCCATTAAATATCTGATTACTGAGAACTGTGGAAACAGCAAAGACGCAGAAGATTAGCTCTTAGATTACTTCAAATATTACGACAAAATAGCTTAATATGGAAGTGACAAAAAAAGCATCAGACTTAACATTATAAGAACAAATATACCTGGATCTGGTTCCCTTGCTATGGACCCACGAACTGAGCCCCTTTTTCAGTAGGTCATTAATAATGTGAGCCTCTTCATCCTCCGGATGCAAAAGGTGGCTGTGAGACATTCAGTTTCACAGAACATTATTTTCCTTGCTAAAAGAAACCAGAAATATTTGTTTTGGAGTGCTAAATCATGCATTTCCTCCAAGTTTCTGAGAGAAAAAACTAATACTGACATTTTAGTTATGAGAACTGTGTCTGTACAGTGACATATCTATTACATACATAACATAATCAAATCAACAAATATAAAACACTAATAACAGTAGTGTTTAAAAGCACATAGTTCCTAAATAAATAAAATGATAAAACATATTTCCTCCGTCACTCACTCGCTCTTTTTCTCCCTTTGGTTGAGAAGGAAGTTCACAAAGTTCTTCTGCACCATGGAGTCCATGATCTTACTAATGTCACTCGCAATGGTAGATTCAGCATAGCGGCGATCTACATGTGTGCCATCCTTAAGTTGGCTGAGAACATGAACCATGACAAGATGTTTGTGCATGCAGTATGCCATTTTCTTCTTATAACCAATTATACCAAACACTTGTAAGTATAAGTAGTACACAATTAAAATCATTATTTAGCCATCTCATCATGTATTAAGCAAGGATCCATGATAAAAAAAGTAATGATAGTCCAAAAGGCTATAGAGGCAGAACTTTCATTTTTGCAGTGTGATGTTTTGAGCTATTTCTTTTTCTTTTTCAAGTGCTTTGAAAAAATACATTTAAAAAAGGTATAAATCAAGCAATTACTCTCTAACACCCACAAATAATGTTGAATAATACCTGTTTTCCTCAGCCAATGCTTTTGCTTCTGCCTGCAAAGAGTTGCTCAGGCAGAGAGCAAGAACCACAAGCACAGCAGTTTTCATCTTCTTCTGATACCTTCTGAAATCACAAATGCGCACTGAACAATGTCATACTTACATCAATTTCAAAAATGCCATATACAGCAACAGATGGCCTCTTTATATTTTCTCCAATCCCCCCATACAGCAACGTTAATCAGAGGTTTCAGAATTGTGTCCTTACCCTGCGAGACAGAGATGTGTGCTCAGTGTGCTGTCAGTCTGATTTGTGTGAGCTGTTTCACCAAAAGATGTGGCCCTTTTTATACCACAGTATTGTCTCATTACTGGAAAAATCATGAAGAAAAACACTTACCTTGTTCGACATTAGGGAATTTAATTGCATGACTAATATTCAGGTGTAAACACTGATAAGCTGACTTTCGAGTATAAAATTGGAACTTTCCCATATGGTTTGCCCTTTTCCACTGCTCAATTAAGGAAACAAAAATACAACTTTGCCCTGTGGATTTTGCTAAATTACGATTGGGGGACGCAGAGGAAAGCCTTTTAAGGGTAATTAGCCTAATCAGGTATGGCCAGTTGTGCTGATTGCTTGACATTGATTACATGACATTAAGTCACAAGAGATTAGGGTATGAAAATGATTTTTGCAGTAGATCCAATCTGGTCGATGATTAGAAAATTATTCTGAGTCACTATATTAAGAGTGCAGTTATCCGAATCCGAGTCCTGAATGGTTAAAGTGAACGTATGGTAAAATGGCGCTTGCCTTCTGCGTGTATGTTCAGTTAATTATGATGTTATTACATTTTCCATCTGACTTTTGTTTATCTTATTAAGGTTTTATGCTTGATATACTTTTAGTTCAATGTTTATGTTTTTAGGAAATATTGCTGTTTTCATAAACAAAGACCTTGAAAAAAGGTTGGTTGAAACCACTGTGGCAAATCATTCACTTTGCCTGACCATTATAAGTTACTCATTGCAATAATAATCCTGAAGAAGGTCAAGTTTTTAAAATAAAACCTTTCCTTTTGGTTTGAATAAGACCACCAGTTAAAATGTAATTTTAAGTACATTATTTTATAGGGCCGATATCTGTTATTTAAAAAAAATAAAATTGTAAATCAGTTTATGGAAATGTCCAAAGCCGCTTACAGGACATTAGAAAAATATATATTAACAATAGTGAGAAATTAAGAATACACAGTATTTAGAGAGAACACAGTATAACACATTTTTAGACTCAGACAATGATATACACAGAAGTGAAACAGTGAAACCTGAAGTCTTCAATATGCCATACATTTAACTTCTACCATTTGAGCTGCTTAACCCAGAAACCTGAGTAACAAAACAAAAACATCGCCATTTTTGTTTAGACTTTGGTTGGCAGCAGTGGCGGCTGGTGATTTTTTTTTTTGGTGGGGCTATTTGAGTGGGGGGTCTGGGGGTTCTCCCCCAGAAATTTTTGAATTTCGTAGATGTGATTTCCTGCATTCTGGTGCATTTTCGGGTGGCCAGCCGGAGATCCCAAATCATTCACAATGATAAATTTGTTGTTCGGTATTTCATGCAGGCCAATAAATTAAAAACGAGACGTGAGCTGTTGATGCAGAGAAGTGCTGCTCAGTTTTAAAACAGCCCCTTGCCTATACCAATAAAATAACTCAAACCAGTCAATACCAATGGTCTAAAGACAATATTAATATATCTGCCATGTAGAAATCAACTGTTTCACAGGTAATGATAATGAACAAGTTACATGTTTATTATGGTCCATGTCCAGATAGAAAGTGTCAACACATAACGATAAATTATACTAGGGAACAACAGTTGTTTGTTACTACAACTACTACAACAATTTAGTTTTTTTAAAGACATGTATACTGCAGCTGTATGAGTATGAGAAGAAAGATTATTTTAACTGGTATGAAACAGTAACAGCTCACAACTTAGAAACAACAAATTGCACTCTTGACCGCACATGTTTTTAAACGCGTTCTGACCAATGCTTCAGTTCTGTCATTCCTGTCTGTGTCCACGAACTGTCTATCACACGCACTTGTTTTAAACAGCAGGCAAAGAAAACAAAAGATGGCATTGACATACCCACAGCTAGCCATGCCTTTCGAGCGAACCAATCTCGGGAAAAGCTTCTGGTGTATGTTTTCCCCTTTTCTCGCGTCTGTTGGGTTATTTTCACTTCTGGCTTGTCTGGTCCGAGTTGTTTAACAATTAGCTTTTCCGCAAAAGTTCTTCTTCCAAAGGCAAAGGGATGCAGATGTTAGGATTTGACTGAATTTGGGGCTAGCTGAGCTCCCACAACTACATCCGACGTCGCCATGCTTAACACTTCTCTGCTAGAATGGAAAATACCTGTTAAAAAGCAGTGGTGCATCTTGGTAGGGGCTCTAGCCTTCAGCGCCCGTAACCCATAAAATTCCTCGACGATGATTGGCGGATGTGTATTCTTTTTTGCCTAGCAACAGGGGAGCCATTGGCTTAAATACAGCACACACGGGCTGATCGACCAGGAGCCCCGGCAAGACATCCTATTGGCTACTACACCAAAAATGATAAACGTTCACGTTTTAAACGTGGAACTTGAAAGTGAATGTAATGTAAATATAATTTTGGAGAGTTCTAAACCCATTCTAAAGCAAAATCATCAATATCATTGTATTAACACAGGTTATTTTTTCAAAATGAGAGATTATTTAAAAAAGAAAAGAAAAGAAAAACAGGCAGTCAGGTCAGCGGGGGGGCGGAGCCCCAGCGCACCCTATGGGCGAGCCGCCACTGGTTGGCAGTCTTGGGCAGTTTCTATTCTCCGATAGCACATGGACATGTGTGCCTCTATAAAATATGCTCTTCGGTCCTGTGACCTCCACTAAGCCTTAGTCCACATGAAAACACAGATGTCAAATACTATTGATAAAGTCACAGGATCTTTTTAAACTTTAGTCAAAGTGCTGCAGCAATTGTGGAACCAGGAAATAGGCACAACTGACCTCTCTCCACTAGGAGCTCATGAAGTTAGCACTTAGATGTGGAATAGCCTAGGCTACTTATTCTCAGCTAGCTAATCCTTGTTCTGCATAGACATATAGGCATTTTTTATTCAACTTTTATCTTGATTCACATTCTCATTCTCATACCACATTCTTTACATGTTGGTTATTGCTTTATTTGCTTTCATGTTTCTCTTGTTTGTTCAGGTGCCCCTTTCAATAACTATCACTTAACAGGCTATAAATAGCCATTTTTAAGGACTAGTCCTCTGGGAATGCATGGATTCTCTTCCCTCCTTCTCAATTCTCTATTTTACTGCCCCATGCGTGTCTCAAAAAATTACGTCATATCTGAATTTTAACTTGTTCAGATCCCGCCCTAAATGCATGTTGCGCGTGCGCATTGAATGGCGTTTAAAACATGTTTTGAAGTGGACTGAAGAGCCAAATACCGAACAGGAAAATGGGGGATTTCGTTAAAAGTAACGTACTTCACATTTGATCAGTACTAACATATTTTTAAAAGTTCAAGCATGTTTAGAAAAGAAAAAAAATGGAGACACAGGAAATGAATACACGAGGCCTTGCAGGCATGTAATGTTAAGGTAAATATTTAACGCCAGCTTGCTAGCAACTCTTGTTATTGTTTTCCCTCTCACCATAGCTAGCCAGCTATGCTATCTGACTTTGCTGCCAGAGACCTGCTAGCTTCTTAGCTAGCACAGTTAGTTAGCCCGCTGTAGTCATAATGGTAGAGTGGATTTCAAGCTACGTCTTATGTAGAAAAAGGCCATGCACCACCAAAATAACAAGGTAGAGGAAACTTGGTGTTGGTCGTAGTAATGAATAGTATCTAATCATTATTTTGCGAACATTTATCTAAGCTACCTTTCATTTCGTTGGGTAGCCACACGCCCTTGAATTCCTGAATTTGAAAATGGGCACAGTAAAGCAGACGCCATTAATAGCAAGATCTATGATAGCTAGCTAGGGTTTAGCAGAGCTCGTAGCCAACGGCTTATAGCAAGCCGCCAACTAGCTAGCTACTTGTTATTCGTCAACCTGACGTGCGTATTTGCAAATTTGGGGTATTGGAAATAAAAGACAACACAAAGTATTTGATTTGATTGGCACCAATACTCATGTCGTTTCTATGTTTTGTTTGTTGTTGTCAGAAGCCAAGTTATGCCAGCAAACGTAACTATATTGCCTAAAGGTGGTTGTGTGGCAATGTTTTCAACTGACTGAGAACACGTATCTAGCATTAGCTTGTTTAGCTAGTTGATTGCGCCATTGCAGAAGCAAATGGTCGTTAGTGGCCTATTGCTCTTCAAATAACTGTGAATACGATCAAATGTAAACTCTCTGTTTGTTTATACCGCCCTCTGTGTGTCATTAACCATTTTTGCCAGCAACATTATTTTGTTTAGTAAACGAGCTAGCTAGCTAGCACTATTGCTACCAATGTTATGTCATGAACCATCAACGTCATTTCAGATAAACCCTTATTAGTAGTTATTCTTGTGTTGTTACAGGTTGAAGACGTGTAATTTCTTCGTTAACACAGGATATATCCATGGACAGTAAACAACTTGTTTCCATTTATTTTGCAGTGGCAATTTTGGCGTCTTATTCGCCATGACTATGCGACATGCTTTGTTTACTAATGCACGTTTTAAATTGGACCCAGAGAAACTCGACCTTGACAAAGCTCGCATAGGGACTGGTCACTCTATCGATATAAGAAGAGACTCGTGTGATTTTGGCTCAGACGTTCATAACGTTATTGGGGACATACTTAAAAGTGGTGGCAAGCTCTTCGGTAAATCTAAGAAACTGGACGTGAATCACCTTCCTAAATCCGGCCGGATCCCACTGGCCACGGGAAGAAACAAAGGACCCGTTCTATCCAGGGACGCGTCTGAAAGCGCAGAGACGCTGTCATCCCAGGTTAAACACATGGGGGGCGAGGGAACCCCGGTAAAAACTAAAACTCCTCTTGGACAGACTAACGCTGTGGATGTTAAAACGGATCCCATAGCAATGAATTCGTACAGCAACTCTAGAGACTCTGGGACTGAGGGCAATGCCAGGGGCATTGATGGCACTGGCAACCCCAACACGGCATCACTCGAAGTCAGTACAGATGGGAAGCGTAAGAACATCAGGAAGACCCCCAGTCACCCCCACGCGCAAGCCACATGCCTTCGACAAATCCTTCTGCTTCAGCTGGACCTGATTGAGCAGCAGCAGCAAGAGCTTCAGACCAAGGACAAGGAAATTGATGAGCTCAAGTCTGACAGGGACACGGTATGCAAACTTGGAGTATGAACAGCAGAGTTTTTGTAGTTGTGAGGCAGCTTCTTGTAGATATGTCAGCAAGTATGAGAGGGTATGTTTAACCACTATAAATGCAGTTATCTGAAGTGGTCATGCCACATTTGTCACAAAAATGCCACTGTCTTATGCTGAGATTTGTGCCTGATTTGGTTGTCATTTGAAGGCACAAGAACTTACATATTACCCATAACCCTCTGTGTGGTTGTTCACAATGTTCTGAAGCCTCCTGTACATCAGACATGGTAGCTAAGTTGGATCCTTTGATTTCCATTTAGATTCGCCCCTTTGCCTTGTTGTTCATTTTGCATTTTTACAATATGTTACATGCATTGCTGTTCTTTAAATGTCTTTTATCTTATCTACGGAATGTGAATTACAGTTGCTTGCGCGGATTGAGCGTATGGAACGACGCTTGCAGCTGATTAGCAATGCGCCGCGCGACAAACGTCTGTTCCAGCCGCTGGAGAGATGGCAACCAGAAGCAGAGGACTTCTGGGAGGGAGAGGAAGGTGCACAAGCGACTAGCCCCAAGAACCTGGCCTACAGCAGAGACGGCAAAGTCCAAAAAAGGTGTGTCAGTGGAAAAAAGTGGAACTGATATCAGTGTCAGCTTATAGGATGAAATTGCACTTGTTTTCTTTCTTGCTCATTTGTATTTAATTATTGCCCTCTGGTCACGGCCACACAGGAAATTCGGTCTCTCAGACCCCAAAACACCAACACAAAAGCCCAGAGGGAAGGCTGCCAAGTTCGGCCCCCAGAAGACTGAGGCTGGCGGGCCCCTGTCATGTCAGAGGGACCTGCACAAGAGCGAACCATTGGAGGAGATGGGCTACGGACAGTCTGCAGGCCAGGCTGCTGCAATGCACTCGGTAAAAGAGGAGCCTCTGGAGACCATGTGCATGGAGGAGCTACCATACATGACCACAACAGAGATGTACCTGTGTTGCTGGAAGCAGCCTCCTCTCTCACCACTACGAGAGGAATCGCCCAAAAAAGAGGAGGATGTGGAACATTGTCTTCAAGGTAACAGTCTTCCAGTTTCAAGCCAAACTGTGGTGTATATTTATTGCTATCGGTTAAATTCATATTAGTAATGCCTGCTAACTTTCTGTGTTTTTGTACTCAGTTCCGTCTTGGAGGGAGAACAGTATGGAGCCGCTGAATGATAAGACTGACATCCCAGAGGTGAGACAAATATATTTTCTGAAGCATTCAGCACTCAACATTACTTAATTTTCTGATTTGTTTTGAAATCTTTTCTCTTTCTTTTGAAGAATTTGGATGATAACGCCTTCCTGAAAAGACATTCAAAGCTGGAGCTGGATGAGAAGAGGAGGAAAAGGTGGGATTTTTTTGTAAATGTACCATGTTTTGGCATCTTCCAAACCATTCTCTGTCTTGCATCCTACTGCTGACACTAAGTCAGGTCAGGACATAATAAACAGATTAAGGGACAGCCAACCATTTTTTGTTCTGGTCATTGTTTTTGCTACTTTGCCCATACCTCTGTAATTCTGTCACATTAACCTGATTAGGCCAGTCTAACCTTGTCTCTCGGGGCTCCGTTGTACTACAGATGGGACATCCAGAGGATACGAGAGCAGAGGATGCTCCAGCGGCTCCAGCAGCGCATGGAGAAGAAGGTGGCTGTGCCGGAGACGGAGCCAGATCTGATGTCTTTCTATCCAGAAGCTGATGATGGTATGGACCACTAGTCACAACACCTGGTCTCAAATAAAGTTTTTTTTATAGTACTGTCTGAATCAACATTTTTTTTATTTATTAATTGCTAATGTAATGTTCTGTGTCTCTGCAGTGGAATCCATTGTAATCACACCCTTTCTGCCTGTGATGGCTTTTGGAAGACCTTTACCAAACCTGTCTCCCGAGTAAGTGGGACCTCATTCTTTGTTTCAGTTTGGCGTATTATATTCACACCTGAACAAACTTTGAGCTTTGTTTGCATTGGCCTTCACCATTGCACCAAGCATTAGGCCTCCTCATTCTACCGCTTCCCTAGCTTTGTTGTCTTTGATCAAGCCTTAAGATAGGCTGCAGCCATGTTTTGTTTTGTTACCCACGAGCTCTGCCCACTTCTTAATTTTCTTTTTGTAGGAGCTTTGAGCTGCCCTGGCTGGACGACAGAAGCCGCTGCCGTGTGGAGAATCAGAAGAAGAATACTCCGCACAGAAACTGTCGCAAATGACCCCACCTATAACTCTAGACAAAAACAAGCAGAACTTTAGTGTTATTGATGGCTGGGCATGGACAGCAGGACCACCCTCGCTGGCCGGGAAAGGCCGGCAGGGTCACAGACAGGCCTCTGATAGGGTAGTCTTGTCTCTCTGTGGAGTAGCTTACTTCAGCAGGCCTGGATGGGCTTCCCCAGGCTGGATTGGTGGAAGAGCGTGCCGCTAAGACAACAGGGTGCCAGGACTGGCCTGTGTGAGGTCAGTCACAACCACAAAACCATAGCAAAACCACAAGGAAAGCAATACTGACTGAATTGCTGTCAGGTTTTTCGAAGTATGTGTATATTGATTATGGAGCGCCACCCTCTTTAAGGAGCCTCCGGAACCCTCTGTTAATGTTTACACATATTTTTGTGTTTTCGTTTTTTTTTTTTTTTTTTTTTTTGCCTTGACTGAAACCTGTATCAAACGTTTCCCTGTTTTTTTTGTGTGCTTTCACTGTAGTGACCTTGGTTGTGCAGACAAAGCTTCAAGTGAAAATAGTTTTTGGAAGAAAAAAATGAAAATTTTTGCAACGTGCGCTAAGATGTGGTTGTAAGACATTGCCGATGCACGGCATGCATGTCCTGTTGGTTAGTCTCATCTCACTAATGACTCTGCTGCAGTGGGCAGCAGATTGTTCCATACATTTATATGCTTGTGATCATTTTGTTTTAAGTCTGCATGGTGGCATTGGAGAAACAGTAAATGCCCCATGAACAGGCAGTAAGAAAAACTTGAAAAAGCTCTCAAAAACAATGTGTTTTATTGTGAGTGTGCATGGTTACATTTGTTTCTTTGAAATGGGCACTTGCTGGCAAAAGCTGAGATTGAAAACTAATTTGTCAGAAATAAACCCCTAGAGGTATGTGCCTCGGGTCTACAGAAGACATTCAGTAAAACATTGAGACTCCTGTCTTGAAATTGATTTGTTTTTGAATTTGTAACAAATCTGCACTTGCATTTTTGAAGAAGTTTGTATCAAAATGAATGAATGAGTGATGTCACTGTCATTGCCCAACCAAAATTAATCTCCAGAGATTTCCCCACTTGTGATGATAATGTTTGGGGTTTCCCAGTATGCTTATCTAGGAACATTTTCTCTTGAGAAATAAAGTTTAGATATTCCACTCAAGAGCCATTGGGTCATAGAGCACCCTATATCTAATTCACGGTGAGAAGTATCTTGTGCAGAGTTACCCTAGTGTGCAGTCTTTTTCAATCCCCCATTTAATTAACATTTCCCTTTTTGGTGTTGGTGTAGGTCTTGAAGCCACACCCGTTCTTTAACTTGTTTGTAGGACAAAAGCACAAAAAGCCACTTCAACACCATACAACCTGTACGAGTTTTAAATATGTAAAACTGCTCATCTGTACATAGCCTACAGAACTTTATAATGGTTGTACATAAGCAAGACATGGCTGTTATTTTTCTATTATTTAATGTTCCAAGTGTTGTATAACCAATATTGTCATTCTATGATAGTCTGTTGATAAAATACAAAAACTGGTTTTGGAGCTAAAAATACAAATCTTATCATTTTGTATTACACCATCTTGCCTCAGTCATTGAGTTTTCACAACTATGTATTTTACTAAGTTTTCAGCTGATGTAGAGTACATTGTCAAAACATTTTTTTTATTTTAAGGCTCTTTCATATATAAAAAAAAACAGGACACATGCAATCTGAATAAACAGTGGCCACCTTCTTTGTTTCAAAATGGCTGCCCTTAAAAAGAAGAAAGCTTTTCACCTATAACTGCCAGGGCATTACCTTATACTATCATATTGCAGGCTTTTATCCGCTTAATGTGCTGTGTGAGGGCAGCCTCTGTTGGTAGTATGCGATCTAGCTGACTGCCTTAGGTAAAAGCTGTTTTCTTGCCTGATTCACCTGTATGCTTTAGCTTCTTGTCTTGTTAAGAAGTACCACAAATCTTTTGAGCTGGTGAATGTTGTAATCTCTGATACAGGTGGCCATTTGAGACTCAAAGACTCAAATGCTTGTGTAACTTTCGGGAAACCTGTCCATGTGTCCGATGCTGCATGTTTACCCATGCCACTGGACGATGAGGTAGTGTTGCATCCAGTTACGGCATGAAAAACTGGAAGCGCTCTCTCCTCCATGGTTGGTTGCAATGTCATGAGCATGTTTTACCCTGCAGTGTTTTCAGATTCCGTATGCAATCCACAGTTTGTCCAGATGTTATCTGTGGAAGTTGCCAGAGATACATCAGTGTCAACTGACTTGACCAAGACTTACTTGTGGCCATTTTGTGAGCAGCAGAATGCATGCAAGATCACCTAGGGGCAGCCTCATTATGATCAGAAGGAATCAGGTAAGGTCCTATCCAGTCACGTGACGACACAACATTCATATGTTCTGTGCTATACACCTCCTTCCCTTCAGTTGATAACTTGGAAATGCTTTGCAACATGTACTGATGCAGCACTAGTTTAGTTTTTGTCAGCACAAAAGAAACTGCCATTGGAGCTTTTGACAATAATGTGGTTCTGTGATCTCCTTCTCTGTCTTGCTGAGCACTTCAAGCTTTTATGGATGTATTGGTCTCACACCACATCTAGGCACTTTGTCCACCATCCCTTTGTATCCAGTCGAACAAGAGCACTGCTCTGTTCTGTGAATAGGTTACCTGATTCCTGAAATGATGCCTTGACATGTGCAAACTTTGAATGAATAGAGGATGAGTGGTCATGGTGTTGTGTAGCTTTTAAATATATCTTTTCAGAAGATTTAAATTCATCACTGATCTGGACGCCTTCTGGGCTAGCTGTTATCCACTTATCAAAGCTGATGGGTTATCTGTTATTCCAATTACACTTCCATCTCCTTTGATTTTGTTGTCAATCTTTCATGGGCTTGGTCCATGGCCACGGTCAGTAACGCATGGACTGGTTTTTGTACTTCAAAGTTACCCCTACTCAAATTCCTCATAAACGTACTGTACTTGCTGTCTCTGATATTAGAACATCTATTGAACAATCGGCCGGAGACATTTAAACATAGTTTAACTTCTGCTTCTCTGACAGAACACAGAAATTGAAGTACAAGAATTTCAAGCTCCAAAACTAAAGGCCAGTGATGGAATTGGGGGTATGTACCTGTGTTGACAATGCACCAGGATTTTAATCTCAACTTTTCAACATTTAATGAGAATCTTTTGGTTAAGCATATCTGCTGTGACTTGGTCCTTTCGAGACTGCTTCAGGTCAACCAGAGGTTGTGACTTCCGACAGCAAAATAATTGTGGTCCATCCAGTCTTTTGCAATCCATTTTGTATCCTGATGTCATGATTTAGGAAATTAAATCAACCTCTCATATGCTCTAGCAGTTGAAATATATTGTTTTGACAGCCATTTTGAAATCAAGATGGTGCCCACAATGGTGGTCAGATTACATGTGAACTGTTTTTATGTGAAAGACGGAGCATAAAATCGTGTTGGCCAGTCACTACATGTATTTGCTCTGATATTTTCTTCCCCTCCAGATTATATGCACTGTCAGAGTTGAAATACAAATAATTTTATATAGGTAGGAAGGTAAAATTTGTTTCAAAGGAGACATCAGCTGTTGAAAAATTCACATGCCATCAAAACCTTTGTACTTGGTATGTCATGAAAGGCATGCAATCTGAGATTGGGATTGGCAATGTATGTTGTTAGCGCTTCGGAGAGGAAATTAATGCTTGAACACTTGAATACACATCATAAGGGTGGTCCTCGTTTTGGTAAATGTGAAAAATGTTTATTTGAACAAACCAAAAAAGAAATAATATCTCCAAAAATATAACCTTCCCCCCTCCCCATTTCTCTTCAGATAAGCACTTCCACAAGTATTACAACAACTTGTTGCCATTTGTGGCAATCGTTTCAACTAAGGAGAACCCGGGCGTCACTGCAATCATAATTTTCACTTACATAATATTTAGATTTCAAAATGACCATAGCGTTCCACATCCCATGTTTAAATAGACATAATCCACTGACTTGTTTCTTAAAAAGTGTGGCACAAACTGGCACACAGGACTTAAAATTGTATTTCCTAAACAGGACCTGTTCAGAGACCCCAGAGATAGATCTAAGCTTCATTTGAGGCATCTGAGTATATAGACCCCCATGTGTATTGAACAGCAAATACAGAGAGAGAAGAGAAAACAGTCCTTGGAGTGCACCAATACTACAAAATGATGTCAGTCATACATGGAAATCTGTGGACTTGTCCAGTCACATATAACCTAAATAGGCAACAATATAGCGATGCACCGGTTATTGCAAATGCAACTATAAATCTGTCAAATCTGGGGCTGCTTCGCTATTTATTTTTATCAATGGGAGAGCAATTAGTGTTAAATTCTCTCAAGGCTTGAGACATAATCAAAGTAATCATTTATTTAATTACCACATTTTCCCCTTTAACCCCCAATTTAACTAAGATTTGAGGGGAATACATTTGTTTGGATTATGACTGGTCACTGATAATGCACAAGAGTATAAACTGCACGTAGAGCACAGAAATAATGATAAAACAGACCCAACCAAACTATATGCTGTTTAACAACGACACCTCAAACACTCCAGTGTTCGTCCTCATGTCCTACCTCTTATGCAATCTATGATTCAATAAAGAAATCACAGAGAAAACCTTTACACGCTTATATCTGTATTAAAGCCTCCACCCAAGTCTTCCTGGTTACCCTCAGTCTCTCCTGAGGTTATTGAGTCTCTCCTCCAGGTCCGCATCTGCATCTGCCAGGGCTGCCTGTGGTTCGACCTTCTTCCCACCTGCCACAGACAGGCTGCCACCCATCGAGGGCAGATCTATTTGAACAGGGAGAAAAGAAGAAAAAAAAGATTGTATTTAGACATGAAGGTAGTAATTTAACATGTTAGTTTTGTGATAAACAGATCATGCGGTAACAAGGAGTTATGATGCATTGATGAGCACCTTTTACGAATATACAGAGACGCAACAAAGAGGTTCTTACTTGAAAGTTCGTCTGACAGATTAAGGCCCAGTTCATCCAAGACTTGAGAAACGATGGCATCACTATGGCGGCCAGGAAAGAAAAGTATTAGACCAATTCAACTCACATTTCCAGAAGCTTTTGAAAAGAATGCGTATTCCACTCACCTCTCATCTTCATCATCCTCATCACCCATGGCATCGTCGATTGCATCGTTCATCATTTCCTCCTTCATATCCATTATTTCGCTCTGTCGTTCAAATTCCATCATGATCTTCTGAATCTGAGGCAGTTTCAGCTGAGATTGATTAAAAAAAAAGAAAGTCAGTTGGACTACTTTCTGAATTTCAACGTTAGCTTCCATTGTTGAAAGGACTGTAACTTGACCCAAATTTGCCACAGCTCACCAGATGAGGAAAAAGAGTTTGAATGACAGGAAGAGAAACAATTTAAGTTATTGCAATTCAAACTCTTTACTCTATCTTATATACAGCCGCGGAAAAAATTAAGAGACCACTTCAAAATTATCAGTTTCTCTGGTTTTACTATTTATTGGTATAAAGTAAAATGTACATTTTTGTTTTATTCTATAACCTACTGGCAACATTCCTACCAACTTTCAAATAAAAATATTGTCATTTAGATCATTTATTTGCAGAAAAATGACAATTGGTCAAAATAGCAAAAAAGATGCAGTGTCTTCAGATCTCGAATAATGCAAAGAAAACAAGCTCATATTCATTTTTAAACTACACAATACTAATGCTTTAATTTAGGAAGAGTTCAGAAATCAATATTTGGTGGAATAACCTTGATTTAAAATCACAACTTTCATGTGTCTTGGCATGCTCTCCACCAGTCTTTCACATTGCCGTTGGGTGACTTTATGCTACTCCTGGCGCAAGAATTCAAGCAGCTCGGCTTCTTTTCATGGCTTGTGACCATCCATCTTCCTCTTGATCACATTTCAGAGTTTTTTTTATGGGATTGAGGTCTCGAAATTGGGCTGGCCATGACAGGGTCCTGATCTGGTGATACTCCATCCACACCTTTACTGGCCTGGCTGTGTGGCATGGAGCATTGCCCTGCTGGAAAAAACACTTCTCAGAGTTGGGGAACATAGTCAGAGCAAAAGGAAGCAAGTTTTTCTTCCGGGACAACGTTGTACTTTGCCTGGCTGAGGTTTGTAAAAGACCATAAGGATTGAACCAAAGCTGACTGGAGGGTCTCCTAGTTCGTTAGACGGAGACCTGGAGAGGCCTACAAGCCACAGAGTCTTGCACCTACTGTGAAATTGGACTCATCAGAGAAGACGAACTAGGAGACACTCCAGTCGGCTTTGGTTCAATCCTTATGGTCTTTTACAAACCTCAGCCAGGCAAAGTACAACGTTGTCCCGGAAGAAAAACTTGCTTCCTTTTGCTCTGACAATGTTCCCCAACTCTGAGAAGTGTTTTTTCCAGCAGGGCAATGCTCCATGCCACACAGCCAGGCCAGTAAAGGTGTGGATGGAGTATCACCAGATCAGGACCCTGTCATGGCCAGCCCAATTTCGAGACCTGAATCCCATAAAAAAAACTCTGAAATGTGATCAAGAGGAAGATGGATGGTCACAAGCCATGAAAAGAAGCCGAGCTGCTTGAATTCTTGCGCCAGGAGTAGCATAAAGTCACCCAACGGCAATGTGAAAGACTGGTGGAGAGCATGCCAAGACACATGAAAGTTGTGATTTTAAATCAAGGTTATTCCACCAAATATTGATTTCTGAACTCTTCCTAAGTTAAAGCATTAGTATTGTGTAGTTTAAAAATGAATATGAGCTTGTTTTCTTTGCATTATTCGAGATCTGAAGACACTGCATATTTTTTGCTATTTTGACCAATTGTCATTTTTCTGCAAATAAATGATCTAAATGACAATATTTTTATTTGAAAGTTGGTAGGAATGTTGCCAGTAGGTTATAGAATAAAACAAAAATTTACATTTTACTTTAACACATACCAATAAATAGTAAAACCAGAGAAACTGATAATTTTGAAGTGGTCTCTTAATTTTTTCCGCGGCTGTATATTCACATAAATTATAAGTGGTATTTTGGCATCTAAAATTCCTACTGCTAAGGAATGAAAGTTACATTTAAAAGGAAGTATATAATTTACTCTTGATAGCAATTTAAGCAGTGTTTCCCCTACAATGATATTAGGGTGGCGGCCCGCCCCCCCAACGGCCCCGCCCGCCCCCCCTGGAAGGTCAAGTAAAAAAAAAAAAAAAAAAAAAAAAAAAATTTTTTTTTTTTTTTTATAAATATAGCGCCAGATCACAAAATAAGTCATTTAAGGTTACCTTTACCATAAAACATGTAAAATTATACTTATTGACTGCTGTCATTCAAAGAAACACATGAACATCATAATTCATTTAAGTGTTTGTGTCCGTGTCCGCCGCCGCGGCGCGTCCGCCGCCGCGGTGCATCGCGCCGCGCCCCTGCCGCCGTCCCCCTCCCCCCCCCCCTAAGCTGTAAACCTAGGGGAAACACTGTTAAGATTCACTGTACGAAAAAAACCTTCATTAATAATGTGTAATATCAATAGAAGTCAATGTTTATAATAATTATAACATGGTTATCTATACCTACTGAAATATACAGCAATATTGTGACTAAGTGGGTATGAGTTTCTTCTTGGATCCGGATTAGAATCTAAAACTCCTACACCAAAGTCCATGAAAACTCCATCTGGAGTAACATACCATTACATGACCACATTGAACTGCCATATTGGGAGTGGCGAACATATTTACCTGTCTGTTCATGGTAGCCATGGCCTTGGTTACCCCCTTCATGGCCTGTGCCATGCTGTTGTTTGACTTAAGTGTCTGAATTTTAAGGCTGACTGCTTGGATGTTCGCTCTCATCATGATGAATTTTTTGACGTAGCGCCGTGTGCGGACAAGGTCCTTGGCCATGATTTTGACTGCATCCTGTGTTAGGAGAATAAAGGAGGTCAGTCAAATTGCACTTGTCAAGTTAGTTTATTCATATTGTTCTTGTCTTGGTGTTTCTACAAAGCTGGTGTCATTGTAAATGTCTGTGATGAATAACAGATACATTTAATCTCTCACCATCTGTCCTTGTTTGGCCATTTTCTTGATGTCAGCTATTATCTTCTTCTCCTGCTGTTCCAGTCTCTGTCTCTCTCTGTCAAGGTCTCTCATTGCTCGATTCAGCGCCCTTTGATTCTGTCGCAACATCTCCTCTGGGGTTTTCCTTTTTCCAAATAGGAATTCCATCTGAAGCATTGCAAAATCACAAGATAACATCAAAGACAAAAACCTGTTGTGTATTTGTCCAGTGTATTTGTTTAAACAAAACAATGTTTTGAAGTAGGTCCACCACATATATTTTGGAATCATGAAATGAGCATGGCATTATCCGATTAAAAGTAAACAACTCTGATTACACCAGCATTAGATATTATTTCTGACATGGTCAGTCTTTGAAATATGTCGTAAGTGAGTAATGTTGACACACCCTATGACCACTGATGACCTAACAAAAATAAGGTGGAAAAATGCAAGTTAACCAGTTCACTCAAATCATCCAAAACATAAAAAAAATAGATAGCAGGAAGGCATCGGTCTACCAAGATCACTAGGAAGCATCACCCCTTGATTGACGACGGCAGATGGTGGACATGGACTTCCGTAACCAAACCCCAAATATCACTCCAGAAAGTGACTCCAGAAAAAAAACAATAACTTCAAAAACTATCCGGGACGGCAACGGATACCTGAACTAAAATATGTATTCCTCTGAACGTAGGGAACAAAACATCAGTTAAACGCCATTTCCAAATTGAAACATAAAGCCAGCTAGTCAGTTAACGTAGCTAACGTGAGATAGCTAACCGTAGCAGTGTCATAACGCATTGTATTTGTATTGTATCCCTCGAAACACATACACCTCTAAACCACTTGTAATGTCACGGGCATCACTGTATAACAATTGTAAACTGAACAGGCAATAATGATAACGATAACTGTTTAGTAGGGTTAGGCTAGCTAGATAAAATACCAAGCTAACGTTAACACGTTATTTATCAGCAGTAAAGCACATATCTAATGGACTGCCTTTTACTTGTATTCGTACCTTGGAGATGTTTAATCTAGCAGATGTACAGAACCACAAGAAATGACAAGAAATTCTTCGTATGTTATTCTATCCACTTCTTCTTTTCCTTATTTTGCTTGATACTTCCGTATCAAAATAACTGCACTTCCTGTTAGTGTCGCTTTGGTGGGATGTGACGTAGTACAAGACGTCATAATACACTGTCCAACACATTTTTTTTTGGCACTTTGTGTTGGCATAAGAATAGTCAAGTTTTACAAGACACTCGTGTACTTTATATTGTTTTGAGATAGCTCAGCACGTTTGTAAAAACATTCACAATCATTACAACAAACTATCAAGTACAGTTGGACATGTGGGCAGACTGAAAGGAAAATTCGAAGTTGGCAGCTCTGAAGTTGGTCTGCATTTATGACATCACCTGTCACTTCATTCAGTCGAAGCATTTTGTGGTATTCCATAGAGACAGAGGGGAACGTCAGATACTTCTCTTAAGTGGTTTCATCTTAGAGAAAATGTTTTACACAATCGCTTCCAATTTCTGCTATCACAACAAGGGTTGATTCATAAGAAGAGTAGACCTAAGTAAATCCAAGTTGTTACATTTTGAAATACTGCTTCAACGGCCAGATGGCGCTACTACCGCATTTGTTGTTAGGATTTGTCCTATCCTCGTAAAGTGCAGAGGAAGAAATCCTACTGGAGCACAATACAGCTCGTCTGTCCAGGGTTGTATGCCCTAGAGATACGTTGCTAATTTAAGACAATATAAAATATATAAATCTATTTTGGTGGTTAGATAATTCGTCTGTGCCATCATACGCTTACAAGAGAGGACTCCGGCTAAAAGTTGATTCGATTTGATCGGAGACGTCGGCAGATTATTCAACTTCCTCCAACACAGTGGATTACAGTGGGCCGCGGAACTTGTCCGGCCTATGCGGGGTTTGGTCGACGTTTCATGTCTCTGTAAATCTAGCTCGAGGCTTTTTGCTCGGCCTTGGATATTTTGGTTTAATGGGTATCGGAAAAAAATCAGATTGACAGAAGAACGACTAAATTATTATTATTTAATTGAAAGGTGTCAGTTCACTACATTGCCTATTACCCGTCCGACTGTTTCCATACGTAAATTAATTAGATCCAACCAGTTAGCTAGCTAACTTGTTAGCCACTTCTTTCTTAGCTAGTAAGATAATACAACCATTGGCATTGGATCCTTCCTGCCTCCCCAACGATGGAAAGAATGTCGGCAACCTTTCTAGTCTAACTGTTGTTTTCTTTTAGCATTGTCCGTCGGAAATAGCCATTTGATCTGTAACATAAATTGTACATGTAGCGTTGTTAAATTGTACGACTTTAAGCGTGTTCGATTTTAGCTCATTGGCTTGACTAGCTATTATTTTTAAAGCTAGATCAGTCAAATAATTATGGGGCATGGTCTACATACAGCAAGCCTGCTAGCTGGCTAGCTAGCTAGGTAACGTTAACAAAGTAGCTATATGCTTGCTAACCTCATCTGTTCCGATGGCGTTTAGCCAGCAACGCAAAGGATATGAGAACGATTATGCCTGCGTGTTGCTGATATTCATTAATATGTTTCAGCCTTTCAACTATTTTATATCATGTTGAAAGAGATATTTGTCCGCCCTGGAATTAGCATTGATATAACTATCTGACGTAGCTGGCGGGCTAAGACTGCTAATGTTAAATGTTGAGGATATTATCGTCATTGCAACTACTGTGCTAGCTAGTAAACGTTAGATGAAGGAACAACATTCAGACAGTTAAACGGTTTGATTGATTGTTTGATTCCATTCCGGTCATCTGCCTATCCAAGAATAGTCTTAGTGACCCGTGTTTTCACTTCTTTGTGAATTTAATGTAAGAAACATTACCAAGGTGGCTCACAAGTCGAATAACGTTAGCTGATGAAAACGTCAGCCAACTAGCCAGATTTGTTGCTAAAAGCTAACACATTAGGATTATTTTTTAGCTATGTTGAATCGGGTTATGAAAATTGTCCATTCTAAATGAGACTTGACTTCGGGAACCCAAAATAAAAGATGGTTGAGGAGTCAGTTTAACTACAACTATCGTTAATCCAGTTGTAGCGGTAGACAACGACGTTAGCCACATCCATTTTGTGTACAAAAGGATATTCAGCATAGCAAGCTATCGGGATGTTTGCTAGCATGCTGAAGCATCTTTAGAATGTTTTGATCATTACTTCTGATTAAGTCAGCCATGTGTTGACAGCAAGACAGCTATGTGGATTTAACGTAGAATAATTTTATTGCCGATCCAACTGGTTTTTGTAACATGACTCTACTGAACTGCACTGATGCCGTACTGTCTCCGGCAGACTCTGAAATATAGACAGGACTATTAACGCCATTTTACACAGGGACTCCACAGCGAGTCCAGAAGGTGTTTGTTCATATTGAGACAAGGGAGTGCCTTCGACCGGACCGGGATTTAAAGTGCCTTTAGTTGGACTTGGATTGGTGCAGTGCATTTTGACATGGACGGTCCGAGTCGAAACGGTGGGTGCAGGCAAAGCCGTCGCTCCCGTTCTCAACGCGACAGAGAACGACGCAGAAGGAGAGCAAATCTAGCCGAGCACAGGGCTTCGTCTCCCTCTTCGGCCTCAGACCAGGAGGTTTGCAGGGGCGACTCCTTACTTGGTGCGGCTGGTGCAGAATGTCGGCCTGGTTTCCCTGGTGTCAGGCACAGGCCTCCTCGCCGGAGAAAGCGAGAGTCTGTTTCCTGCGAAGAAGATATAATAGATGGCTTTGCCATTTCCAGCTTCATAAGCTTGGAGGCCTTGGAGGTAATTGTCCTGTATATTTGCTAATGAACTCAGTTTGGAACTGCTTCTAATGTGATAATGAGAAGATAAAGGATGTGTAACTTCATCTTGTTTTCCTCCCCATGTTTACCTGAGAAAAGCTGTTGTTTTGATTGTAGCTATGCTTCTGCTGTGGTTGGAGTTTGTGTTATTGTAGCGCAATGTCATCTTCTTGAACCCAAGGCTTGCCTAAATTCTCTGTGCATGTGCCTAAGAATTGCCGTGAGAGAATCAGATTGTTTTTACAGATGGACTGTTCTATGAAGCCCCCAGAACGTGCTGGTGGGCTCATGGGGAGAGGGAGCAAGAGGAAGAGGGGCCCGGAGGAGAACGGTGGAGGGCCCCTGTCAGAGCCAGAGGAAGGAGCACCAGCCAGTTTCACCACCAGCAGCTGGGATAAATACAGAAAGGGAGAGAGGAAAAGAAAGAGGAAGAGAGAAGATAAGGTGTGGCAGAAATTTAGACACCATGTTTAGGGTTTGGGATGTTTGTTTACCAGTGTGTGGGACTCAACCATTACATTTTGATTGACCCTCAGTCATATTGATCATTTATACTTCTTTTCTTTTTTTTAAGTTGCCAAGTGTCAAAATGTAGAACAAACAGGCATAGCGAGTTCCTTCTAATGTGCCAAACAACCAAATTCCCAACAATGCTTTGTATGAAATTACGCGCATTGTGGTTTATGTAATCCTTTTTGGCATGTGCATTTTATCCCCCATAAGTGAGTTTAACTTTGTCCTACATGATAGCAAAGTCATGTGTTTTACCAAGAAAGTGGTTTAAAGAAGTACCCTTTACTTTATTATGAAACGGCTATGCCGGCACATGCCCTGTCATAGGTTTTAACATACTTGGATAATGTGAATGTGAAGCTATAGATCTGTGGAAGTTAAATCTACTTACTGATTGGTCTGTGCATGGTGACCTCAGGTGCAAGAAAACTTATAATGTTTGGAGAACACCATATCTCTCAATGATGTTGCTAATCATATCAATCCTTTTTTCAGGCCTCTGGGAATCACTTTGTGGAGACAGGATACATTGTAAGTTTACCCTTTGACTTGATGAAATTGCATAAACATTTGGTCAATATACTACAAGCAGACTCTGGAAATAGTTCAAACATACGTAAACAAATGAATGTCAGTAAATACCTAGACCGGTAACATATAGATTTAACTCTTGCTTTTTGAGTCTGACTGTAGCTGTCGTCTAAGCCAGTTCTGAGGAATATTCTAATAATCTTTCCCTTAACCTTTCAGTGTGACACTGAGAGCGATTCAGGCGATAAGGTTGGTGATTATTCTTAAAACTCTTGAGATCAATCCTGTGAATTATGAACATCTGAATTATCAGTATGAGTACTTTATTGATTGTTAAGTAATCTTATTTCTTGTTCTCAGGGTTCTGACAATGAAATGGAACCAATATTCTTCGTCAAGAAAGGTAAACATGGCATGTGGCCTTTTTCTTGCAAATCTTGAGGATTGCTATCTAAATGATATGTCTTAGAATAACCGTCTATTTTGCTCACTTCCGGTCTTTATAAGTGAAACAGAGGTGCATTTCCCAAAAGTGTTACTGAACTACCATGGTTAAATGATGTAGAGAATTTTTTTGGGAAACGCAGTCCAGTACAGTAGCTGTAACGTGAGTTGCTTTCACTTGCAGTGGAGCCAGTGCCGTTGAGTATCGCATCGACTGTCACCAACGGCTGTCCCCTGGTGCCCACTCACTGTCGGGTGCCCCGTCTGGCCGTCACGCCCCGCGTCTCCGGGCTAGAGCGCAGTCAGGAGAGGAGTCTGGACCTGCCTTACCCCGAGCCCCTGTCTACCTCCACCTCATCCTCACTGTCCTGCCTTCCTCTGTCCCACTCCACCCCCATCGCCACCGCCACCTCCCTGGCCGAGCAAATCAACGGCAATGGTCACATGGTGCACCATAGGCTGCCGGAGCGTGGCAACAGCTCCCCTCGGCCCAAACACAAGCCCTTCCTTACCTTCCCATGTCGCCCCTCTTCCAATACGTACAGCATGGGTGTCAACAGCAGGTGTGTGATGGTGGCAATTGCCTTTGTGGGTGAACAAGGGCACATTGAGGTTTACTCTGTTGTGATGGGTTTAATAAGCGTTATTAATGTGATTAATTGGTTAATTAACTTTCATTAGCTGAGGCATGCAAAAGTGTTGGTCATAAGTCAGTGTCAACATAAATGGCTGAAATATGTGCAGTTGTATCTGATCGTGGTTGGGTCTCTGAAGATTGGAAGTAAATATGTAAGAATGTCTGTAGGAGAGAATAGATAAGAAAGCCAGTAAAATTTCCTGTGTCTTATCCAGCAGGAACAGTACCTCAATTAAGCCACCATCTTCCTCGATGGCCTCGTCCTCTTCCATGCGACCTCCAACGCCCTCCATTGGTGTGCCCCTGCCCCATGGCCGAGGCCCAGGGGCCACCGGATCTCACCGTCCCCCATCCCGCCCCAACTCTCGCACCTACTCCCCTGGTCTTCCCCCTCCACCCCCTCTACTACAGGTGTCCAGTCATTCAGCAGCAGGTAAGGGTCCATGGCTATCACACGGCCGCCCAAGTGGGTGTATATGTGGCTACCAGACCCACTCTCCAATAATTGTTTTTAAAGCGAATTGGATTGTAACTACAAATTGCACATGGCTTTAATAGACTGACTGGCTATTCATTTCCCATACTTGCTAGATTTCTGATACGTCAGGTATATTTTGTATAAACAGCCACACCAGGGTAGGCATGGGCCAATTTATGAGCTTATTGCTGCTTTCTTTCCCTTCCCTCCGTCTTCCCACCCACAGACCAGGACCGGCTACGTCAGGAGCTGAACTCTCAGTACCTGGCCTCTCAGGGCACGGAGCGCGACGGCCGCTCGTCAGCCCCTGGGGCCAGCAGCGGCTCGAGCTCCACAGGCCCCTCGGTGTCCAGCGCCACGTCCAACAGCACCACCAGGCCCTCGCAGGCCCAGCCCTCCATCCAGCCCATGTCCTATCAGTTCCATCAGCACAACCACCAGCACCAGCACACGCACACCCACCAACACTTCCTGCACCCCACTGCACAGGCGCCTCCTCTGGTGAGCTTTTACTCCACACGCATTCTATTGCCTGCTTTAGGGTGTGTGTGTTTTTGGGAGCGAGTCAAAACATTTGCTGTGAAGAGTGTTGATTGTCTCAGGGTTACAAGGTTTATTTTGTGGTAGTGATAAAGAAACAATTCTGTGCCTGTTGAGGTTAGGAAAGGTCTCAAGTCTTTTTCTCTTTTTTTTTTTTTTTAAACATGGAATGTGTAGATAAAAAGGGTTTCTCCTGTTTTCGGAGAGTCTGTTAAAACTACTATTCCATAGTGTAGGATCTTATTCAGTTTTGGCATGCATGCTTAAAAATATTTTACCCATTTGGTTTTAAATATTTTCGTCCTATTCCTTATTCTGTTGAAGTACATTATATCATGTCTGTGTTAATTTCTGATTAAAGAATCTTTATAAAAACATTATACACACTGCACTTGCATCGACTTGGAAGCTTGCCGATACACTATGGCCTTTGGCCAACAGGCTCAATAGTAACATTCAATTAAACTTTTTTTTTTTTAACCTGAAAATAGTCCAACTGTTTGTTGTACCCCTAGTGATTAAATTAACACTGACATAAACTGGTATGTTTTAAATGACTGCATTAACTTCATGTCAAGACATGTTGACTTTTGCCTCTGTTTGAACATCTTTTTTGTTGTTTTAATTCTTCAGTTTGACAAGTATCCAGCGACGAAGATGGAGAGCCTCTTCAGGCACCCTGTACGTATCAGCCACAGACAGGTACAACCTTTAAAAACCATGACTGCAGAGGCCCTAGGACCTGCCTCTTGGCCATCCTATCCTGCTTGACCTTTCAGTGGCCATTGGCATCAAAACATAGTCTGGAAGTATGTGTGGATCTTAGGCACTGTCATGTTTTCTTATGTTTACAGTACTTTCCACAGTATCCACCGCCGGTGCCAGGAATCCAGCCAGTTATCCCACCTACGGGTCCCTTCAGCTCACTGCAAGGCGCGTTCCAGCCTAAGGTACGTGCTCCATTTTCATTCCATTCTGTTTTAAAGTACTTCTTGTTTTATGTAAGAGATTACCAGGAGAGCCACACCTTAGAGAAGCTTCAACCGGGGTTTTTTAAGAGCAGGCAAAGTGCACTAGCGGAGTGCATAGACCGCTCTCCCGCACACGTACACCTGGGGCAGACACCTGCCCAGAGGGCATGACATTTGTCCTCATCTGACTGTTTAGTGTAGAGATAAGGTTGGTCTGAAACCAACTATGCATGCTACACATAGGCGTGCACTTACACAGGCATATATATATGTGTGTGTGTGTGTGTGTGTGAATTTATGTATGAACCACAGAATATGGATAATATGTGTTCAATAATACGTCTGTTGTAGAGTTTGATCTTCGCTATCCCAGTTGGATTGAATTTACATTTGAGTCTTTGGAGAGCAATTTTTTTCTATTTGTTTTTTGTTTTCATTCGTCAGTGAACTTGTTAAAAAGAAGTGTAAAGTGCTAAAATTGACAGCTTGTTGCCCTCCAGGGGGCGGCTCCAGAGATGACTGCTCGTTTGGGGGTCATCCCCCCCCATCTGCAACCCAAAGATCCACGGGTAAGTTGTAGATAGTTTTGCTGACAATCTTTGATGCCCAGTGTCATTAGTTGGATCAGGCTTGCATAACTACCCAACTGAATTCTGACTTCCTTCTGTATTTGGGTTCTGGATCGTGTTGCATTGTGTTCTGTCTTCAACACCTGTTTGACACCTGTTTCTCTTTGTTTTCCCAGCTCACAGACCCATTTACAGCATCGCTTAAAGTCAGTAATGTAAGCAGCATTGTCCTTTTTATTTCCAAATGCTGTGATGCAGTCTTCATGAATGTATTGATGTATTAATTTTTTTTTTAAACATTACAATGCTTTGCAGAATTAATTGAATAAGCACATGCTATAAACCTAGGTATGCACTACCCCAAATAAGTAAGCTACACATGGGCTTGCAACTTTAGCCATGTAGCAAATTATATATAGATCTGAATAATAGATTTACAAGGTGTTTATTGTTGTATTACTGTCAGAATCCTTAAATGCACCTGGATTTGCTGGTGCCATAGCCTTTCATTGCCACTGAACAACATTTTTAATTTTTTTTTTCATCTCCATGTTTTCCCCCTGGTTTTGCTGGAAGTTTAAACACCGCATGTGTACACATAAAGTAAAGATGTCTAGTAAAGGTGCATCCCATAAAAGTAGAAAAAGATGTGCTGCTTAACAGAGTTGCCAGTGGTATGTCTTGGAGGGCAACCCGATTGGGTAATAAATGACAGGTGTCGAGCTAACAATCTGGACCAGTCACCTCTGATTAATTAAGTGTTTTGACCTCTCTGTGAACAGAAGCCTGGAAAGTGGTGTGCCATGCATGTCCGTGTTGCTTGGATGATCCTCAGGCATCAAGAGAAAGTCAAGGTCAGCCCTTCAGTGAGCAGACGTGCCTGAAATTAAACTTTCTGTGGCGTCTCTTTGAAATGTTCTGCTGCACTTGCATTACACCCTGCCTACAGATTGTTAATTTTTGATCAATTTAGGGCAGGTTAGGCAGTTTAAAGTGTTTTACACCCCAATGTCTTTGGATATCTCTCTCTCAGCTGATGCAGGCAGACCCGCACAAGCTGGACTTCCGTAATGACCTGATGGCCCGTCTGCCCGGCTCTGGTGGCATGAGCGGATTGGGAGGTTTGGGGGTCCTCGGAGGAACTATACCCCCAACCCATGACCTCACCAGACCGGGCGGCCTGTTCGCAGCCAGTGGTGGGTATCATCCAAAGTCCCCGCCGTCCAATACAGCCAGCTTTCACCTAAGCAAAGAGCTTAAGAGCCTGTACTGTCTGAAAGGACACAATGCCTTGGATACGCTTTTAAATATAGAGGGATTGAAACCGAAATGACAGAGGTGGAAAATGACCACCCTGTCAATAGCCTTTTCCTGAAGAGGTCATTAAATGCCCTCCCACCAGCAGTGCTGCAGTAGTGTATCTTGTCTTGTGCACAGTCTCTGTGTGAGCGAGGCGTGGGGAGTTCATGTGTGTGTGTGTGTGTGTTGACCCCTGTGTCCCTGCAGGTGGAGTCAATCCAACCTCCTCCCCGTTCATACCACCATCAACGCCCCACTCGTCTTTCCTCAGCCCTGCTGCCCATCTGGGTAAGCCAGCAGCTGTGTCAGTAGAGTTGTTTGACTGTAACCATTACCAGCCAGTCACAGCCTTCATCATGTTTCTTCTTAAAAAAAAACAAAGCAAAAATGAACGACCCATGAATCACACATTGTTACAACATAGTTTCCCTCCTTCTGGTCCACAACTGATGTTTTGTTTACCCTGTAGTATTTGTGACTTTGTTTCTCTTAGTCTCAAAGATCAGGTTGGAAAACTGCTTTCCCTACTTATTTTTAACACCGATGCATCTAGGGCTTGAAGGGTACATAAAACTGACACAAGTGTTTGTTTTAGATCCTTATGGGCGTTCACCACCTTTCACCCCGCTGGGAGCACTGGGGACGGGTGCTTTTGGTGGACTGGGAAGCCCCACGCTGGGTGAGTCCAGTTGATTTAGCTTCCTGTGAAAGTACACAACACTTGAATTGATACAGTCCCTTATAAACTGATGCGGAGGTCTGTTTTCTTATGGAAAAGATAGGGTAACGTTTTAAATGTTTCATGAATACAGGCCTTGATCCAGGCTTTGTGGAAGTATGGTGATGACTGTCTCTAAAGTACTCAAAGTGTCTGGAGAATCTTAAATAAAGTCCATCACAAGTCTGCAGTTTTCCATTCAATTTCTCTGACGTATTTAATACAGGAGTCCTGATAATTGTTGCCATGTGCCAGGAACACAAGAACACTTTAACATGCCTACTGTCTCCTTTTCTCTTGCTTTCCTTCTCTCTCCCCCAGCAGCTAGCTCTGTGTTTGGCCATAAGGACGCTGCCACTGGTCCCGCAGTAGGAGGAATGGGGAACCCCCACGACCCCTGGAATCGCCTGCATGTGGCCCCTCCATCTTTCCCCTCCGGTCCTCCCTGGGCAAAGGCTGGAGAGAAACGGGATGAGCGGGAGCGAGGGAAGGAGCCGGAGAGGAGGGAGGTGACCCACATCAAAGATGAGAGAGACAGGTAAGTCTGGCTTGACGGCGTGTACTAGAAGGTCCCTTCCTGCTCTGTTGTTAAACGCTTGAAGGCTATTTAATCAATTCCATTTTGGTGGGTTTCATTTGAAGCACAAAGGCCTTTAGGAATGCATGTCACATTATGTTAAATTTCCTCATGCAAAAAGGGCTTGCTGTTTGTTTATTTTGATTAGGTGCCAAAAACAAACAGGTACAAGACGTTTTCAAAGGAATTTAAAATCTAGGAAAATAACATGTACAGTCTGTGGAATATTATAAGGCAGTTAAAGAGTTTTTCCCTGAAGTATGGTTTTCCATTGTGCTGTTACCACTTGTTAACCAGGTCTTGTTTTGGTTTGCTCCTTCTTCTCAGGGACAACATGCTGTATGGACGGCAGCCTATGAGGATGTCCCCAGGAGCCCCGCCCATAAAGCAGCAGCAGCAGCAGCAGCAACAGCAGCAGCACCGCAGCAGCACCCCCATCTCCCACATAAACGGCCTGGGGGCCTCCCTGAGCAGTAGCGGGGGCCCGTCCGAGGGGCCCAGTAGGGACCGGGAGAGGGAGCGAGACCGTGACGTCGACAAGCGACCACCGCACTCCTCCCATCAGTCCTCCAGGCAGCCGGCGGTGACAGCGTCTTCCTCTGCTCCAGACAGGCCGCGCTCATCCTCCTCCTCCGTCCTCACCACCCCGCCACCCAACTCCACTTCACTAGCGTCCTCCCCTCTGGACCACTTCCCACGCCACGCACCTCCACAGCTGCCGCACTCCGTGGGCCCTGAGCCACACCACTCCTCCCAAAGAGACAGCGTTGGCCCGGCCTCCTCTTCCTCCTCGTCCTCCACGGTCACCTCTCACCAGGCCAAGAAGAGCGACCGCACCACCACTCCCGTCTCCAAGCCGCCGCCCAACATGCTGCTGCATCCCGTAAAGGTGAAGGAGGAGCGCAAAGAGGAGCCGATGCCCCAACACAGCTATGAACGACCCAGCAGCCGCCAACACCAGCATCACCCCTCCACACCTTCCTCGGGCTTGTCGCTGACCCCTACACCCGGGGTGCCCCTGCCGGCGCTTACCCAGCATCCCCACCCAGCGCTGCTGGAACGCTCGCGGGCAGCGGCCCTCGAGGCATATCTGGGTGGTGCGGGGGCCGAACGTTTTGTGGCCCACCAACACATGCAGCATCAGGCCCACTCACAGGCGCCCCACCACTACCCTTCCTGGGACCAGTGGCGGGAGCTGGCCGCCCAACAGCAGCAGCAACAGCAGCGGCGTGAACTGGCTCTACGGACCGACCCCCACCTGGCCCTCCGCTCAGACCCTCATCTGTCCCGCCTGCTGCAGCACCAGCAGGCCCAGCGGCTCATGGAGGCTGCTGCAGCCCATGCCAACAATCACCACGCCCAGCGCGTGGCCACTCCACCCAACTCGTCCGCTTCCGTGTCAGGGCGGCCAGACTTCTTGATCGCGCACCCCTTCGACCGCCCGCCGCAGGTGGGGGGTCCCGGCGGAGGTCTGCTGGATGAGGAGCAGCGAGCGCAGATCCTGCGCGAGGACTTTGAGCGGGTGCGCTACTTCGGCATGCATCCCCACCACCACCATCACCCTCACCCGCACCTGTCCAACCCCCACCTGCACAGTCCGTCTCACGCTTCCCACCTGGAGCAGCTGCACGCCGGCCTCCTCCAACACCAACACCTCCACGGACCAGGGGCTGCCTCATCAGCGCATCACCTGGGGTTGTACTCGCGCCTGGGTCACCTGCACCCATCAGCACACATCCCCAACGGAATCCTGACCAAGACTCCTGCTGGTCTGGTGGGGGCGCCCCCTCCCCTCATTCCCTCAGTGGCCAGCCGGGCCTCAACGCCCCCGAGACCTTCCAGACTGGGTGGGGTGGCCGAACTGGCACTGTTTAGCGCCCACAAAGACGCTGAATCCAGATAGTACAGGGAGGAAACCTGGAGATCAAGGGAAAAAATTACTATTTTTTTTTCTGTGCTGAAACTATTATTTTTCTCTTTTTGTTTTCTTTTGTTTTGTTTTGTTTTTAGCTTTTCTCCCTGCAAAAGGGAGAAGTCTGTGCAGGAAAACATGCCTCACCCTCTTGGGAGGGTCAGGTTGTGGACAAGAGAGCCTTATGGAGGCCGCTCATGCATTCACTGTGGTTTCTTCTATCAGTGCAATTTTAAAAGGTACTCTGTTAAATGTGCTCACGGTTCATAACTGTTTAAAAAAAAAAAAAAAGGCCTGTGGTTGATTCAGAGCATATCCATTAACTGTAATGTAATGGAAAGAGACCTATACATGTCATTTTGGAAGTTTTAATAATGGAAGGAATGGACCTGTACACATTCAGACGTAAGTGCACTCTTGTACACAAAATGAGGCTCTACATCTTCCCTTAAGTGGTGAGTGGGTGTATGTGAAGTGCAAACAAAAAATAAAGTGTCTATTAAATTGGCAGGGAGATTAGGGGAATATCTGCTGTTACTTCGGGTTTTCAATAGCTCAACAAAACAACATTCTTGTATGTTTAAAGAAAAGAGGAAAAAAGCAAAAGAAAAAGCAAATAAATGCAGAAAAACACTTCCTTTTAAGTTTTCCTCCACCTCAACAATCACATCTATAACATCCAAAATTGTCTTTGTTTTAATCCTAAAGCGTCAATGGTAATATAACCTGTACACCTTTTGTGGGTAATGTTTTTTTTTTTTTTTTTTTTTTCAGAAACAGGTCTCCTCATCTTCCTCTATCCTAGCTCTGTGAGAGTGAGCTGGACAAGAATATAGTAGTATAGTAATATTGCCTTTTTAATTGTTATTGTTAACATTAATTACCTTCTATAATAAATATATTCACTGTTTATGTTATATTGTCATTGTTTCAGGTATTATCAAATGCACTCCCATGTTAGTCATATGTTAGAGATGTCCCTGATCCGACAAATGCAACGCCCCCAGAGCTCTCGCGTCCATTTCTTGAAATGTAATGGCTTTGAACTGAAACAGGAACAGTCAGTGTCTGGCTTCTTTGTCACTGAGTACTCTGCTTAATATTTATACTTGAGACAATATGTCTAAACTGTATGCGTGTGCGTGTATGTGTGTTTATATGTTTCAATCATGACAGGGACTTAGAAAGCCCAAAGGCGACTGTGATGATTAAAATGCCTCGCGTGATGGATGGATTGATGCATGGGACATCATGTGGACGAGTCAAAAGTTAAAAAAGGAATGTGGGTCTTGAGCCTGTATAAAAACAGGACTGAAGGGACTCCCTGACATGGAGAACTGGACATTTGGGGCGAATTATTTGAATAAAACTATTTTATACCTTTTAAACCATGTTCCCCTTGAAAAGAAAACCACAAAGATTAATTATTAAATGAATTGTTGGTTATTTACTTGCATGGTGGTTCTTTTTTTTTTTTTTTTTTTTAATTATATATTTTATTGTGACGATGATACAATTCAGTGAATCAAGCATTGAGAGGTTCATAAACCCTTTTACGTACTCAACCTTGAAAGTCCCAACATGCTTGATCTAGATAATATACATCTCGCATTATAAAAGAGAAGGGTTCAATGAATACTGCACAAAAAAAGGTTCAGCATGTCACTCTGCTGATAACCTGGTGTTGCAGATTGCCACAATCTATAAATCATGATGGGAAAAAGATGATAATCTTACTCACAAACACACTCTGAAGCCAATTATTCACATCACATTATCCAAATATCTCCATGCCTGTTGGCCATCTTTCAGCTTTTGTTGGTTTAGAAAGACCCACAAGCTGAAGCCAATTATTGTAAGATGTAGCTCCATATAAACCAGTGCATGGGATGGAAATGTACTCCACATGGCTCAGCTTTACACTGACAATCATACTTAACACTCAACCAGGAAAAAACAGCCTTAATACACCTGTAGGTCATGGATATGGGGGACCCAAAAAATTAAATGACCACATGTATTTTGTTTTGGCTCCACTATATTATGTAAGTTGGTTTACGGCTTTTGTGTAATCTTCTTTTACTTAGTGTTTATGTATCTAATTTACGTGCAACACTATTCTATGAAATCCACAACAAATGTTATTAATACACCCACATACTCTGAAGAGCTTCATGTCTTCTCGCGAGACTTGGCTACACTGCACTTTGTCAGCAGTGGCTCGTTCCTCCATTTCGCTGCGTCTAAAGTCTCCTCCCCGCAACCGCTAGATTCGGCGATCCGAACCCACTCTCTGTCGGCCCGGATTTTTGCATGATCCCACGAATCTGCCAGTACCTCGTTGGGTACCGGGAGATAGTTTGGAATTGCCACATCACGGATTGAGGTCGATTTGAAACGGATGGCGACTCCTTCAATAAGAATTTAGTAAAAGAAAATTGCCTCGAATTTTCAGGTAGGTGGGAACTTAAGATGGCGGAGGCGAGAGGGGGGGGCGAAGGAGGAAGTGGTGGGGGGGTCACAAGGGGGGTTGGTCATGGCGGGATAAGCAGGTTCTTTTAAGCGCACACGCCATTTGTAGGAAAAACTCACCCAGAAACATTTTAAGTTCTTTCATGTGGCTGTAACGATACACCACTAACGTTACAGTACTGGCTAGCTGATGAGACTGAAGAATGCTGTTTGGTAGTAGGCTAAATTACCACAACTGAAATGTATGTAAAGCCTAACGTTAGTTAATGTTAGCAAGCTGGCTAAGTTACTCACCTTGTGAATGAAGTTGATAAAATGGCTTTACCGGTGCTCAAACGGAAAGTTGTATCTTACGGAACATTAAGTGAGGATTTCACAAACGGACATAGGTACTTTGAAAGTTACAATAACACACAACAAAGACAACAACTTAACTAGCCAGCTAGCTAACCTTTTCAGCTAATCAGATGTCTTGGTCAGTTTAGCCTACGGTAGGTAAATTAGCTAGCGTTAGCTGTTTCTGAGACGAGGATTGAAGTGGTACCCGAGCCCCCCTTAGAGTACCCTTTAACAATTGCAAACTCTTACTTGATATATCTGCTAATATCTGTTTAAGTTATGTGGCCACTTCTCTCTTGAAATATGTACCACACTGTATACGAAGTATAATACATAAACTGGCAACTATTGTATGTGTCATATTTGACCCCGCGTAATGACGTCACGGGCATAGCACACTCGAGTGGAATCCAGGGAAGCGGGGTTTATAACCCCATGCATAAGTATCATTATTCTGTTCCAAAAGAAATATTAATCGAATGATAAATCATGACTGGCCTGTGGCGCGCATTACATAAGTTATGAGGGAGGGGGCGCGTGCTCGAGCAGGCAAGATTCTGGCAGGCTGGCTAGTCGAGACTGAAACGGTCTCATCAGACCTCACGTTAGCTAGCTAGCCAACGTTAAATCAACAGTTCAGCAGTGAAGTTAAACCAATGATGTTTAGTAACCATAAACATTCACTTCGTATCGCTGTAAATGGCAAATGAGGCATGCCAGTATACAGTATCGCAGAGCAGACGACGGGGCGAAGAAAATGAATATTACATTAATTGATGATATTACCGCAGTGTATTGTTAAACGCCAGAAACTGCCGCTTCTGAATGAACCAGGAACCGACGACGGGCCTCGAGTCCATAGCGCTCATTGTGAACTGCTGCCGAGCGTGATATCTTTCATTTTGGGGTGTAATTTAATGGCTATTCCATTGCTTAGGTTTGTTTTTGCTGATCTACATAATGCGGTGCACTTTTAATGATGAGCAGCGTTTGCATTGCAGTTTCACTTGCATATTCCGTAGAACATTGTTTAGTTGTTCGTTTTGGGAAGTGTAATTGAATGACCATAGGTTTGAAGCAACACACATCCTAGAAATGTGGTCACTCAAAAGTACTTGAGAACAGTGGTTAACTTGAATAAGAGGCTCGCAAGATAGCCATACAACGGTGACGCTGTCCGTGAGGTTCATTCTCTTCGACTTAGAAGTTGATTTCTACGTAATGCTTTGACGTTAAATAGTTATGGTGGTCACCTCCTAGCGAATGAGTTTTGTGTCGCAAAACAGCACATTTTCAATTCTCCCTTATTGTATCTAATCAACAGTGTCCAAAACCGTTTTAGACTGTTATATCTTATACCTTTGTGGTTGAACACGTGCGTTTACAGGAGGAAGTAAATGCATAGCATTAGTATTACACGGCAGCGCTTTAGGGACAGTCAAGTTACTGTATAGCCTTGTTTTTGCCCGTTTGTGCTAATTCATGCTAGAGTCCTGGATATTCAAACCATCAAGACTACTTCAACCAGTTATGGTGATCAGGCACATCTGTGTTTGTCCCAACAGATGTTAAGGTGTATCTGATCTCAGCATCCTGGAAGTGGAAAGTGAAGAAGAGACCAGTCCTACACCACAGACAGGTGAGCTGCCACCCGTCAACAGTCAACACATTAAAGTAATGGCTAAGCATGGGCTAATGTGTAATGCATCATAGGCCTCCATTAATCATAGGTTCACTAGTAGTTCACTAATGCAACTCTGAAGCCTTCTCTAATCTCCTTCCCTCTGAATGTGTTGCGCAGGTGCAGTGTGTAGCAGGAGAGGTCCAGAGGGAGGAAGTGTTGGGGCGGAGGTGGTGCAGCAGCGCACCCCTCCGGCTGTGGCTCTGCTGGGTGGCATCCCTGCGGCTGCGCAGAATGTGGCCGGGCCATCCCAGCATGCCCTGCAGCCGGTTGTCGCTGCTCCCCTCCCACCGTTGGTCAGCATTGCCCCGTCCCAACAGGAGAGAGACACAATCACAGAGGTCCAACCGAGTGCCAACACTAAACACGTCCTCCCCACTGAAACATCTGCCCTCCACCACGACGCAGAAGCTGTCCCGACAGGACTGGCTACAGCGCCCCTTCAGGCTGCGACGAACCACACAGACTCAGGCGAGAGACAGACCCCCTCACAGACCACCAGCTCTTCTGCAGAACAGGATTGGAATTACGGGTGTGAAACGGACAAATCAAGCCAGGGAGAGACGGACAGAACTGACACAACAGTCAGTGCTGATACAAAGGGACGGTCCCTGCCAGAGACTACCATATTGGAATACAAACAAAGCGAGTCAGTCTGTCCGGTCCTGCCTGGGTCAAATCAAGCTACCAACAGCTGCCAGGAGGAGACTGATGCAATGGAGCCTCCTCAAGTGGCTAGTCTTGCCCAGGCCAGCCACCTGCAGGCACTCTGCGAGAGGCAGACACACTCAGCTGTCACTGATGGCAGTGAAATTAAACAGACTGAACTCACAGAGCCCATACACGCAACAGGGGACGGGTCCAACAGAGCAGAATCCGGAGCAGTGCAGCTGGATCCCGCAGGAGAACGGCGCGCGCAGCGTGAGCTTGGAGATCACTCAGCCACTCTCAGGAGCCCAGAAGAGGACACACAGCACATCCTGCCAGGCAACGGAAATAGTGCCTGCTATGCCGCCGACGATGAAATGGATGGGTACCTGCCCAGAAGCCTCGGTGCCCCCTCCCAGGGTCAGCGCAGCAGTGGACAGGCCAAAGAGGAGGTGCTTAAGGGCCTCGCTTACAGCTCTGCAGTACAGAAAACCATTGCGCCGCTCGCCAACCTCCCTCTCAAAACCTCTGAGACCCCACAAGAGCCAGATGAGCTTCAGACCGTGACTGAGCCCATGGCGGCACACACTGCCTTGTCGGAGCTCAACCAACACGAGTTGAGCTCAGAGGTTCTGGACATAAGAGAAACCCCTAATCTGACCACAGGAGAGACCAATTTAGGGATGGATGTAAATGTAGAGCAGGTTCTTCAGAATGTTCCCCTGGATGGAGGTGTGTGCCTAGACGCCTCTGGGAAGGAAATTCTGAGTAACCTATCTGCAGGTGAATCAAAGCTTCTTGGGGACAGGACTGAAGCTATCCTCGCAGTGACTGATGGTATACAGGCTGTGGTTACTGGCTCCACAGATTTCATTTTAAATGATGGTGGAGCTGACAGTGGACTGCAGTTGTCTCTGTCCCCCAACCACCAACAGACTAATAGCATTTCAGTCACAAACAACCAGACGTGCGAGACTCTGGAAGGACTGGCCCCCCAGTTTCTGTCCACGTCTCAGATTGACAATGACATTCTGACTCAACAAATGCCGAGCCCTGTCCCAGCAGCCGACACGTTCTCTGAGATGGAGGTGTGTGCAAACGCTGAGGGCATCATAGAGACTCAAACTACTGAAATTCACACTCACGTGCTGAGGGACTTGGGCCATGTCTGCTTCCTCCAGACAGACCTAGTGTCGGACCTCTCTTCTCTGCCCGTGGAAATTCTAGAGCATGAAGTGGAGGAGGGGGCTTGGTTGGAGGTTACTGAGCCTCTGACTGACGGACAGGTTTTAGAGTGTAGTGAAGCTCAGCTGATGGATGTTGGTGACGAGGCACACTGTCTAGAGGCTCAAACCATTGAGGTCTCCGAGTGCACTGTTGTCACCTATCCCTCGGATGCCATCCTCAGCCACGGGCAGCTCCATTTGCCCGACAGCTTGGAGGAACCACAAATCTGTGAATCCACCCTGGGCTCCTCAGTCGAGCTTTTGACAGAGGACTTGGGAACCGACGCGCCTAGTCCACACATGGCTGGGCTCAATGCTAACCCTGAGTCTAGCACGGCTTCATACATTGAATCCACCACATCTGTGCTAACCCCTACAGCATCTCTCATCGATACCCCTGGGCAGGAGGTGAATGAGCTCCTGATGGAAAACACAACGGAAGTGTCCCATGTTCAGCAGTCTCCTGGTGCTATTGACCCCAAGCTTCTCATCCTAAAGCGAGGGGAGACGCCTCTCCTCAAGCACCCACCTGATCTGTTGGCAGGGGTGTCCAAGAAGCAAAGCCCAGTGCTGGTGGCTCAGCCTCAGGCTCATGCCGGCAGCCCTAGCTGTGCCTCCATGTCTGCTGCTGGAGCCTTCGCAGAGTGCCTTTCCCCGAGCACGCCAGCTGCTGCTGAGCCGGATCTAACCCATATGAGCGTTTCTCGGCCTGCTTCAATCCCTTGCAAGCTCATCTTCACGTCTGAGGAGGTGGCCTTAACCAGTACAGACACGCCCTCTGAAATTGTGGATAGTACTCAGCCCCTGAACACGTCCCCTGATAGCCCTCCCCAGCCTCTTGTTGGTGCGTGGAGTGAGGTGTGTAGTGCCATTGGGGCCAAGAGGGTAATTGGGGCAACTGCCAGCTTGAAACTGCCTGTTGATGAGCAGAACGAGATGGGGCAGGGGGACGGACCTCGCCCCCTGTCCTCGACACCGCGTCGGCTGGACATCGCTGGAGAAAGCAGCGATGGAGAGGCTGACCTTTCCATGGAAAGCCTTGCTGAAAGCAGCATGGTTACTCCGACCCTGGCCCAAAGAAAGGTGTGTTCCATATTTAACCCAAAACTTGTAGCTTCAAAACAGGTTGCCTGAGAGGTCATGTAAGCGGTGAAAATGTCACAATTTGTTGGAGTTCCAAACTAGCTGTTTGTTTCATAATGGTTATAGCCTGGGTGATTTACTAATAACAATATAGGCCCTCTGGTATCATCTTCCCACTATTTACAGTCTTATTAACAGCACTACGTGCATTTATGCCTATGCAAGAATGGCTTTGGTCAGATCATAGTTTACTTTAGCACAAAGAGAATCACTTTAAATCCCATGATTTCTCTTTGAAGTTACATTTGATGGCGGACAGTAGCCTAGATTGTCTGAGCAGCTTCCTCTTCCACTGAAGACAAAAAATGGAACGCTTACATGGCAGATGCTTGGCGATTTTAATTGATGTATCTATCTGCAGATGACAATGAGCCAATCCAGACTCATCAGGAATCTCTCCCAATTGCTATATTCTGAATATGGGGAGGTTTTTTTTCCTTCCCATGAAGCCACTTTGGAGACTAAATCAAAACAGCAGGATTACTGGCAGACTGTTATTACAGATGGAGCAGTTTCTTAAGTACTGAAGGCACATTTCTCATAGGACTGTTTTTCATGGAAGTCATTACTTGCCTTTGATTGGTATAGAGAGAGAGAGACATGGACTAGGTATTGTCACCATGAAAATGCAAGGATGGAAGCACAGACAGATGTAGATGCTAGGATTTGCTTGTGCAGTTTATTGTACCTACAGCAGTTAAACATGCCTCACTGAGATATCTGGTATCTGCCTTTGAGCATGTGTAAGTTCTCTGCCCTGCATTTGTAGATTTCCACTTCACAGGATGCACTGTGAGCTAGATAGGACCTGTCCTGTTAACCCAGTCTAGGGGCTGGCTGACACAGTCATAAGTCTTGTGTGTTTTACAGCATGGACAGAGCAGGACAGACAGGCAGTCAGTTTTGTTGAAGGTAAGATGTGTTTAGAGCCAGTATTCTCGACCATGCCCAACTAACTCTTTAAAGCAAAGCGCTTGAACTTTTTTTTTTGCTTCCACCACAGATCTTCACACTCGGCAGTGGCGATCACATTATCTGCTTCAGAGTTGGGCACAGAGTTCAGTGTGTTTGTAATCTGGCTTTGCTGCCCATGTTCTCTCTAATGTTAATTATTGAGTGTTTTAGTATGACTCTTCGTTCTGCATTAAACAGTTGCCACTCATTTAGAGCCACAAGTCTTGGGGACAATTTCATGTTTGCACTCAGAGTGTGAAAGCCCACATTGACTTCTGGTGAGACCACAGTTAGCATTTCACTGCACAAGTGTCGGGTCACTGTCAATCGCAATTAGATTATTTTCCCAAATCATTCAGCCCTACTGGGTTGTGGTGAAACTTGTACACTGCTATTGTTGTCTGTGGCCTGTTAAAAAATCCACCATGAACGGCACAGTTCTCACACAGGTCCTTGTGTTCTCCAGGTGAGGCAGTGGATCTCTGGGCGGGTGACGGCCGGCTCCACGCCCTCCAGCTCCCCGTCCCCGTCACCAGGCCCCTCCACCTCGGGGGACTGGAGTCTCTTGCAGATGGACCGGGCCTCACCCCTGCGTGGGACCCACGGCAAGTTCATCTCTCCCCTCTCCAAAGGGGAATCTGGTCAGTCCGATCAGACCCCAGTCCGGCTGCACAAGCATGCAGACATGGCAGAGCTGGCTAAGCATGTGAGTATTGTTTTTGAGGGTGTTTTCTTTAGGCTGCTCTCTCTATTCTGCTACGTTGGCATTGATCCTGTTCACCCTTAATAGGATTATTTATGAATAAAAAGAGGAAGAAAAACAAGCCGTCCTCAAGTTGAAGTCTTATGCTGCTAAGACCTGGCATTAACATGCAACTTGGTTGAGCCTGTCACAAAACCACTTGTGATCGGATCTCACTTCCCCGCTCTATATGCAAGGAAGGATGGGCTTTGCGAACATCATTTGTACTGCTTAAGGCATTAAAGAACAAAAACTTTTTATTTGGACTTAGGGCCGCCTTGTTCAAGGTGTCCAGGACACCAATAACCTATTTAATACTTGAACCGCAGCGTCAAAGTGATGCTTTTATTTTTACATGTAAAAAAAATTGTATTTAATGTTCAAATTCGATAAAGCGTTAATTTACGGCAGGTGTTAAGACCTGTCCTGTCTTAACGTATATAAATCACGTCCCCCAAAACATTTCATTACATTACACCTACTCCACATTCAAATGCTTAGAAATCAATGTTTATGGGCTGAAAACGCGAGCAGTATTTCAACATGCTTTGGCTTCTGCCGTCGTCCGTGCCTGTTCATATCTTTCAGCTTGAATGTGGTTGAATGCGTTGTAGACCACCTCCATATACGGTCTGATTGAGTTGGATCTCAATGTGTCTTGAGTGAAATCACACTTGTACTTAATGCTGTTTACTTGTGATCGGATCAATCAAGATGCTACAGGGCTTTAGTCTTTTGGTGCCATATGATTGCACAAACCAAGTAAAATCTTTGATTGAGTCTCAGTACTGTTTTTTTTTACCTCATGTTAGCCCTGTCCATTCAAAGGACATTCATCTAAAACATACATAGAAATGACTAAGCCAAACTCAGTTGCTTAGGTCACCCATGAAGGAATACCTAAAGATAAATAACATACATATAGCATATACATGAAGGTCACCCTTATTTCTCCTGTAGGAAGCAGAGATCGAGCATCGCTCGATGGCCCTCAAGCGCGAAGGCTACTGGACCCTGAAGCGTCTGAACCGCGTGACTGAGCCCATCCGGCCCAAGGTGCACTGGGACTACCTGTGCGAGGAGATGCAGTGGCTCTCCGCTGACTTCGCCCAGGAGAGGAGGTGGAAGCGAGGCGTCGCCCGAAAAGTAAGCCACCACACCAACATGTTAAACTGCACAACAGTTAAAGGTTTGTGTTAGCCCAGTGGATTACACAGCCTGAGGCTAAGCTCACACAGAGTGGCTTTTAAAGGTGCTCAGGCAGAGATGGTGACAGGCTGACATGTGTTTAATTGATGGGCTGACAGGTAACGGGGAGTCTGTGGGAAAGCATTCCACTGTAACGATGCGTCACTGTCTGTCTGAGAGAAATGGAACATTCACTAAAATATTTGGAACATTTTCCTCAGGTTGGTTGAAGTATCCATTACTGTTCCTCTGCGTATTTGGCCGCCCTTTTGAAACGCTGCCCAAGAATCACCAGAAACACAGAAGCAGCTGCTGTTTGTTTTACTTGACATTTAGCTTCATTGTGAATTTATTCACTTCAACCTCTGGAATTGGCACATCTTTAGATTCTTTAGTCCTGCTATGATGGCAGGGCTTGAACAACCAGACATCTTGTGGATAGGTTTTAGCAGTCAGAATTTATGCAATGCTTTTTGGCGTGCAGTTCTGAATCTGTTTGACAGATGTTTTATGGACATTGTTGACATTAACATTTTCTCAGCCAGTTGCTGCTGCTGCAAAATCATGTATGCATTTTGTGAGCTTCCATACTGATGTGGTGATGTTTTAAATGTTAGATATTGGTATTGTAATGTATGTTTTAAATGTTTTGATATTTGTATGTAAGTCTTAAATGTGGACCCCAGGAAATGTAGCTCTGTCTTAGGGTAGAGCTAATGGGGATCCTTCTAAATAAACAAATAAACTGATGTGGTGATGTGCTTGCAGGTGGTGCGGATGGTCATGCGCCATCACGAGGAGCTGCGGCAGAAGGAGGAGCGGGGCAAGCGAGAGGAGCAGGCAAAAATCCGGAGGGTCGCGTCCTCCATCGCCAAGGAGGTGCGAGCCTTCTGGACCAACGTGGAAAAGGTAACATCAGAAAACAACTGCTTGCATTGTTTTACCAGTAACCCAATCCAAGTGTTACATTTTGGATTTGGCCCGCAGTGACTGACTTTATCTTTAGTATTAAAAATGAACAGGTTGTTCACTTGGGACATCCCCAAAAATTGAGTGGCTCGGTTGAAACCATTAATCTGATACCTGTAACCTCCACATCCAACCCAACCATGTTCCCACTCCTTTACTCATCGTTGGTCAGGTGGTCCAGTACAAGCAACAGTCTCGACTGGAGGAGAAGAGGAAGAAGGCTCTGGACCTGCAGCTGGACTTCATCGTGGGTCAGACCGAGCGCTACTCGGACCTCCTCAGCCAATCGCTGGCGGCTACGCCTGCCGCCAACAGTGAAACACCTGCCTCTCCTCCAAAACCCTCCACACAACAAGTCACTGATGAGGATGGTGGGTGCCAAGCTTTGTTGGCGTCTTTCAATTAAATCAAAAATTTGTATCATTTGCCTTGACGTCACACAAAACCACAAAAACCCATGTTCCTGCTTTGGTGTTTAAAAGTCCCTTTTCTCTTCCTCCCTTTTGCCAGACCATGACTTTGAGCCACCGTGCGAGGAAGAGGATGATGAGGAGACCATTGATGTGGAAGAGCAGCAGGAGGGGAATGACGCTGAGTCGCAGAGGCGTGAAATCGAGCTGCTGAGGGAGGAAGGCTTGCTGCCCCTTGACCAACTGCTCAACACCATCTCCTACCCTCCGGTACGCCACAGACAGACAGACCCACTCACCAACAGCAGCATCTGGGATTAAGTTAGAATTTCAGGTTCCTGCTGCCATTGTAGATCTAGAGTGATTGGAACATGACTGTGTTAATAATGTGGTGGTCGCTTTTGAGAGGGAGCTGTGGATATGTGGATGCTTTAGGCTATAGTGAGCCTCTTTGGATGATGTTATCTTTGACATTTGCCAGTCAGCATATTCAGTAATTGTTTATATGATGCAACCATCTCAGTGTGTGATTGAGGCAATGAGGAATGCTTCAGTTCTTCCCTCTCTGACATTGTCGAGATTGTCCTTGATAGATAAAAGTTCTTGGCGTAGGTTGTTGAGGCACCACTCTTATTTTTGAGATCCTTCCAATCAGCTCAAACACACTGTGCCATATCAAGAAGGCCTTGTTTAAGAACGGGAGCATTCCTCACACATTTTTTTTTCCATTTCATTCTATTTTTAGGTCTGTTTAGTCGAGTAACTAGTTTATTTGGGATTTAGTCGAATGGTTTCCAGACAATTCCATGTCTGAGAACAATTACCAGGAACAACCTGCCTCAACATCTTGTTAAGCAATGCCAGTTATTGCTGAAGTGTTTAATGTTAATCTACAACACAATCTGTCAAGAATCGTATTTTTAGCTTCAACTGAGGCTTCCATATTTTATTGTTTGATTGAAGCTCAGTAAGATGAAGTGATGTTGTGAAATATTCACGTTGTTTCCTCTCCACAGCCCTCTGCTTCTGACGAGGAGTGCTCAAACAGCTCATCTTCTGTGGTTGAGGATGAAGACGGGGAGTTCACAGCCAATGAGGAAGATGGTAAGAGATTCTGAAGAAACTTTTTACCAGTTTTAGTAACCCGTTACTAGTCAAAACACTGAGCTGATGAAAATGTACCTTCCTCTGAACCAGCATATTGATTTTCTTATGTATCCTTTGTGTTCATGAACATTCATATTTCCTTCAGCTGAAGACGAAGAGGAGACGATAGAAGCACAGGAAGCAGTTGAAGGTGACGGCAACCATGATGAAGAGTTGGACGACCTAACCAAAGAAGGTAAACTTCACGATCACATTTTATTTTTATTTTTTCTGTTCTTAACCATGCTAGTTGGAACTTGGACATTTTGGTTCATCTTTTTGGACAAGGCGTGTAATAAGTGAATTAAGCTGAGTGCTAAACTTCCATTTAGAATGGAGCTGGGAAAAAAATCATTCAAGATGTCCTATGTATTCCTAATAAACATTAATATCACCTGATTATATCAAGAGATTTTATTTGTTCAAAAAGATGAATTTATGGTGACCGCTTAGTAACCGTTTGTAACCAATGCGCATTCCCAGGCGAGATGAGCATGGAGGATCTACTGGAGAAGTATAAGGGGGCATATGCCTCTGATTTTGAGGAACCCTCCGCATCTGCATCGCCCGGCACCTCTGAGGAGGAGGAGAGCACGGAGGAAGAGGAGGAAGAAGAGAGCGAGGGTGATGACAGCGATGACGAGACCAACAGCTCTTCAGGTAATTGAGGGCGCCTCAAATGGGATATTTTTAGTCTCCTTTTCACTTTGCCATTCAGAGAATGAAGAATGTGTTCTGCCCCTCAGCCTCCTCAGAGGCAGTAAACACAGATGATGACGTCATAGAGGAGGATGATGAAGAGGAAGAGGTAGCTGATGACGACGGCGATGAAGATGATGACGATCCTGAAGAGGGTATGGAGGCTCTGCTGAAGGAGGGCGACCACAGCCCTCCGCTGCCCACCTCTCCCCGGCCCAAGAAGGAGATCAGCCACATTGCTGCCACAGCGGAGAGCCTCCAGCCAAAAGGGTACACACTGGCCACCACTAAGGTAAGCACTCGGAGATTACACCTGGCCAGAACCACCTGTTGCACTTGTATACACACATGTGGTAGTAGGTGTTGGGTTCTTGGCTTCTTTCTGGGTTTGTGCCACCTGATAAATGAGTAGCTTCACTGACAAGCACTTTTCTCTTCAGGTGAAAACTCCCATCCCCTTCTTGCTGCATGGCACGCTGCGCGAGTACCAGCACATTGGGCTTGACTGGTTGGTCACCATGTACGAGAAGAAGCTAAATGGCATCCTGGCAGATGAGATGGGCCTCGGCAAAACCATCCAGACCATCGCACTGCTGGCTCACCTTGCTTGTGAGAAAGGTACAGACAGAGACTGATCTGGTTGTAACCTTGGGCACTTGGAGAGGAAATTTTCTTAAACCAGTGGACATGACATTAATACACCATTGAGCTGAGGCTACAAAAGCATTGAAGTGCTTTTTTTTTTTTGCCCAATGCTATTATTATTTGCAGTGACTTCGTCGGAAATGTATTTATTTGTTTTGTTTTTATCATTACATATTTTACAGGAAACTGGGGACCCCATTTAATCATTGTGCCCACCAGTGTGATGCTGAATTGGGAAATGGAGCTCAAACGCTGGTGTCCTGGGTTCAAGATCCTCACCTACTACGGCAGCCAGAAAGAGCGCAAACTCAAGCGACAGGTACAGCATCATGACTGAAATATGGATGGATTTTCTAGTCAATTAGATGGATGTCTTAGAACAAACAGACAAGCACACAAAGAAAGGCAATATAAATATGAAGAATATATCTTTTTAGTACTACGGACACACAAGAAAACCCATAAATTCTTGTCATTGAATCTAAGCTTTCTCCTAAATTTTCCTGTCCTGATTTGCCCTGTCTCTTATAGGGTTGGACCAAGCCAAATGCTTTCCATGTATGCATCACCTCTTATAAGCTGGTGCTGCAGGACCATCAGGCATTCAGGCGCAAGTCCTGGCGGTACCTGATCTTGGACGAGGCCCAGAACATCAAAAACTTCAAGTCACAGCGCTGGCAGAGTCTGCTCAACTTCAATAGGTAAAGCTTGGTATTGCTCAGAGTCCCAATTACTTTGACCGTGCATTTTCCTCACTTCACTAAGCAAACTGGATGGGGCTTAGATTATGTTAGGCAGATATGTTTGCCACCCATCTTTCTATGGCTGGAGTACAACATTAAGTGTATGTAAAATATAAGTTTAAAAAAAAAAAGCAGTAAAGAGCATTTTCATTTTTATATCGCTCTGATGTTGTTCCCTCTCCCCCTGCAGCCACCGACGCCTGCTCCTGACAGGAACGCCCCTGCAGAACAGCCTGATGGAGCTGTGGTCGCTCATGCATTTCCTCATGCCGCACGTCTTCCAGTCCCACCGCGAGTTCAAGGAGTGGTTCTCCAACCCACTGACTGGCATGATCGAGGGCAGCCAGGAGTACAACGAGGGCCTGGTCAAGAGACTTCACAAGGTGAAGTGGCAGTGGCAGTGGCATTGGAAACACAAAGTGACTGTGACTTGCAAATGTTGTCATATGTCATGTCGGACTGGGTGCTGAGTGATTTTGGCCAAATGGACTGAAGTTGACATTAATTCATTATGTCTCCACAATAGAAGACTGACATTTAACAATAAAAGAGTTTAAAATGAAATGCTCTCAAAAACAAATCATTGTTGCCAGTTATGTCCATTGATTGCTGACGCATGTTCTCTCCTCCCCCTGCAGGTGCTCAGACCCTTCCTGCTGCGCCGTGTCAAGGTGGACGTGGAGAAGCAGATGCCCAAGAAGTACGAGCACGTGGTGCGCTGCCGTCTCTCCATGAGACAGCGCTTCCTCTACGACGACTTCATGGCCCAGGCCTCGTGAGTGTGCTTTCAGATGCACGCATGTCGGGGCTTTCGTGCCTAATCTAAACATGGGCCCCTCTGTTGGTTTAGTTTCGTGCTTCAGTGTAATCTGTTTTTATTGGCCTCCATTATTCCTCACTTGTCCTCTCTTTGTCTTTCTCTCTCTGGTGTTCAGGACGAGGGAGACTCTGGCAAGCGGTCACTTCATGTCTGTGATCAACATCCTGATGCAGCTGAGGAAGGTGTGCAACCACCCCAACCTGTTTGACCCCAGGCCCATCCAGTCGCCCTTCATCACCAAGCCCATCATCTTCTCCACCGCCTCCATCGTACAGGAAGCCGTAGAGATGTCACCCTTTGAGGTATGGACCTGTGTCTATGGGTGTCTGAGAAATTATGTTTAAAATTGTGTTTCTTTTTATTATTATATTAATTGATTTTCCTCCCACTGTTTGATTTAATTGAACCCTTTAACTCCTGTCTCATCATTTCATCTGTAGCGGTGTGACCTGTCCATGTTTGACCTGGTGGGGCTGGAGAGTCGTGTGTCCCGTTACCAGGCCGACATCTTCCTTCCTCGCCGAAAGGTCACTGGTCCGCTGGTGCAGGAGATCATGGACTCCCCTGAACCGCTGCCACGCCCCAGACCTGTGCGAATGAAGGTTAATAGGTCAGTAGAGAGCTCAACTGGCCAAGAATAGCACAGGACTGAAGCTTAGCAAATGCCACATTTGGGTTGTGTTGACAAATTTATATTAAAGTTACTCATAGATTTGGTGTTTGGAGTGTGTAGACCAAGTTGTTTGTTTTTGTTGTTGAGTTACTCAATGTTGTTTTTGTTGTTGAGTTACTCAATGTTGTTTTTCCTTTTAGAATGTTCCAGCCCATGCCCAAAACTGAAGGACGTGCGTCTATGACGGTGAACAACCCCAGGCCTACGTGTCCAGTAGCGCCAGTTGTCCAGCCCCCACGACCAGTCCTCATCACGGAGCTGCCCCCAGCCCCTCTCCCAGTGCAGCCACCTATACAAGGCAAGGCCCTTACAGAATTATAATCGTGCATGTTCACTGCAATCCACAGGCTAGAAGTGTTATTAGGAAACAACACTATGACTCTTTTTGCTCAGCTTTTACAATCCAGCACTGTCTGCAACACACTCAGATAGTTTTTCAAAAATGGCTCATGGATGCATGGATACACACGGTTTTCATAAAAATAATGCCCCTCTCCTGTGCCACAGTGTGTTCGGTGATGCCCGCCGCAACAGCTCATGTCACTGCAGTGGCCAGTACTCAGATTCCTCTCACTTTGACCCACACGCCGACAGCTGCCCTCAGACACAGCGTTCCGCACCCCGTCCTGTCTGTGCGTCATCCGACCCCTGTGGTCCCCCCGGTCGTCACGGCAGCCAGCAGCCTCCTCACCCAGCGGGTGCTTCTCAGCCCTGATATGCAGGCACGGCTTCCATGTGAGTACTCAACAATGGCCTTGATTACCTTATTAATGAATGATTACTTTGTTTTTGACGGGATAATACAATATTTTGAAAATATTCGGTAGAGATTGATAACTGGTCATTTTCCCTATTTTAGATATTGAGTTTGCTTTTGTAGCAGCCTTGAGGGCTCAAAAATAAAGCACACAGCTGCACATATCTGAAGTTACTTCCTGTTGTCTCATGTCTCTGTTCTATCCCTCACACACGCACACACACAGCTGGGGAGGTAGTGAGCATTGCTCAGTTGGCCTCCCTGGCTGGGCGTCCCGTGCCCACTGGCCAGGGGAGTAAGCCAGTCACCTTCCAGCTGCAGGGCAACAAGCTCACCCTGTCAGGGACCCAGCTGCACCAGGTGCCTGTGGCGCAGCCAAGGCCCCTCCAAGGTGAGCCCTCATGAGGTTACAGTTGCTGCAATGCATGCCCAGGGGTTGACCTTTGATCCCTCTCGCATGTTGCCGTTCCCATCCATCTAATGTTAATTTCTCAGATTTTCATATTGTTTGTTAACTAGTCTGTATAGATTAGATACAAGTTTTACCTTCTAACTGTGTAGATGCTTTATCAATGCTACACTTACCTGCCTTGCTTAGATTGTCTGAACTTTATCTGCATTATAAGTGATATACACTTCCTGTTCCTATTCATGTAAGGAGATCCTTACAAGTATCAATTCAATTCACTCCTTTTTTTTTCTTTCTTTCTTGCCACTGAAATAGCGAATGAGTGCTTTTAGTTGTCTTTGGGTGATCTTGAATGTTTGAGTGGCTGGGCTCAATAGATTACTGATCATTTTTTTAATTTCTTTTCCAAATTGGTGAAATAAAACCTGATTTCTACTCAAAAACAAATCATATAGTAACACATAATTATCATAAATCATAGTCATAAAATCATCCCCCCATCTTCAGTGGTCTTGTAGTGCTGAGCATGCTCCTTGGTCACAGCTGTGACTGTTGTGTGCTCTGCAGGCAATGTAATGCATCTGGTGACCAGTGGGGGGCAGCACCACCTGATCACTCAGCCAGCACAGGTGGCACTCATCCATACAGTCAGTCAGGCAGGCAGCAGTGCAGCCAGCACAAGCCCAGCCCCAGTCTCCTCTGGGCTGGCCATGCCCCTCAACGCTGCGCAAGGTACTGCTGCAACTGTGGCATGCCTGTGTGACATAAATATTAAAATAAGAGCACCGTGTGTCGAACAATAAGCAAAGCTAAGCTGTTTATTTTTTCCTTCCTTCCTGCTCATTATTGAAATGTTTTTGTTTGGAATCTTTTTTTTTTTCTTTTAATTTTTTTTCTACAGTTCCCACTTCCATGATGACTGGTTCCGGTATTGTTAAGATCGTTGTCCGACAGGCTGGGGGTAAAGAGGTGGGGCCGGTCCCTGCCCTCGCTGTGCCACCCTCGCCCCGTGGCACCCTACCGCATACCCTGTCCCTGCACCCGCACACAACCATGGCAGCAAGAGCCCCCGCCCCTCAGCCGCCACCTCAGCGCCCTCCTGTGGCCCAGCCGACCCACTACGCTGCTCCGCCCCGCACCCCTACCTCAGTCCCCTGTGGCCCCCAGCCTCCTCGCCCTGTGCTGAGGGTCCTGCAGGGCACACCAGCTGCTGCCGCCGCAGAGTCAGGTGGGTAGTGATGGCGCAATAAAATAATTGGTGTTATTTCTGATAGACATCTTTATTGACATTTTCAATTTATGTCTATGGGTTCAGTAAAATAGTCAATTTTGCAATGTGTTTAATATTGCACACATTCTACTGCCTATTTTTTTCAGTTCTTTGCATGGAGGTAATTGTTTGCTATGATCGAAATGACTCACTATGAAATGATTCTCAGTAGAACTGCATTCCCTTTCTGTTTTGGTTTAGTGCGAGTAAATGCCATGCCAGCACCAGCGCCTCGTGAGGACACCAGTGATGTGGTCATGGTTCACACAGTCACTCCTGTGTCCAAACCCAGCCCTCAGCCTCCTGGGGGGTTCTCCTTCCAGCGGCCTCGCACCCAGCCTCCCCCACCCCCACGCTCACCCTTCCACATGGTATTTGCATTCTCACAATGATTGACATATTTGATCAGACTTTTTATATTACTCTTTTTGCTCAGCTTTTACAATCCAGCACTGTCTGCAACACACTTGGATAGTTTTTCAGAAATGGCTTATGGATGCATGGATACACACTGTTTTTCATTTTTTTTCTTCAACAACTTGGTGGATAAATTATTTAATGTTTGATCTGAATTATTTCTCATCCTCATTGCTCACCATCTAAATAGTCATGGCTAGAGGATGACCGGAAAGCCCAGCGTGACGCCCGCCTTGCTCGGATCATCCGCATCAACGAGCGTCATTGCAACGCCAAGCCTACATATGGCCGTGAGGTGCTTGAATTCCTCACCTTCCTCCCAGGCGCCGCCCCTAAACCTGCCCCACCTGCCCTTGGAGAATGGAGCCGCTCTGGCCACAGTTCCTGTTTGCTTGCCAACTCACAGCACACTCGGGACCTGTGGGTCCAAAGTAAGGCCCTGAGGTCAGCAATTCAGAACACGGAGGAAAGGCTTGCAGGACTCTCGGAAGTCATTGACAGGTATGCAAGTTCTGTGCCAAATTAGTGGGGGGAAATACTTTTACACACAATGAAAGTAGTGGGGGGAATACTTTTTCACACAATGAAAGTAGAGAGATGGGTATAGATTAGTAGAATTTGACCTTTTCCTCTCATTCTTTTACATTCCTAAGCCAATTTGGTCTAAATAATGAAACTTTATTTTCCCTTTCTGGTGTTCAGGTTCGCTTTTGCGATCCCGCCTGTTGAGGCTAAGCCCATCACCATGCACAGCTGCCACCCTCCTCCCTCGCTCGTCCTCCATCAGGAGCACTTCCGTTCTATGCTGACCACGGAGGTCACCCCTCTAATTCGCCCTTTCCATCGCATCCAGTGCAACACGAGGACACACTTCCCAGACCTCAGACTGATTCAGTACGACTGCGGTGAGTCTCCAAAGTCATTGCAGTGGCTTGTGTGCACTTATTTTCCTTTCCTGTGACATTTATCACAGGTTTCTTTATCCGGCCTTTAATCCCTGAAATAAATTATTGAATTTGAGTCTGTTGGGTTGTGGTTAGAAGACTTGTGAAAGAAAACGTTTGAGGATAAATCCTTGAGCGACAGAGTATGACTACTTTTCTAATTACATCTGTTCTACCCGTGCAGGGAAGCTGCAAACTCTCCACCTCCTGCTGAGAAGACTGAAGACCGGGGGCCACAGAGTTCTCATTTTCACCCAGATGACCCGCATGCTGGACGTGCTGGAGCAGTTCCTCAACTACCACGGACACATTTACCTGCGGTTGGACGGCAGCACCCGTGTAGAGATGCGACAGGTGAGGCACACACCTGCCTTGCCTGTGGCTGCTAACTTCTCATTCTCATCACTTTCCAGTTGTCTATATGTGTACAGCCTGGATAACTAAAGGGTACATTTGCTCTCTCTCTCTCTGTCATTCTCAGTCTCTGATGGAGCGCTTTAACGCAGATCGGCGCATCTTCTGCTTCATCCTGTCAACCCGTAGTGGTGGCGTGGGTGTCAACCTGACCGGGGCGGACACTGTGGTGTTTTATGACAGTGACTGGAATCCCACTATGGATGCTCAAGCCCAGGACCGCTGCCACCGAATTGGCCAAACCAGAGATGTCCATATCTACAGGTACACAACTGCATCAAGAAATGTACCACTCCTATTTGACGTTGTGGAGATTCATGTTTGAAGGTTTTCGCCCAAGTGTTGCATTCGCTGAAAAATACAGGGGTTTTGGATAACTCCGGTCAATGTAAGAACGGTCAAATCCGGTTTTCTCTCTGGACCAAAGTGTTCCTAATTCTTTTAAAATTTTATGCAGGCTTATCAGTGAACGCACAGTTGAAGAGAATATCTTGAAGAAAGCTAACCAGAAACGGATGTTGGGAGATATGGCCATAGAAGGAGGAAACTTCACCACTGCTTTCTTTAAACAGGTAAGTCTTGATTGTTTGAGAGAGAAGAATGTAACCGCTATTTTAAAAGTTTTTTTTAATTAATTTCTTTACAATGGTAGTCAGGCTATGGCAGTGCTATGAATAATCATGAATAATCTCACTCAACAGCAAACCATCAAAGACTTGTTTGATGTGAATGAGGGGGAGAAGAAGGAGGCAGAGGTTGCCCCACCTCCACCAGAGGAAGAAGATGGCATTAATAAACAGAAAACCACCATTCTGGAGCAGGTAAGACTTCTTAAACCTGAGGGTCATACATGTTATGACTTGGCCTAAGGCACAGCACTTCATCAGTCATTTTCATGAATTTTCTTAGGCTTTGTGCAGAGCTGAAGATGAGGAGGACATAGTGGCTGCCTCCCAGGCCAAAGCAGAGCAGGTGGCAGAATTGGCAGAGTTCAATGAGAGCATCCCGTTGGATGATGGCGGCGAGGGCATGGGTCGTGACCAGGAAGAGGAGGAGCTCTCCAAAGCCGAGCTAGAAATTGCTGCTTTGGTGGAGCAGGTAATGTCCAAATAGCAGTGGTTATTAGCCAAAATTTAAGTTTCAGGAGATTTAAGAGGTGACCCTAACATCTTGCTCTGTTCTTCTGTCTCCTTCTAGCTTACTCCTATTGAGCGGTATGCCATGAACTTCCTGGAGGCCTCACTGGAGGACATTTGCAAAGAGGAGCTTAAGCAGGCGGAGGTGAATATTTGTTTAATCAAAAAGCCGAATACCCACATCATTGAGTCTTTTCATGTCTCATCTCTTATGAATTATAACCACGAATGTACCTTGTATTTGCAGGAGCAAGTAGAGGCTGCCAGGAAAGGGCTCGATCAAGCCAAGGAAGAGGGCCTGAAATTGCATCAGTCGTCGGACAACGACGAGGATGATTACTCCCCAAGGCCATATACACCTGAGGATATGTCCCAGATGACGCCTGGTCGTCGCACACGGAAGCACAAAGAGAAAGGCGCTCCCTCTACCAGAGCCAGTGGAAGGCTGAGGGGGACTCCTGTAAAGACTGACGATGACTCTGCCCTAACCCCAGAGAGCACATCAGCTCAGCTGGACGGAGCAAATGCCTCCTCGTCTGCTCTCATACCACAGTCCCTCCCGCCCAGACAAGTGCCAGACAAGCGTGGAGTGCGTGGTAGACCACCTACCAAAGAAGTTGTGGCACCTACCACTCCTGCCCGAACAGAGACTTCCAAGACTCAAACACAGTCAGGTGTAGTCTCAACGCGGCACACAGACTCTACTAGCCCAGCTTCCCCATTAAAAGACGTGCCCTCTAAATCCAAAGCCACCCCTTCTCCTCTCCGTCAGAGTTTATCCCCACCAAGCTCAGTGCCTTTTGCTGCCGCTTCCCCTGCAGCAGGGAGATCCCATGCTGAACACACTCCTCCTGCTGTCCAAGAGCGTGGTGAGGAGCTAAGAGGAGAGGCGCAGGCAGGTGTGTCTGGGGCACAGGTAGACCAGGCTTCAGTGCCCACTGGGAGGGAGAGGGGAGTGTCTGTGTCATCAGGATCTATTTGCTCTCCTGAACATCAGTCTGACTTAGATGGCAGGGACCTGGATCAGCAGAGCCAACACCTCCGCACCCTCTCGCCCAACACGGCGTCCCGCTCTCCTCGTAAACGCCAGTCTGCAGATGGGGAGGTCCTTCGAGGGCTTCCAGAAGATTCTCCATCTGCCAAAGTCCTGCGAAAACTTCCTGGTCGCCTAGTTACAGTTGTTGAGGAGAAAGAGAAACAACCAAGGCGAAGAAGGAGACGAGGAAGTGGTGGTGCAGGTCACACAGAAGGGTCCTCAGAGGAAGCAGAACACACTGAGTCGGAGCGAGACACTGGTCCTTCTTTGCCAGACAAAACAAGTCAGACTTCTCGAGATAAAGACACTCCCAAGTCACCTTCAGTGTCCAGTTCCATTCCTCAGTCACAACAAGAGAAAGAACAAGTCTCAGCTACATCGCTCGGAAGTCCTGGAAAAGGATACCACCCTTACTCTCCCACACATCATTCTCCAGATATGCCAGTTCTCCGGAACTTGCCTGTCCGACGCCGTCTGGAGACAGAATCCCGTATGGCTGCTCAGTTAGTGGAGCAGCAGGGAGGAGGAAGAGGGAGAGGGCTGGACAAAAGGCAGAGCATGTCACTAAATCCCCCAAGGAAACAGGACACAAGTCCCACTAAGGACCACACTGTGTCCCCAGCCACTGCAAACACTGATAGCCCAGCACCAGTTAAGCGCAAGCCGGGGCGACCTCCAAAGCGTCCAGTTGAACACATCTCTCCTCCAGCAACAAAGCCGTTGACTATGGAGAAAAATGCTCCTGTCTCCCCAAAACGAAAGCGGGGTCGCCCCCGCAAAGACTCCACAATTAAGCCAGATGCCATTAGTGCTGCTCAACCTTCAAACCCTCCAGCTCCTTCAAATCCTCCACCTCCCTGTAGTCCGCAAAGCATTCAGTCTGGTCTTAACTCACCAAGATCCCCCTTAGCCACTCTCCAAGAGACCCCTTCAAAGAGCGCTCCTTCTCACACACCACTACCTTCATTACCTGCCAAAGCTGCTAACACCGCTTCACTACCTAAACCAGACAATGAGACCAACAACACCCTTGTCATTTCGACAACACCTACAAGTGATTCACTGACCAATGAAACGCCAACAGCTATGCTTGCACAGGCTAAAGCTAGTGAATCTCAGACCAACACAACACCAGCACTAGTACCTCCTCAACCGACAGTGAGCAAGTCTCCATGTGTGGCAAATTCTCCCCCCTCTGCACAACCAACAACCGCCTCTGACCCTAAGACCACATCCACTATACCCGCTTTGCCCGTGGAACCCAAGCCAAGTGACATTCATATCCAGTCATCACCTGCATCTCCTCCACAGCCCAAGACCATTGAGACTCCGATAACCTCGACAAATGAGGTTCCACAGTCTTCTCAGAGCAATATTCAGAATACTGTAACCTCACCACCCCAAGTCCCACAATCCACACCAAGTGACTCCGACACAAAACCAACCCCGGAGCCCAACGACTTACAAATTGCCACAACACCGGAGACCAAGACTTCTGATCAGATCACACCATCACCCACTGAACTCCAGACCGTTCCCTTGTGTATTCCAACACCCATAGCTGCCGAACCTGAACCTCCTCCTGCAGCAGAGCCCTCCCAGCAGCCTGCTCCTGCTCTGCCAAGCCCTCAAGGTGCCCTGGAAGTACAGGTGAAACAAACAGCTGCGCTGCCTGAACAGGAAAAGACATCAGAAATGAAGGAGGCAACCAAGATGGACACCAAGATTGACACCAAGAAGGTTCAGAAGGATGGTGAGAAAGAAACTGAAGAGCCATCCCTTTGTTCCCAGTCAAAACGAAGGCGGGTGGAGAGCTTGCCAGAAGACCAAGAGTCTATGTCTGTAGATCCTGAGGTTAAGACGGACACTTTTCTCCCAAGTGAGGGAACTAGTAACCAAAGTGGAGACGAGAGTAAAAGAGACAAGGAGGGGGAAAATTCCTCAGAGAAAAAAGTAATTAGCCGACAGAGCAGCCAGGAGTCCGTTCGGTCCTCCTCACATTCCTCCGTTTCATCAGCTGCTATACGTTCATCAAAGAAGACGAGAGAAAACAGGTCTACAAAGAGGAAAAGAGGTGAAGCTAAAACTGGAAGCACAGAGGAGGGCAAAGATGAAAAGACATCCAAGATCCAGAGGAGGCGGTCAAACTCTCCTTCCTCCTCCTCTTCGGACTCTGAGGACTCCTCTTCAGCAGAAAAACGCCTCACTCGCTCAGAACGGAGGGTGAAAGAGAAAGAGAACCAGAGTGAGAGTGATGGGAAGAGTAGCGGCAGCCGACGTGGCAGAAAGTCCAAAAAGGAGCAGGCAGTTTCCAATGCCACTGGAGGTGAATCTGGTAGTGAAACTTCCACAAAACGTACCCGCAAATCCTCAACCAGGTCAGGCACCAACACACCTGTACCCTCAACACCACCTCCCCAACCTGAGGTTTTGGGCAAGCGTTGCTCAGCCCTCAATGCTGCTGCCAAGCTTGTGGCCATGAGAGGCCGGGCAGGTGACACACCCCGACCCAGTAACAAACCCAAGGCTGGTGGACGGCAGGAGTCCCCATCTTCATCTGAGAAAAGCACTAAGTTAAAAGGCAAGGGCACACAGGGGTCCCCCCAAACCAACTCCTCTGGGAGCAGAGGCGGAAGTGGCAGACAGACGCCCACAAACACTCCGCTCAACTCTCCAGACTCAAGTAAGTCTATTTCGCGGTCCACCAGGCAGCGGCCTGGCAGCCTGTTGCCCCCACTTGATGCAGACAATAAGAGGGCCAAGAGAGACAAGAAAAAAAACACGGAGAGGAAGGGAGATGAAGAGGAGGAAAACCGGGAATCTCGCTCCTCGAGAGGGCACAGCGCCTGCAGCAGCATCAGCAGCGACCGGGGGGCTGGAAGCAGTAGGAGCCGCAGCAACAGCAGCAGCAACAGCAGTCAGTGCACCCCCAGTCTCAGCTCCCAGAGCACTGGACCCCAGCGCACTCGATCCAGAGCCGCCTCCTCTGGCAGTGACACTGAGAGAGGGAAGCAGAGCCATAGCAAGTCAGGTGAGCGGCGAGGTAGGAAGAGTCACAGGGAGACCCGCTCTCAGAAGAAGGACAAGGCTGACCTGAGCGGGGGGTCTACGGAGGGCACCCCTGACAGGGTGCTACGCAGCGTGGCTGCTCTGGCGGCAGCCCAGGCCCGTTCCCCAGCCTGCAACACCCGTTCCTCTGCCACCACCAACACCCGCTCCTCTGCCAGCCGTCAGCGGCATACCAAGACATGATTGGGTGGAGGAGAGTTCAACACAGCAGTTAAGGGGAATAAGGGATGACGACCAGAGCGAAACCACAGAGGGTGAAAAACAGTGGAATGTTTTAACGGGTATAAAGATTAAAGAGGGGGGTGAAGGGAGTCCGTTGCGGAAAGTCGCCATTCTGTCATATCAGATAAAGGGGGAGTAGAATGTCTGCTGTACAGTGCAACAAAGACCGAGATCCCTCGCTCTCAGGTCCTCTCGTCTTCTCCCGCTGGGCTGTCTTCGGCGTGGAGATGGCCCAGAGACACAGGACTGAGGTGGAAAGGGTGACTTCCTTTTCTGAAAATGTGACATTGCAGCCAAGAAGGCGTGTCTGTACAGAAGAAATCTCATCCCAGAGACATTTGGACACCTGAGGATCAGGACAATAGCTAAGAGTTATTGCTAGTTCACACTATGTACTGTAATCATATAAAGACTGGAATACTAAGAGAGTAAAAGAGAGGCTGTAGATTGTACCCTTTTATACAGTTTACTTCTGTTTCAAGGGTAACTGAAAAAGTTGTCTTCTGTATTCAGAAGATTTTTCAGCAGAGGAGGAAAAGCTTTTATGACAGCTGGTTCTAAAAAAAAATGTTATGGCAGTTTCAGTCTGTCAGTTCATCAGTTAAGGATATTCTGTGGGTTTCTCCAGGGTATGATAAAGAGAGCAGGTCTGTAAATGTTCTTTGCTGCACTATGCTGGAGTTTGTCTTTGCTTGGACCTCCCTGTCTTGTGTAATTATTTTTTCTATCAATTTATTTTAAATCCAGCCTGCACAGTTTTTTCATGTTGCACATCTGAGAAAATGTCCCAGGCGTTGGAGTGCATTTTTTTATTCATCAATTTCAAATCGATTACTTCCGGCCTGGTACCTCACACAGTGCAGTTTTTTTTTTTGTCAGCTCTAAATATGTGTCCTATCTCTTGAGCTTGTGATGAATCTTGAAGATAGATACTTTATTTGTTTGCTGGTAATGCCGAAAATGGGAGACAAACCTCAATATTTTTTTCTCTTCACCTATTATCCAAAGTAACAGTCATAATGGTCATTGTTATTAAATTTTATTCTCAATTAATCTTGAATCAGTGTGATTAAAAAAAGAGAGTGCCTGTTTTTGAGGGTGGGTGGGGATCCTTGATTGCCTTGTAAAATAAATTACAATTAGGGTTGTGAATATAGGCTACTGTGTTCTACAAAAACAGCAAGTTAAGTTACCAGAGACGAACCCCTGCTGCCAAATTGAAACAAACCAATTTGATGCACAGCTGCTGCAGTCACCTTCATTGTTCCTCTGTTTTTGCTTTTCCTTTCTTTAAAAGACACTTTGGAAAGACATGTTTCAGGACATGTTGAACCTCTGAAAGGATATAAAAGGCTTTTTAAATCACAGAAGTTCAATACAAGGCTCAAAATATTTGTATTTTGGGAAATGGGTTGAATATGGTGTTGGTCTTATTTTTATTTGTCTACTTTCATTTGTTACATTCCTTTTGTTCCCTTGTAATTCCACATTGTTTTACTTGAAAGATAAAAGAAAATACATTGAATAAAAAGACCAAAAGTAATTTTCTCTAAGTCCTCGTGTGTTTCGAAGTTTATAATGCATGTAGGCGTAGTTCATGATTTTAGGGAATTCAAGATGGACCGCAAGTTAATCAAACTGTTGAGTGGTGATTCTCACACAAACAATTTGGGGCGGCTTACCACGTTTTCAGATGTCTCTATACTTCAAATGTTGCATTGTATCAAGAATGTGTATGATCCATGAATCGGTTGTCGTTGTTAAATAAGCTGCCGATGCCTATGACCCGGGCTACTTGGCAAAGCTGGATTTGACACACTCAGATGCCAGGCTATAGGGACAGTGAGCCAAAACTAATTCAGTCCAATACACCAGTCCTGCAATAAAACTTTGCTTCATGAAGATTATTATGGGCAAACTTGGTCAACCAGAAAAAACAAATAAACCTAACAGACGAGCTTTTCCAATGGATGAACGTGTTTACTTAACTCTGGCCCCTTGCATAGCTAACACGTGTGTTTCTGTAGCCCAAGCGTTGTATTGCTATAGCAACGGTAAAGAACCTTCCTACTGTAGCAGATTAGCGGCAGGAAAATGGATCACCAAAGGAATCATCTGAACACGTAGCCTTGGACACTTACCTACAATTCAGTGGTTGACTTCCTTCGTTGTCTTGGCTAAAAGGTGTTTATCTCTCCGGACAGGTTTCCCATTTAATTGTGAAGATCTTATCTACAACACCAAGGATAACGTGGGTGAGGGAAATAACATTTTAAGATGGCTAACGTAAGCTAGCATAGCATATTTACGTTAATGTTAGCCCATGGTTGCCAAGTTATAGGTAACATGTTACTTTGTAACGATTTGTTTTGTTATGTTGTGACGCTAGACAGAAGTTACAAGCCAGTTTACGTTAACTGTCCACACGCAATTGAACATTTTAAAGCGATAGATATCCTAGCTAATTAATTTGATCGCATGATAATATTGAGAATAACCTGAAAGTAAGTCACACACAACTGTTGTTCTTATCTAATTTGCATAATGTTACATGCTATTGCGTTTTTTTTTTCATGATTGTAGGGACAAGTAGTCAGTGGGATCGCTGTTAAACGAGGGTAACGCTGAATGACTTCAGGTCGCTCATTTAAAGATAGTTCTCGGTAAGAGATCACTTGCATGGCGACGAGGAAACGTAACATTTCTTAGGGGGGTGGATAGTAATAAGTTGGCTACCTAAAACTTTTCTATGACGAAATGATTCCACACTTTGACACTTTCCACCTTTGACAGTTAGAGTGCGCAACTACAAAGCTTTTGGGACATAACACTGCCTACAATGTCTTGCTTCATTCCAAGATTATGGAGCTCTTTAGATCTGGTCAAAGCGGTCACGCGTTGCTCCGTTAGCCAACGTATAATGTCTTAATTAAACCTCTTATCATTAATGTCACTTTTTGTTTCGTTGATATGTTGTGTACTAAGCGTTATGGGTAAAGAATGCTTCCTCTCGGATACTGTGAAAGCCACCATTTAGATTTGGTCCAACATACTTTTTGCAGAGATTTGGCCAGCGCGTGGTGCCACGCTAAAGCACTTCTCTAATTACCTCCGACAAATATCAGGGATTATCCCTCTCAAGTCCTCCCCTACACGTCTACTGATAATCATTTTCGCCCTGTGTTGGCAGGTATCAGGTGTTTGTCTTCAGTGTGTCTAATTGGTCACACGATCCACACAGGGGCTCAGTGTGTCGGAGTGTAAGTGTATACAAGTCAGGGCCACTCCTGTGCTGAGGGGACAAATTTGCTTCATTTTGTCAGGGATTACATTCCTGCCAGGGGGGGACATGTGGGCACGTATGCTTGCCACAGTCGGGGAGGACCAGCTCCGAACATCCAGCTGAAATTAGGGGACCAGGTGAAGCCTGCCCATCTAGGCTCTGAAGAGTGTGGAGTTCATCTGCATCATCCTCTTCCTCTGATTCATCATAAAAGTAAGTGTTGTTTCAAATTATTATTTATAAATATAAATAACCATTATTCATTATATATGGATGAGTGTGCCCTTCAATGTTTGTTCTGATGCATGGTGTTTGAGATATTTCCAGGGGTGGTACGGTGGTGCTGATGTCAGTAGAAGTTTGCACTTGTGTTGACAAACCATATGTATGCAGACATTTGTCACACTAGTTCCTAGTGTGTTTGGCACGTGGGACCTTCTGGAATGGTGCATAATGTTTAATCAATCTCAATTATCGGTCAGCTACCATCCTTACATCTCTTTAGATAATTATCCTCTTGACAGGCATCATGCATTCTTCATGTGTTCACGTGCATGTGTGTCAGCTGGTCGCATATTAATGTACCCTAAGCCTGTAAAACAATAAGCACCATTTGTAAAAGGCTGGTAATTTGAACGTATAGATACTTAAAGACATCCAATGAGGGCTTTGCTGTAACACTAGCCACCCCCTTGTGAGGTCAGTGGGCCGTTTCAACCCAGTTCCCTGCCAAGAGTTCAGGGCCAGGATTATCCAGCTCGCTGGCTCAGAATACCGTTACCCAGCACCCTGGCCTCCTGCAGACATCAGGGATGTTCCCTCCGTGCCCTCCCCTACCGGTGCCTCCCTCTCTGGCATTGAAAATTACCTGCTTGGCATTGACCTAAGCCGCTCCTGGTTGATCTCGGCTTTGACAGTGGTCAGACAGGACAGGCAGTGTCCAGAATGACAGCTTGATCCTGCAAGGGTATAAGGTTCACTGTCTGAAGTTTCCTTCTGTCTGAGATAGTGTCAGTCTTGGAGCATTGTTTGAGGACAAAACGGACTTCTCTAATTACTTAGAATCTGTTCAAGTAAATATGCAGGTCTGCAAGATTTTATAGTTGTATTTGTTTACTCACTGCAGATGAAGCATAGATGTACGCTAAGCCTGTCGTCTGTATATCCCTGTGCTGTGTGCATGCTTACTCTTGTATGACTGTGTGTAATGGGTTGGTGACAAGTAGCTTACTCACCTGAGGAGAGAAATGGAAATAGAAACATGATGCCACAGCCCCCTCTCTGCACACTACAAGGCCTACTCTGATAGGGTTGATAGAGTTTCATTGTGTGACCGTGTCTTCACATGAAAGCCAAACGCAACGGGTTGTTCGCATGTCATATCAAAATCTAATTTTCACAAGTCTCGTGAGTAGTTACCATGACGAATGTTGTGCCTGCACTGTGCTGTCTTTATCTCTTCACCCCCCACAGCCTCACTTTCCACATATTTTATTTAATATTTTGTACTTTGCTGACACCTGAGCCTGGTGGCCTTGTTTGCATGGCCTGCCGTGAGTCTGCTGAGATAGTTTTTAGTAAACATCTTTCAGGATGGATGCTCAGGGAATACAATAGAGGGGACGACTGTTGAAAATGGATTTGCCTATTAATCATAAGTTAACAGTGTTTTACTACAAGGAGTATCTGTGCAGCCAGACTCTTATCTTTGTTTACTATTTGTTTTTGATTAGTGTCAGATATGAGCGTCGGCCAGGTAACCAAGAGCGACTAAATCTGTTTGTTTGTTTCAAACACACAGTTCATTAGATAACAACTTAAACCGTATCTAATCTACGTAACAGCAACCTCTTCCATCTCCTTGAATAGGGGGTGGACTAATTACTGTGCTATTGAGATCCGGCATTTCTTAAAATAAGGTGCCCTGCATCAAAGTACTCACGTTATATATACTTATTTCACTTGGTATGGTTTTTCAGCTTTATAGTTTGTACGATTGTATACATGTGTACCATTTAAAGTTTCCAATGTGATTGTTTTTGTCTGTATGGAGAGTTAATTACCATATACTTTCCTGGTTGATTCTAAGAATGGGCTTGCCTGTACCAGACAATTCAGAGAAAGACACCCCAGTAGAGCCCTGCAAGGGTGTGGTTGAGGCCGGAGAGGAAGGTGAGGGCTGGGGCAGTGACAGCCAGGCTGAGGCCCTCACACCTCCATCCACAGATGGCAAGAGGAAAAAGAAGAGAAAAAAAAGGTAGGTTACTCTACTTTAAACATCTGGATCATCCTCCCAGGTACTCAATATTCTGTGTTTGCATTTTTTTTTTTGTAAATGTAAATTTGACCAACAATTTTATCCAACAATAATGTGCAATATGTTTGACACAATGACCATTCAGAACCTTTATACACCAACACTAGCATCACTATTGAAGTAGCATAACAGTCACCAGACAACCAGCGGCACTGAGGGCCTGACAGATATTGCTGGCAGTGAGAATGATGATTGTTGGAAGCCCTCACACTGTGTGAGGATAGGAGGAGGCAGTGGGGCCTCCCAGCAAGGCACATGTCTGTCCCACTGTCTGCATCTTCTCTTCCAGATGACTGTGGATAAATCTCATCAACTGCAAGTATGAGAGTGGTGAGTAGATCGACAGGTATAGATGCCTATATTACATAAAACAATTTGTACTGAGACATCTTTTTAAAAATGTTTCGACAGATGTGGTTGTTTGTCACTTTCCATGTTGTACAGTGCATGAAGTAATCATCATCAACAGTTCCACTCAGAGTAGAAGAGTAATTTCGATTTTTGTACGATACACGGCACATATGATCACAATTAAAATGATCAGGAACCGAACAAGCTGAGCATTGTACAAGTGTTATGAAATTGTAAAAACAGCGTTCAGGTTGGCTAAACACGGATGGAGTAAACTGACCATAGCCATGTAGTTGTATTAGTCGTACCTTGAATAGTGCACATGCTGCTCAGTATTTCCCATCAGCTTTGCTGTGGGGGATGGAGCAAAAACAGTAATCACTTAATTATATATAAAAATATTGTTGTCCATGTGAGTGTTTGGTCAGACAGTACACACATGTTTTCTCGAATTAGGCTGTTTTAAATGGAATGCGTCTCTTGTGTCTAATGTAACCATATGTGGTTTCCCTCTTTGTCGATCAGTGCGTCGGGCTGCCCACAAGTACAGACTGAGGGAGGCTGTGGAGGGAGAGGACTGGACCCTGTTCTGGACAGACTGCTCTGTCTCTCTGGATCGGGTTATGGAAATGAAACGTTACCAGGTACCGTCTCCTCCTTGCTGTATTGGACCGGTGTCACTCGTACAAATGTCACTACCAGCTTGGCACTACCAGCTTGGCCTTGTTTGTTTAGCTTGATCTGGCTTGCGGAAATGTAGTCTCCCTCCAGCTGTCGTTGTGTACATCCGAGCTGAAGCCTTGTCTCACTCCTTGCAGAAGATCAACCATTTCCCAGGCATGAGTGAGATCTGCAGGAAGGACTTGCTGGCCCGGAACATGAACCGCATGCTAAAGCTTTTCCCTAAAGACTACAACATCTTCCCCCGCACCTGGTGCCTCCCAGCTGAGTGAGTAAGCAGCTCCTCATAGACAAGATAAACTATTGTTATGCCTTAAATAATAACTAACATGTTTTAAAGGGGTAGTAACTCCACTGACATTAACTTTTTCTTAAATCCTATTGAAAGTATTTGTGCTTCAAGTACTTTTTTTTTTACAGTGTAGTTTACTTTCTCTCTAGAATCTTGAGAAAGTCTTGTCACTTTGTAGGTACTTAACAAGACAGGGAGACATTTAAATTTGAGCAGGCTATGTGATACAAAGACATTAAACATTGAATGGACAGAAGAAATAAAGAAAGAGGCAAGCTCAAGGACACCGCTGGGTTGTGGTTTGGTTATCTAAATCGGTGAAATCTAACCCCCGCGCCCTCATTTTCACACACCTTCACACGCAAACACACACACACATGCAAACACGCAAACACACACACACACGCAAACACACACACACACGCAAACATGCAAACACACCCTTTGCAGTTACAGTGACTTTCAAGCCTACACCCGAGCCAAAAAGTACAAGACCTACATCTGCAAGCCGGACTCTGGCTGCCAGGGCCGAGGGATCTTCCTCACCAAGTCCAGCAAGGACATCAAGCCAGGGGAGCACATGATCTGCCAGGTGTACGTCTCCCGGGTAAGACGACACTTTTCCTGCAGACACCTGGATGCTGCTGTTTTATTGACCTATGTATGCACAATCACATTTGACCTTGACTTCATGTATTTACAAAGTAGTAAAACAGCTGCATGAGAATGTTAATCAATTTTCAGTAATAATAATGTGGATAATTGTTTTCAGGCTTTAAAACATTTGCTATTTTTTTTTTAAATTATACATAAAATCTTCCACCTAAATGCTTCATCTTTTCGGTATTCCACCTATAATGATAATCACTCAAAGTGTCAAAGGGACGGGTGGAAAGAAATTCTCAGATATGTTTTTGCTGATGAGACCAATTGCAAACACACAGCCTTTCATACTCGACGGTTACAAGTTTGACCTGCGGATTTACGTCCTGGTGACCTCCTGTGACCCCTTCCGCATCTTCATGTATAAAGAGGGCCTGGCTCGCTTCTGCACCACCCAGTACAACGAGCCCACTGGCAGCAACTTGGTAAGAGCACGGATATTTTCACACATCAACAAAGGAACTTAATACCACATTGATCTCCGCTTAGAGCTGTTTGAAATGTATTGCACAGCATTAATGAAGTCATTACGTGTTAGCTCATTTCTAAATGACAGAGAAACTGACGTAGTGCTGTTTATCTCCATAGGCATGTTATTGTTGGTTTAAGACTTTTTTGTTTCGTTGACAGGAAGATGTTTGCATGCATTTGACCAACTACGCCATCAACAAACACAGTGAAAACTTCGTACGTGATGATGACACAGGTAGCAAAAGGTAATATATGCACCAGTATCTCTCCACCTGAGTCACTAAAGCTGTTTTTTAAGTAATCCAATAAAGTCATGGTACATTATCTTGTGTCATTGTTTTGCACACGTCTCTGATGCATTTTATTCCTTCCTATAGGAAACTGTCCACCTTCAGCAAGCACCTGGAGTCCTTGTGCTACAACACAGAGAAGCTGTGGGTGGACATTGAGGACGTGATCATAAAGACTCTGATCTCAGCTCACCCCATCCTCAAGCACAACTACCACACCTGCTTCCCCAACCACGCCGCTGGCAGCGCCTGCTTTGAGATCCTGGGCTTTGATGTGCTGCTGGATCACAGGCTTAAGCCATGGCTTCTGGAGGTAAAGCTGTTTCTTTACTTTATTGGCATGTACGTGTTTATGTGTGCGTGTGCGTGTGTGTGCACATGTACAAGTATGTATATGATAATTCGCATCTTGAATTGTTTTTTTGTCTTACGTGTATGTTTTCATGTTTGTTTGTGGATATTAATTTGTTCTTTGTATGTGTTTGTGTATATGCATGATTGTGTATGCATGGGTGGGTGTGTGTGTGAGGGAATGTTCGTGTGTGTGTGTGTGTGTGTGTGTGTGTGTGTGTGTGTGTGTGTGTGTGTGTGTGTGTGTAAATGTGTTGTGTATGTCCGTCCACACAGGTAAACCACTCCCCCAGCTTCACCACGGACTCTCGGCTTGACCGGGAGGTGAAGGACGGGCTCCTGTACGACACGCTGGTGCTCATCAACCTGGGCGCCTGCGACCGCCGCAAGATCACCGAGGAGGAGAAACGGCGTGTCAAGGAGAGACTGCAGCAGAACCGCTCCAGAGAGGCCAGGTGATGATCAGCGTCCAAACACATACGTACACACGCCAGCAGAGGAACACACACGTATATTCACACAGCACATACACACTCACCCCAGAATGAGTACAGGCACATTTAAGTACAAAAATCCACTCCCTTGATTAGGAAAGCACACTAAACTTCACATTGGCTTCTGTCAATATGAAGATGAAACCATATCACACAATTTTCATTTTGTTAATCAAATGTTACGAAAACCGTAAGCAAATGTAAATGCACTTGACCTGATCTTACCGAACTCTTACCTTGCCCTGACGTGCACCACTTCCCTCTTTCTGTTGGTGTGTGTGTGTGTGTGTGTGTGTGTGTGTGTGTGTGTGTGTGTGTGTGTGGGGGGGGGGGGGGGGGGGGGGTTAGGAGTGAGGAGCTGCGTCAGTCCCATGCTGCCAGTGTGGAGCAGATGGAGAGGTACGAGGCCAAACACATGGGGGGCTTCCAGCGCATCTTCCCCCGCGAGGGTGGAGAGAAGTATGACAAATACTTTAAGCACAGCAGCTCGCTCTTCCAGGAGACGGCAGCCTCCAAGGCAAGGGAGGAGTGTGCCAGGTACGGCAGCACACACATACACACACATACGCACACACACGCACACACACACACACACACACGCTCACAAAAAGATATTTACACTAGTTGGAGTGAAGGAGGAAGCCACTCACCACACATTTTATAAAAGCATGCTGATTTATATAGTTTTAAATACAGAGTGGGTTTGTAATCACTGCATACTTGAGTGTTGATTCACCTGGCAAGATTTTCTGTATGTTGTATCATTGCATTGTGTGTGTGTGTGTGTGTGTGTGTGTGTGTGTGTGTGTGTGTGTGTGTGTCTGTGTGTGTTTGCAGGCAGCAGCTGCAGGAGCTGCGTCTGAAGCACGAGCAGAAGGAGCGAGATCAGAAAGGTGGTCGTAGGAAAGAGCTGCAGGGAGAGTCAGCTGGAGAGAAAGCTAAGCCCCACAGACTACGTGCGCGCCTCTCCCACTCTAGCCCCAACCCACAGCATTCTGTGAGTCGTCTTTGTGTGTGTGTGTGTGTGTGTGTGCGTGTGCGTGTGTGTGTGAGAGTCTGAGTCTATGTGTGTGTGTGAGAGTCTGAGTCTGTGTATGTGTGTGTGTGAATCTGTGTATGATTGTGTCTGTGTGGCTTTCTGTGTGTGTGTGTTTTACGTTTTTATCGCATGTCTGCAGTAACGCTAGTGTCCACCAGATGGCAGCAGATCTGTGGCGGTCCTAAAGTGCTCCTCTTTCCTCTCCAGCTGATGACGATCCCCCCTCTCCCTCCCCCCGGGGGCAGGTCATCCTCTATGCTGGACCTATCAGAGGATGAGGAGGTGGAGCGATTTAGTGGGCTACGCCAAAGGGAGAGCCTGCTCAGGGATCTGGGCGTGGTCGATCAAGTGTACCGGCTCCTCCAGGGCTCCCGTCCCCCACCGTGTCCGGTGGAGCATCCGCACGAGCACCACCATGAACCCCAGTACAGGTCCAGCAAGGTGAGGAGGCTGGGTCAACTTCCCAGAAACCCATCCAGAAAAGATGGTGCGGGATCGGTTTTCTTTAGAATTGATAAGGGATGGATTTCCTTGGTCAGCATGTTTCTTTTTAAGGTTTTTACAAAAGTCAAACTGTGTCTGTGATATCTCTCCCCCTTTAATATCTTTCCTAAAAATGGGGATACTCAGTGAAACACCCACGCACCCTCACACCACAGAAATATACTTACTAAAACTCTTAAATTATTAGTTTTTTCACAAGTTGACTAAATATAAATATTTGATGATTATAAAATATAAAATGTAAAAGTCCTTTTGATACATCGACCACATGCTTTTACCCCACATTTGATGAAGATCTAAAGGAGAGTTTAGCAATGATACAACTCGGCACCTGGCATTTTGTAGTGGATAATTGGCATACTGTGAGAATAGGTTTATCTTGGGTCTATGAAAAATAGCAATTGATATAGTCTTTATTTTTGGGTACTATATTCAAGAAAAAGATATTAAAATATACAGTGATTTATATTGAATACTTTTCAAAATAAATAATTTAAATAGTGCTGTAAATGTAGACTAGCTGTAGAATGCAGTGGATACCATTTTAAGAAATTCTGGATCTTCTCATCTCCCCTCAGCACGACCTCCTGTCTGAGTTCTCGCGGCGGCAAAAGCAGCACTGTGCGATCATCCAGCCGCCTGTGCCGCCGGGGGCCAAGCCCTGCCTGCAGTTCATCCAGTCCCAGGTCATCCAGCAGCAGCAGCACTGGCCCTGGTACCCACTGGAGCGGGGGGGGCACGGGGGCCTCCTGCACAGTGACCTCCCTTTCCTGCAGCACTACAGCCCGGAGGAGGAAACCATGCTGGGGGACCGCCGCTTTGCAGGGGACACGAAGAAGACCAACAGCGCTCAGCGCATGCCTTGGTCAAGTGAGTGCTTAAGGGGCTTAATATCAGTTTCCTAGGTATAACATTGAAACATTGTCGTAATGTGACTACAGTTTGTGTATGAAAGCAGTATTTCGAATGAACAGGCATTGACTCGAGATGTAGAATGTGAGCACTCTTCTATGTGGGTTGATTTGACTGGGAAGATTTTTAATAGCTTTGGTTAGTTTGACTGCCAGTGAAGTCATCTAGAAACATCTAACTAGGAAGAAGGATATCTTTAAAGAAAATATAGGGCACACAGACATAAGGAGGAGAAAATATCCAAAAGCAGTAATAACAAGGCACTATAACTCAAGGCACATTTATTTTGTATATGCGATATATATATAATGATAATAGATTAAGAATTATAAATATTGGTGCAATATTCACCTGTTCACTTTTTTGTATTGACAGTGTGAAATGTTCATGAAAGCAATTTGTCGTTTTATATTTTAAGATCTTTATCTTCCGTTTATTTGTTTCTTCTACGCTAGCATTTTTATCCTCTTTATCTTCACCTTAATTTTCATCCCCTTCATCTGTACGTTCTGTCCTCCTCCCTCGTTTGCCATCTTTACTTTCATTTTACCTCCAATATCAGAACCCCCTCATTTTCTCTTTTTGTCTTGTTCTCATACTCGACTCTATTCCACATCTATTCGATGTATTATTAATGAAAAAAAATGTAAAGTCTGGTCTGATGCGAGCACCATCTCTGATTCTTTCTCTCCTCAGTTCCAGGCCGTCAGGGCAGCATGAGCTCGTCGTTCGCCGAGGTCCGTGCACGAATGGTCGCCACCTCCCAGTTTGCCACGGGCCGCTTGCCCTGCGCCCCCTTGTCCACGTCCGACTCCAAACACCTGCAGAACCTCTTCATCATCTCCACGCCCGCCCCTCTGGTCCCGCGCCCCGACCTCTCACACGGCCTCCGCCGGGGCTACCGCAAAGTCCCGCAGCGTGAGCAGGAACGCTAACACCACGCACCACACACACACACACACACACACACACACACTAGCTGGGGATGGAGCAAATGGACACATTCTGCCAAGAGAGAGATGAAAATCACCCTGAAGAAAGCGCTTCTGCTCTCTCGTCTGTTAATATTAAGCAGCTATTGTTCTTTTTGAGCAGAATATAACATCATTTTTACTTTTAAAATAAGCTGTGGTGAGATCCTTTTTTTTTTTTTTTTTTTTTTACTAAAAATGAACTAATGCACAAAACTTCATTGCACATGTGGGAATGTGGGCCTTATCAACTTTTCCAGTTCACTGAGGAGTTGTTTTATGTGAATTTCACTTGAGTCTGTGAAGAGGGCAGACAGAGTGAATGTGAATTACTTTCAGACCAGCCTTTAGTGTGAGCTTCTTCTCTTACTCACTGTGCACAAACATCCTTCAAAGCATATTACCTCACTTGGAGCCACTGGCAATAAAACACTAAAATAAATCTCATGAATGTAGGCATTGCTGTTTTGTTGCTTCTCTTTTGCTTCACCAGGTTGTTCATGGAGAAGGGCTTTAAGAGGCGGTGGGAACTAGACACAACAACGTCGTATTCCTTTTTATTACACTGTTTCTGCATTGGGGGGGGCGGCGGCGGACGGACCTCAGGTCAATGAGTAGCCTAGAAGTATCATGTTAAAGGAGTTTCATATCGAGTCTTATGTCTAATTGTCTTAATGCTCGTCCAGAACTGCTGAGCTAAATTAAAACAAGTCACTTCCAATTCTTCATTTAAGGAAGGAGATTGATGATGGTACAGTAGCCTTTCTAATTACTAAATGTACTAAATGATATACTAAATTGAATAACATGCACAGTTTAGCTTGCTCATTCAGTCAGTATTCTCCTGCCAATTTCAATTTAGCCTTCCACTTTAATGTACTCTCTCCAAAAAGGCCTGGTCATCTAGTTGACGAAAATATCACACATTAATTATGAGGTAAAGCAAATTCGTGTTTCTTCTTTTAATTTAGATAAGCTGCAGGTTTGGCATTCGTTTCGTTAAAATTCATAATGATATACATTTATATTTGAGAAAATACTTCACGATGTGAAGTCTTCTCAATCTTAAAGTATTTTCTCAAATTGTTGGTATTAATTTCGTTAACGTCTGGTCTCATTGTTCTCTATTACACCTGAAGAGGCTACTTAACTTAAGAGCGCGGCTTCAGGCTATCAAACCGTCTCAGCAAAGTGCATAATGATGTTTTTCACATTATAATTGCTGATCAAATATTTCGATTTTTTTAAATTATTATTTTATCTTGGACGCAAGAGGGTTTTGAGCTGTTGCTGCAAATCATTTCAAAACAGAGGCAAACTCCGTGACAAAAGAACCTGTTCAAGGACTGTTCTAATGTATTTCCATGGAGAAATATAGGTTATAGAGTAGGGTTTATATTTCGAGGATATTGTGTAAAAGAAAGGAGGGGGTCGATCAGGTGTTTTATATTAGGATGTTTGTGAGAAATGAAAACGTGTGGTGATGTCGTTCATAATGTTTCCAAAGTAGAACTTTATTGGGTGATTGTTAACAAAAAGCCCTCGAAGCTGCCAAGAAAATCTCACTTTCAGGCGAGTTTCAAATATATTATCCTGTTTTAATGGATTATATAACATAGCATTAAGATGGACCAAATAGAATTCAGGATTTTTTTTGTCAATAATAATAATAATAATATACGATTTTACAAATCAACAAATTGTATGTGTGCATATGTGTGAGCATATTTGTCTTGGGCCAACGTACTTACGTTTTGTTACGAATTTGTATTAAAAACTCCCGCAAAAGATTTGCAAAGAAGTCCTGTTGTCGAGAACAAAGCTGAGGACATCTCTGTATGTAAGTGGGCCTATGTGCAATACTCCCTGCTGGTCCTGTCTTATAATTTAATTTAAATGTTTTGTTTTGCAAGCTAATCACATGAGTAATTCACATAAATAACATGCTATAATCAAATCCAAGATTTGGGCTAGGGGAACAGAATAGCTCGGCTGTGGGCTGCGTCAAAAACTCCAGTGGCACTGGAAAATATATATATTAAAAAAAAAACGTGTGTGTTTTGAAAATGTCAAAGGGTTGTCATTCGCGTAAATGTAATGAAATGGAAACACACTGGGGATGCTGTTGCCAGAGACGGGTTATTCGCCTTCCACATGATGTCAAATCTTGACTAAATATGAAAAAATGTCCACCCCTACGATATGTTATATTTTGATGCTAGGATTACGATATCATATTATTAATTCTGTTTGAGCAAAAAAATATTCTATCATTCGCACAAATAAAATGCTAGGATATACTCTTTCATAAAGATGTAGGCTACAGAAGAAAGTCTGTCGTTGACAACATCCTTTGCGTTCTCTTCTGGCTGCTGTTGCAGAAGCTCGCCACACGGTGCCATTGTAGGCCCATATAAGTTATGGCTACACAGTGGGCTGCCTGGACCTCGGTATGCAACTTCCACATTAACCATAGTGCGAAAACGGGGACCGGCCTATAACATAATTTCTCAAATTCGTATGTGGACTTATCGCTTATTGATTGATTCAACATTACAAATAATCATAATAAAACGAATGGTGGCCAAGCCAATTGCCTGGAGATGTTGGCTTTCAGTGAGCAAGCCAAAAATCATTTTGATTGGTATTTGTTTGTTCTAACATAACAAACAGTTTGAAGTGCAGTAGGCTGGGTCGACCTTATTCAAAGAAAATACAGACAAATTAAGAAAATATGAGCAAATGGAAATAATGTCAGGCTTTCTTTCAAAACAAGGAAAACACGCCGCTTCCTAACACCTTTAAACCGTTTAACAACCCATATTCTCCAAGTCTGCCTTCTGGAGTCACAATACACTTGCCTTTACCAGTGCGTAGACTCTCACTCCACCTCTCTCCTTTCACCCCTCCTTTCTCTCATTCTCACTCTCCTTCTCCGTCTTTTCATTTCTCCATTTCCATTCTCTCGTCCTTTTCCCATCACAAGCACGCGCTTTGTCTAGGTGGAGATGCAGAAGCTTGTCTAGGAGATTCAGATTGGACAATCAGTATTGAGAGGCACAGACTACCTAAATATGAATGTATTAGTCTACTTCACGCGAATGGAGTGAGCTGCAGATTACAATTGGTTATTGTAGTCTGTTGGACCCATAGGCTCCAGCCATGCGGGATAACCCATGGAAAAAGACATGGTAATACCGTCTTTACTGGCATGAATATTTACGACGTTTCAAGAATTATCTCAGATTGAGGGAGTTCTCTCATTTACATACTGGGATTGTTTCATGACTTACGGTTGAGTCCCTGTCACACGAAAGAAACTTCTGAATTTACGATCTAAAACCAACTACACACTCAAAAGGAAACCATGAGTTCTTATTTTGTAAATCCTCTTTTTTCTAAATACAAAAGCGCTGATTCTTTGCGGCCGAACTATTACGAGTGTGCTGGATTTACTCAGGACATCGGAAGCAGACCCACTGTAGTTTATGGAGCCGGAGCAGGAGCCACTTTTCAGCATCCAGGTCAGTTACCAGAGTTCTACCATCACGGAACATCATCGCTATCCCACGCGCCTTACCAGCAAAACCCGTGCGCCGTGCCATTTCATGCGGATCCCACGGGAAACCTTTATGCACAGGATGCCCTACAGAGTTTCTTCGGAAACCCAAACCAGGACCTGAACCCATTCGGTGACAGTAGTTTGAAAGCCAGCGGGGTCGGGGAGGATTCTGACAGCACGGACCAGGGTTCGTCGCAACTCTTCCCGTGGATGCGACCACAATGTGAGTTTGTGCAAGATCTAACAAGCAGTGTAAATCATCACAAGGGGTATAAAACCGGACTAATTACCCGCAATTAAGCAGTATAATCATTTCCTCAGTAGTCTACAATGTAGAGGACAATGGCGCATTTTATGGCAACCAAATGTGAATTGCAGCCAACTTAACAACACTATTGATGTGTCTCCAAACTTTCCTCTTATTTATTGATTGTTGTGCTCTGGTTGTGACGGAAGAGATACATTTAAGGGAATTTCTAGTGTACTGTCATTTGTCCTGTCAAATATCTACTGAAAAGATTTGTGCTGGCCCCATGCAACTTTGATGATTTACATGAAGCGACTGGCTACATGCGTTAATGTGCATTGCCATTTAACAACCAGTTTTGATCGTTGAGAAACAACATTGAAACACTGTCTTTGGAAACATTATCTTCTTTAAAAAAAAATGTCATACCTAGATACCTTCACGGTAGGCTATAGGCTACTGTATATTTATCTGTGCGTTGTGCTGTCAGTATGTGGCTAGCTGATCGTCTGTATGTAGGCCTATAGAACAGGTCCTTCATCTTGTGATTTTTAGTGTTCAATTTTGTCCACTTCAGTGACACCATGTGATGGAAACTAGGTCTATGGCTGATATTACATTTGTGCGCCTGCACAAGGGTTCCTGTTTAGTGTGTGTGTGTGTGTGTGTGTGTGTGTGTGTGTGTGTGTGTGTGTGTGGGTCCTATCCAATGAGCCCATAACTTTAAAAATGCGCTTTTGTGAAATGTATTGCCTGCACAAAAGATAATTTGTCTGATCATGGGCTACCTGACCGTTTTTTGTCATAATGGGCCGTTGCATTATGTCCGTGAAAATGAGTTAGGAAGACACCAGTGACAAGGAATTTTTATAATTCTATTTTATTTTATTTATTTTACAATTTGCATTCCTTGTTTTTTCAGCCGCTGGTCGCAGGAGGGGCAGACAGACGTACAGTCGTTACCAGACGTTGGAGTTGGAGAAGGAGTTCCTGTTTAACCCCTATCTGACCCGCAAGCGACGCATCGAGGTGTCGCACGCGCTGGCCCTCACCGAACGACAGGTGAAAATCTGGTTTCAGAACAGACGCATGAAGTGGAAGAAGGAGAACAATAAAGACAAGTTCCCCAGCTGCAAAGCTGAACAGGAGGAGGTCGAGAGACAGAAGAGAGAATGCGCTCAGGAGGCAGAGGAAAAACCATCAGAGGACGAGGACTTCAAGAAACTTTAATCTACATAACGGATCATCATTGAAGTGTGGGACAGAGGAAGCGTTCCAACTTTGGCCTTGGCAGGTGCATCTCTGAAATCAACAGCCAAGCGGACATTAGTTTATCTACATTTCATCAAATGCTTTATACTATTCTGTAGTGTTGATATAATTAGTTGTAAAACGAGGATTTCGCATACTCTGAGCTCAAATAACGACACAGTTGTTATTGGAAATTGAACAGACCTGTGACATTTACTAAAATCATCTGTAAAATGGCTTCAGTAGATGTGTTTCCTTCTGTAAGTCAGGTGATGCACTTTTTACGTTTATCTTTTTATAATGGAGAAAATAAAAAACTTTAGATGTGTACAAACTACCTATATTCATGTCTACTTGCTGGTATTTTTGTCTGTTAGTGTTGTGTTTTCCGCTGGAAAGCATGCTAAAGTGCAAAAGTAGAGGGTACATACTGTGAAACGAATACAAACGTATTTATAACCGTACTGCTGAATTTATAAGGGGCAATTTATGACGTGCACTGTTTCTCAACTGCTGTTTTTATTGTCCTGAACTGGAAGTGTCTGTAACTTGAGGTGACAGAGGATGGGTGATGGGGCTCAATAAAGTTTTTTTCGTAAAAAGACAAATCCAAGTGTCATTTTGTCTCAATTTACACGGTAGCACTCTGACCGACTGACATGCATGTGCAGCTAGATTATACGTTACAAGTAGCCTACATTTCGAGTCTATCTCTGTGATATCAAAATCTTTCAAGAAAAGCAGGATTACGCACAACTGTTCCTGAACACATGGTAAGTTTTTGATGGGCATTTTGGCTCTGTAAAACACTCGGTCCTTCAGAAAGAGCTAAGTAAAATTGTTGTTTTGTGTTAAACGGGTTCAGGAGTCATCTTGTGCTACACACGGAGAGACCATTGAGTATTCGTTACCACTCTTGGACCAATTCCTGACCACACGGCACTGAAAAGACATATGGTCTAACTGTATTTTTCACTCAAGATTAGACCACATCATACACTGTGATTGTCTTTAATAGGTTATTTTTCTGAATATATGGAATGCCGAAACTGCTCAAAGCTCTGTCAACCAGAGTAGGCCTAAAGTGCCAATAGCTGTTGTGAGAGGTTTAGTAGAGCCGGATATTAGAGTTGGGATACATAGTGTTTGCTTGGCTTCTGGGGAAGACACAAACAATAATGAGTAGCCAATATAAAGGTTAAAATGCTAAATGGAATCCATACTTGGATTTTTTTTTATTTGAATGCCAAAACCATAAAGAAATGTACCATACATTATTGGTTTACTTTACGAGCATCAACCACCCTGCTAGACCAGATACAACAGGATTTACCTTTCGGATTAGGCAGGCTAACTGAAGTGATTTACCTTTGGGATAAGGCAGGTTACCCAGAGTTATTTCTTCTGACTGCATCATAAATAGAGTTAGGGAAAAGGCATCAATGATGGTCGCTACGATTTTATGTCTGGTCTCGAAGTCTTATCTCGTGGCTGCTTCTTGGGCCGCATGCGTATAGGCCGACCAACTGACAAAAACTCACCATCATTTCACCAAAATTAAAACAATAAGTGTTGCTCATACCATACAAATTTGAGAACATATTGACAAAAAATGACCGAAATACTTTGTGTACAGGACTGGCACTGGCATGCATAAATTGAACAGAATTGTGCGGTATTCCAGATATCATCAGAATAAATAAACTACAGGATAGAATGAAACAGAAGCAAACGGATATACGAATTACTATAATCAGGTATGTGACCTAAAATAACCGAATAAAAATAATTCAGGATGCTAGAAAATGTTTCACTAGATCGACACAACGGTCATAAGGGAAGGTGCCCTCTAAAAGCTAGGCCTAACACTGTCTGCACGTCTGTGGTTATATATCAGATATTGTCCAAATATCCCAAGTGATTATGACATTCATATTATTATAATATCACATATATCCAGGCATAAAATTGTGCCATGATGGCTGGAAACGTTTGTTCAAGTGTCACATATACTTTGGAGCGTATTTTCATGAATAGATATTTGGCCGTGTTATGAAGAAGGGAACACATTTCCCCAGACTTGTTTTAGTTAACATTTCGAAATGAATATAGGTATGAAAACAGATTTTCGTTGCGGATTTCCAAATATCAGGTTGAGGTTCGCCTGTTTAGGCCTCCTGTCAAGAGGGGAATTCGGGAGTTATACATTTAAAAACAAAATTGCTGGTAACAGGATATAGACCCCACTGATATGTGGCAGCATTCTAAACCCAAAGCTCTCTGAATATTTTTCATGAAAAATATAAGTGCAGTTGTCTGACAATGCGAAACAATGTTGAATAATCATCATATATAAAACAACGTTGCACTATTCCGTTAATTACATTAGTGTAGCCTGTAACATCACACCCACCATTTCAGTTTTTCACTTTTGAGTTGCTGTATCTAATGCAATCCTGGAAACCACTGGACTTTAGGGTGTGGTAATTTCCTTAAACAGTTAACATTGAACATTACCTTTACGCTATAACATTACTATCACAGTATGGTGCACGACAGCATCTGTGAGAAAAACATGGATAGAAAAAGTTGTCCGATCTTATTACAATAGATAACGTCTCACCAGGCACTCTGTCGGAAATAGGTTGTATTGGTCTAGTTGTTTTATGGTTTTACAGCATCAATAAAAGTCGGATATAGCTGTTAAAAACAACAAGAAAAGGAAACGGGATCTTTTGTGCTAATGCAGTATACAGTTCTGAAGGCCTTTTCGTATTTCTTAAGAAGATCTCGAAAGGATTCCACTAACATACAATCTAGGCTTGTATTTCGATAATATGTTTTATCTTCATCTTTATTTGGGAGTCTATTCGTATTTGTATCAGGGCAAGTAGGCCTACGACGGAGGCTAATTTTGGATACCAACTTATATTTAAAATGAAACCAAGGCCTATCCAGCGCCTGAGGATACATAGCCTAGAGCATAATGCGGTATTCCCTAACATAATGCAAAGGGCTTGTCTCTATAAAATAAATAAATAAATGGAATTCGCATATTTACATTTAATCAACATAATTGTATAGTCTTATGCCATAGAATACAAATATCTAAACAAAGGTTCTCTTTTTTCGGGTTTTCATCTGGTACCTATTCCCTGGTAAATGTTTAAACAGCTTATATTTCAACATTTCCTACTTGTTTTACGCAAGTAAAGATGGCGTCGACAGAATTGCTGCTAATGCACTCATGAAGAAATGCTATAAATTCTTGGTTGTTTATGAAAATTTACAACTTTGTGATAGAACTTTATGAGTGGATCCGCTCTTGGATTGGCTGAGGCGGGTCATGTGGGCAGCCTGCCGTGAACATGAACTTTTTATGATATCCCAAGAGGTTGGTTATATTGCAGCATTCTTTGACCACGCCACAGTATGTAACACCTCTGTTTTCTTAGGTCTCGTTTCTTTCGTTCAAATTATGCATTGTGAATGTAGGCTAGTGTGTATCTGCTGAAGCTGTTCAGATGGATGAAGCGCCCAATCTCTCCCGCCATGCTAATGAAGCCCTGTGATTGGGATTTCCGTCTCCGTACAGCTTTGAAAATGTCAGAACGCCACCGAGGGCTTTGCTCATTTTTCATAGAAGTCGTCGTTCTTTTCCTATAGGTTGATAATGCATATTACCCTTAAACCTTGGCTATAGTTAGTTACAATGAATAACGACAAGCTACCGGTTTCGTTTGAAGGACCCTCTGGACAGCTGAAAAATTACCAACAAAGGTAGGCTCCATGGTAACTCGGCCACGGCATATTATCAATATCGTTGAGTAGGCTTTCGTAAATCCTTTTCCTAAAAATGTTTGAGGGCTATGATCATGTATGTCTCTTGTTATCGGGCCCTTTACGTTTGATTCAAGTAGCATATTTATTTATACGAAATATGGGCCATGTTGATTATAATAAGAATGAAACTTTGCATTATTCATCTTTGAAAAACTATGGCCATGTATAAAACTGTCTGGTTACTAAACACCTAAACTGTTACTTTGACATATTTTTGTCCTAGTTGCATGTAGCATTAATGTATCGATTTGTTAGTGTTGCTTGACTATGTGCGGGGATATCAGTCACAAGATGGCAGCGCCATCAGAAAAAGCTGGGGAGTGGAGTTGACCATGTAACCTGGCTGTGAGGTTTCACCCTGTTGGTTGAGCTTAATGGCGTTCGTGGCGCTTTTGGTAGCAGTGGCTTTTGTTTGTAGTTTTATGTTTTATGAATACATCTGGATATTATGTACAGTTTCTATCTTTTTCAGGACTCATAGTTAATTATAGACAAATATGTCGTAGGCTATAGGTTTCAAATATATATGTAACCTACTGTCTAGTATTGCATAAAAACCGAACAGACCGTATGAGGCCTGCTTCTTATCATGTATCATTTGAGTGAGTGGTATATGTTATTATTTGTCATTGTCAGAAGAAGAATATTGACTTTTTGCAATTAACAGATTTGCGTGCAAAAAAAAAAAAAAAATGACACATTAATACGATTTCGTTAGCCTATGGCTTTCTGTTGAATACATCTGCTGAATGCAAAGTAAAAACAATCTCCATTTGGTCAAATTATCTCCGAAATCGATGTCTAATAGGTATTCATGATGACACACAATGATTGTGGACTACTTAAATGCCTATTTAAGACAATGAGGCCTACATTATATTAAGATGAACTGGAAAGCTTACTAATATCATATCCATTCTTAATTCGGATATTGTCATATTACTAAGACTCCTTTTGGTATTAGGTTTAGAGAGATAAATATTGTTCCTTGCTCTAAATGTCTTCCTGTTTTCTTGTCGAGCTTCTCATTTCTAACTCTGCGAGACCATCTAGCGACTACAGAGGGTACTACCGTGTGTATGTGTGATGGAGAGAGAGGGTGACGGAGAATGTGTGTGTGTGTGAGAGAGAGTGTGATGGAGAGAGAGAGAGAGGGTGAGGGAGAGTGTGTATGGGTGAGAGGGAGAGAGAGTGGGTCTGTGCTTTGAAACTGCGGTTGATTGTTAGTACCAGCTGGAAGACTTGAGAGTGTAGGGGGGTGCCAGCAACTTGTGATACTGCAGTGAATGCAGGGGTTGTAAACTGGGGAATGCAGTGGCTGGATTGTTGGTGTGTCTGCACTGGGCTTGATATACAACCTTCCCTGGGAACCTTGGTGTTTGGAACCTCTCTGATTTTCTTTTTGTTTCTGCCTTTTCATTTCAATCAATTGACCGTATTACGCGTCTGCGCTGCCTAGCTGCATTGCAGTTGGGGGTAGTTGGTGCCCTTCCTCAATACCACTTAGCCGCCCAATACAACTGTTTCCTTTTCTCTAATTGCATTTCGTTTGTATGTTTAATATTAAGTACATATATTATGTGTTTGTGCAGTGTTGTTTAATGCAGAATTCAAAGACGCAATTAGACAAGAAATGTTTGAGATAGTGTTTTAAATGATCCAGTCTGGACATCATGGGGTCCAAAATGTGGATAGTAAAACTCCTCCATACAAAAAGGGCAGCCGCATAGGTCAGGTTTTGTAAGACCCAGATTTGTGGCTGCTGTCTACGTATTTATGTATGCCGAAATTCGACACTGAGAAACACAAGAAAGGTCACAAACAATGGCAAATGCATACATTATTTTTTGTAAAAATTAATTTTATTTATTCTTCATAAAGTTCCAGTAGAGATTAAAAAAAACACATTTTCAAGTACTTAATTTATATAACAAAATCGTCCCTCGCAGCAGGGGGCAATATTTTATATATTAATGCTCTATGATCAATTTTCCATTTATTACGCAAGTTATTACGCAATCTGTGCGCCTGCTAAACAAAGGCATTGGCGGAATCTGGTTGTGGAAAAAAATCTTCTTGCTTAAGACTTATATAGTCATTTAGCATGTACATACCTATAGTAACTATTTTACCAGTATAATCCGAAATTCCCGTTCTTTATCTTAAAAAAAGGGCAGGCTCTGCCTTCATAATTGACATAATTGAAAAGAGAACACTATAGGCAGAATGTGCATATGAATTTTGCAGCATCTCCAGCACAACTGTTGCTGACAAATCAATATTATTACAAAACTGTCTATATCTTCAAGCATTTAATTTGTCTTGGATACTCACAGCCTGGTCATCATATGCGATCTGAGGGATACCATTGATGTGTGAATTAACGAAGTTTGAGGAAATATGCTCCAGGTTGATGATAAACAATCTGCAGTTTGACATTGTCGATTTTCTTCAGGATCCAGTTGCCGGCCTTTTCGTATTGGCAGATCGGATCCGGTAATCCAGGGTAACTCCAATTTTTGGTGCTGAAAGTGAGAGATTACAATCATACACTTGCAGTAAAGTGCACATTTTGTGACAATAATCTACACCCCGAAAGGGCCAGAATCAGATAAGGATTGAATGAGTCTTAGGAGTAGGCTATTTATAGGATTTCTATAAGTCTGACGCCAGTAATAATTACTGATGCTAAAGTACTTTCTGTTTCGCATTTACCAGACCAGCTTCAACTGCTGATGAAGCGATACGCAATATGTGCTGTATATGTTTATTAGTTGTAACAGCAGGACTTTACTACAATTGTATTTTAAAACCGAAATGGGTTTTTTTCCCCCTCGCAACTGGCAAACATGGTGCTTTAATTTTGTTTTCCCAAGTCCGTGTGGGTAGAGCAATTCAGTGGTGTACCTGTTGAGAAGTGAACATCTCCCTAATCCTTTGGGAACCAAGCGAAGACCAGACATCGTTTGGTATTTTCATACTCTGCAATCATGAGACTACAGCGTGTAAAGGTCAAACCTGTGTGCGCGCGTGCACGCGCCTGACTGGATGCGCCAGTAGGTTATGTGTAGGTTGAACATTTATGCGACTGGGATACCGTGTGCCTCTTAAGAAAAGATAATATTTTGACATTTGAATACGATCATGACATTTTCTTGGCCTCTTCATTTCCCCCATGTTAATTCCTGTACATAAACATAACCTCTGTCAAATGCAACAAATAGCCTATCTCCAAAGATATTGACGTTCCATTGGGCTCCTTAGGATTATGAATAGGCCTACTTATATAAAATAAAATATAGCCTATACAGATCTTGTCATTTTCATCACGCTACCTTTGTATACAGATATTTCTGGTCTCAACGAAACAGATAACTGCGCTCTTGAAAAAACTGTAAGATCAGGTGTATTATAAACTGTGTACTCATTTAAAATGTGAAACGGAGGGAAAGTCTTGAGCTCTGATATGCTCTGGGGATTTCGACCCATGGAAAAAGAGACTCCCCCTGGGTGCTGTTGTGTTACCACAAACGCTCGCCATTGGTTAGCCACTGATCAGATGGTACAGTTGCTCTCGGTCCCACATTGGCACCTCGCCACCCCCCTTCGGCTAAAACCAAATCTCCGATAAAGTAATGGCAAAACCACTTGGACTATAAAACACAACAAATCATAACACTCGGACAATAGGCCTGGCTGTCCAATGAGTTCGTATTTTGTAAACTCAACTTTCCCCGTGTCTCTCCCCGGAGGACAGGACTCCTTCTTGGGTCAGATACCGCTATATTCCTCCGGATATACCGACCCTTTAAGACAGTATCCCAGCGGCACATACGGAGCTTCCAATGTCCAAGACAAGGTTTACCCAGCTTCCTATTACCAGCAAGGTACAGGAGTTTACGGTCGGACTGCAACCGGCGCCACCGACTACACAAGTAGTTTTTACCGAGACGCTGAGCGCTCGTGTCCGCTTGGGGGACTGGATGAGCACCCGCTTGTGTTAACCCAGGACCAGTGCAAAACCGACTGCTCGGAACAAAACACAGACAGATACCCAGGCAGTGATGACAAGTTGTGCTCTCCAGTTTACCCCTGGATGCAACGAATGAACTCTTGTAATGGTAAGTAAAAACCGTGCTTGTCTCTGAACAGCAGATCATATTTTTGGGCATGTTACGGCCGTGAACCGAATTGTGGTTTAGCAAATAAACATCTCCAATGTTTAAGAAGAATTACTTAGGGTCTATCGCTAATCATAACTTAACAGATTTTGAAATATTAAGGAAACAACTGTCCTTAACTGGACAATATTTTTGGCATCTTAAACAAACTATTGCAGTAGCTATAGCTTGTATTCCACTTTTTATTTATTCTGAAAATGGTATTAACATTCGAATTTGTTCAATTGTGGATTAAAGTCTGAGTGTGTGGAGCTTTGAACTGACATGTTAATGCATTATCATCAATACAGTCCATAAGGTTTGACCATATGTTTACATAAGGAGTATTATCTTTCTCCCGTCTTTGACAGGGCCCTCGGGTCACACTGGCCGCAGGGGTCGTCAGACGTACACGCGCTTTCAGACGCTGGAGCTGGAGAAGGAGTTTCATTTCAATCGGTATTTAACCCGTCGACGCAGAATCGAGATCTCTCACGCTCTCTGTCTAACGGAACGCCAGATAAAAATATGGTTCCAGAATCGTAGAATGAAGTGGAAAAAGGAAAATAAAGTGATTAACTCCACGAAACCCGACGAAGAGGAGGATGACGACCCGAAGAAGGAATAAAGATGAACTCATATTGATCATTCTAAAAGAATGAATTATTCCATAATTTAATTTACTATGTACGTGATGTGTCATAGGTAAAAATCGTATTACCAGTTTAAGAAAAGCTAGGCCTGTCTATCTAAGAAATATGACAAAGGCTATCACGAAAAAACAGTTACAACGCTAAAACATTTGGCTTTCTTGTAGAACTTGTCTTTTGGAATCCAGAGGTTCTCCTCTGCCTTGTGGAAACTACCTAAACTGCCAAGAGCTTATATTTTATTATTCTGTTTTATGTTTGTGTTTGTAGTTTTGTCAATAGCCTAGATATGTAAGGACAAAGTCACTAAATCAGCGTGTGCACATTTTGAACCTTGTCCCTCTTACCAGTAAGATACCTAATGAATTATCTCCCGTGCTCTTCGTGAGATTACATTTTGCACCTGTATTTTAAATGTTTTGTATAATAATTATTTATTATTTTGTCATGTGTCCGTGTAGCTACATGTAACTTCGAAATAGCGTGGTCCTTGTCAGCAGTCATTTTTGCCAATAAAAAGATGTATTCATACCAAATAGAAATGTCTTTTCCTTGTGTGTGTGTTTGAGTGAAAACTAAAGAGAAACAAAACCCCAATAAAGTAAAAGAAGACGCCCTTATGGCACAATGCATCAATACATAAACATGCAGCTAAGGTTTGGGATTTATGTCATAAAAATCATTTGGGACTTCAAAAGGCATGTTTATCGAGATAGTCGTCGTTGGATTTTCATCTTCAGAGATTGTGGTCTGAGGTGACTAGTTATAACTTAATATAGTCGGTTACTGTTCAGTATCACGCAGTTTCTGACCAATTGTAGTCAAACTGATGGTCATAGCCTATCGGTGGTTAAAAAGGACAAGCGTATCTATTCCTTGTCTTTCTCTCTTATGAACCAGCTAACAAATCGTGCACAGTAAGACATCAGATTGTTGTGAATAGTGATAGTAATCGTGATTAATATTAACTAGCCTGTTTGCTTTTTATATTGTTTTTAGCTATAAGTTGATATGGACAGGGAGTGGCTCCCATAGCTATGTGGTCGCTTCAGACCTACCAGTATCAGTCACGTTTATATGTATGACTATATAACGTGTTTAAAATCAGATCAGAGGTATAATTGTTTTAATAATAGGCTATTTTAATTTTATGGCGCACCGGTGCTGAGTAATAAAAACAACGCATAAAATCTGCAGGTATTTTCGAGGGGGAATTAACACTTCTTCCAGTAGGTGACGCTCTCCGCTAACATGGATCACGGCGCTCAGTGGGGAGGCTCCATTGAGTTGAACCTAACGATCATCATTTCGTCATCATTTGTAACCATAGAGCATGAATTACCTCTTGAAGTCATCAGAGAGAATTTACGACTGGTCAACAAAGGCACGTGATTCCTAAACGCACTCCCATATTTGGGCGCATACATGGCAAAAACGAAGTACAGTACATTGCTATAATTCATTATTACATCATAAATCGTACAGCACGGGATTATAACGACAAAGATCTACAAATCAAGAGCTTAAAAATAACCAAATGAGTTCTTATTTTCTAAACTCGTTCGCAGGGCGCTATCCGAATGGCTCCGACTATCAGTTGCTAAATTATGGGACTAACGGCGCTATGAACGGCGCTTCGTACAGGGACACCGCAAACATGCACTCGGGCTCCTTCGGTTATAACTACAATGGAATGGACCTAAGTGTAAATCGCTCAAACGACAATGAGCACTTCGGGGCTGCTGAAGATAATTCCCGTAGTTACCAGAACGCGGGCCCGGACACCCGGTACAGACCACCGAGCTGCTCGCTCGCTTCTCCAGATCCCCTACCTTGTGCCAACAACGAGACCCTGGATCTGAAGGGATCCTCTACACCGGTTGTCCAGAGCACAGTCACAGTCAACAACCTAAAAAACAGCAGCAGTCTTACCAACAACAGTAGCACACAGTTTGCTGAAATCGACGAGACCAGCGTGTCCTCCGAACCCGAGGAAAGCGCACACGCTGCCAACCCCACTCCTCGGACGCAGAAGCAAGAATCTATCGCCACATCAACTACAACAACCAGCGATGGACAAACGCCTCAAATATTTCCTTGGATGCGGAAACTGCACATTAACCATGGTATATATCTCTCTAAACAATGAAGCTTTGCTATTGATTTGTGTGTTAGTGTTTCTTAGTCGGTTATTGTTGCAAACGGTCCAGATTTATCGAGGGCGTAATAAATCACTGAAGGGTAGCCTACTTGTGAACTCGAGGCAAAATGAAATTCAGTTAAGAAACCGTGGAGTATACAGTAGCTTTTTCAAAATTAATACTTTATGGGATATGAGAGGGAAAAGTAAAATAGTACACCTGAAGTATGAGACAGGCGTGAAAACAAAGAGAAAATTGGCATTTCGGAGGTTGGAGCAATGTAGAGACTTGAGGTAAGATCGTGAGGATACATTGTTAAGAAAACTAGATATGTTCGAACGTAATGTATGTTTTACGTCGACTATACACTGTGTTGCTTCTCATATAGTGTGGGACAGTGCGTGTAGGGGCGCATTCATGAATCCGCTTTGTCCGCACAATACGGTCTAATAGCCATCACATTATATTTGTTGTCGGATTGATAAGATGAATAACGCTGTCCTCACGTTGCTTGTTGTCCTTGCCATGTAGATATGACTGGACCTGATGGGAAACGGGCCCGAACCGCGTACACCCGCTACCAAACCCTCGAGCTGGAGAAAGAGTTCCATTTCAATAGGTATCTAACCCGAAGGAGGAGGATAGAGATAGCCCACGCGTTGTGCCTGTCGGAGAGGCAAATTAAGATTTGGTTCCAGAATCGAAGGATGAAATGGAAGAAGGACAACAAATTGAAAAGCATGAGTCTTGCTACCGCCGGTAGCGCTTTTCAGAACTGACAGTCGTAATGTGGAGTTCAAATCCCCATGATCCCGCAGACTGCACTCCTCGGCATGTTGTGATCATTAGACGACATACAATTTCCATGTGGTCCTGATGATGCACAAATAGTGTTGTCGTTAAGTATTGTCATCATAGCTCTTATGATTTAAAAATGAAGCCACAATAGCATAAATATTGTCATATATAGTGCAAATGTCATGTGCCAGGTTCATACGCTACTTTACGTGCAGTAAGCATGTCCTATATGTGAGACCTTATTTGTGTGTAACGTATTCACAGTTTATCAGTTGTACAGTGTACAGTCTTACATCTCATACTACTTTACCGCTAAAGAAATTAATGGAAATTTAAATTACTTCTATGGGCCGCTGCAAAGCTTACGTAGAAACTGCAGTGTATGATAGTCTCGATGTTTATGTGATGTTCAATGCTTATATGCGCATATTATTAATTTCGTCAGACAGAAAACGCCGTATAGGTACAAGCTCTTTTTCCATCAAATACATTTGTGTGATAAATATTTTGCAATGCAGTAATGACCTTGGCCAAATGTTTCCATTAAGGAATTAAATGTGTTTAAGAGTTTAATTGTGACCAGTATGTTATTTGTAGGCCTAGTGCGCAAAGTGAATGGTGAATATTTTGTGATGGCAAAAGTCATGTTTATAAGTCATTTTGGCGATAGGGTCTTTGTATTTGTATCTTAACCTTAGTGAAGCTAACTTAGTTAGGGAAAAATAAAGTGTCTTACAGTCAAAGAATTGTTGAACTTTTGATTCTTCTGCACCTTTATGGACTGACCCCTGAAATGTACCATATGAAATATGCCCTACCCAAGAGTTATAGAAACTGACCTTTTGAAACCCTTGATTGTTGAAGTTTTACTTAACCATTTTACATGGAACTTTCTACGCGTCTATTTGACGTGAACAAAAAGACCCACAAAAGGTAATCCAGTAGATACTGTCTTCCCGTTGTGCGTGTTTGAGTGTGTGCAAATTGTTAATTTGGCTGAATGTATGGATTTTTAACTCGTCTTAACTCACTAATGTCAAATTATATTGTATGTATTGTGGAGTCTTGCAAAATGTTGACAATTAATGCATTCATGAACATTCCTAGCACAACCATGTATACTAACAAAACAAACGTTAAACCTGTAGACTTACCTCAAAATGATCACTGTAAAAGATGAGTAGTTCTGTCTGTGTTTTTCTGACTATGTATATATTTCCTAGTCATATTTACTTTGGCAAAACAGCAAGGGTTGTAATGGTCTGTGGCTACATATTAGCCATCATAAATGTGTATGACATGCTTGTTACATTTACATGCCCGATGGATCAGGAATTCGCCCTGAAGTCCTCCATATACCCCTCAGTAGCTCTCCAAAGTCACGTGGGGTCCATAAAGTTAGTTTTATGGTTTTGGGGAGTTGACAATGTGCGACATAATTCACATTCTTGAATGTAAGCGACGGTTTAACTGCTTCGACGGGATTCTAAAAGGATGTAGACTGTGAACGTTTCAGTGTCCTTTTGGTCCCCTGTCTTGAGCAGTCGAGGAAGTAAAGCTTGGATATACAGACATTTCTGTGCGACACTTTAAGGTGCACACACAACAATATGGGACTGACAACTCGAAGTAAGTTTGCGTGCTTTTGTCTGGTTTGGTTTGTCAGTTTGTTAAATATGTATGATTTACCAAGGTGTCGCAAGAGTATGCCAGGTGCATGTGTCCAATATTCCTAACTCAGTAGATGTCAGTTTGCGAAAGAAATTTGTTTGCAAAAAATACAGATACGTTGTTAAGTAGGCACATACATTGAAATAACTGACAACAGATTGCTATCCGATAGCACCTTCTATTGCCTCTACCTCTGTGTTGTGGTAATGGGATAGTCATGCACTTGTGTGATATCTGTGTTTTGTTTTTCCGTAATTGCTGCCCCATCCCCTCCCACATGAATTACAAACCTGGATGTAGCCATTTCAGAATCAAACACACGGAGTCTTTGGTAAAGGCGCGTACAATAACTCCATTTAGCTACTTTGCAAGTCCATATTCATTTTCTTACAGTGCAGGAAATTGGGTGGGGCCTCATTCAGGGTGTGCCTGGTGCATTTGTTGTCGTTAACCATAGGCTGATCCAAGTCACCCTTCCTGTGATGCATAACCACAGGCTACCAACTTTCAATCTGGTCTTTTTGACTTGACTGTATGACAGTCCACGTAGAGCACGTTGTTTTTTTCTAAATATAAGTTGTAATTATACCCATTTATGAGATATGACATTGAAAGTCACAGTCTTTCAATGATGTATAGCCTACCCACCAGCACTATCAAGCCAGGGTGGTCTCACTTAATTGCTTGCACCGAGCTTACGTCATGCCTTGTTTAGTAAACAGATGCAAATTTGAGAACATTGACCCATAGAAGAACACGACCATTCAGATGATATATTAAACTATACCCTGAACACTGTAACCCAGGTTGTAATTACAACAGGTTTTTCTCAAATGAAAAGACATGTTTTGCCTCTAGTTTGTGTTCTAAAGGACCTAAATCAACATGTAGCGCAAACAACACCCAAATGAGGCACATATAGCAAATACGCGGTGGAAACACTTCCACAATTCATACCTATTAAAGTGCAATTTTACCAGTATAATGTGTTTTGCATATTGATAGGGGTAATCTGTGCGCGGAGCTCATCAATTATTCATAGGAGCGGGATCAGCGCGAGGTCAGGAGACGGGCGCAGAGCACATGCCAGCTCAGCGCAGCCGTGGCACCTCGCAACACTGCTCACATAACGAAACCGAGACCAAGACGAGGAGGGAAGGGAGCTGGCTTCAGCTTCTCTCTGATGTCTTATGCTAGATTTCGAATGGTTAGTATCTTCACTTGTAGAAACTTTTACTTTTCAGTTAATATTTCATAATTCCAGAGGTTCCTCTATGGCTCAGCGAGTGGCTGCACGAAATGAGGCCCAAAGCAGGGAGGGAATTTAAGTAGCCTATATAGGCTGCTTTTTATATATCTTCACTCTCGGTGTTCTGAAATGCAGAAACCTCAACCTACTTCTACTTCCGAATTATTTATGTGTTCTTTATTCACTTTTTCTGAAGCTTACGTGTGTAATATAAATATAATAAGTAGGGCAACAGCAATACATTCGATTTACAACTTAATGTAGCCTAGTTATTAGTATCTATGTTTTAAACGGACAACGTATATCTGCCATACTTTGAACTTACACATTTCCGTAAACATTCTCATTTTAATTCTCATTTTGCGTTTTGCATTCTATACATTCAGATATAGATGTATACAGTCCAGACACACATTTCCCCTCCTCAAGTTCACAAAAGCACGATTCCTTCTTATGTGCAGCTGTGGGCGGATGATTCAGACTGTGGCAAGCTTGCGCTCTATTTTTATGGCAATAGATGAACATTTTCATACATTTGTTTGTCCTTGTATTTGAACTCATAGATAACTGGAGTGACTAAAGCATTGCAGCCTAGTTTGACAGTTCCTATAGCGCCAGGTCTGAAAGAATGATGCAACGCTATGCGTCGCCAGCAGAGCCCGCCTCAGACCAACTTCATCGCTGCCGTCTTTGCCTTCTACCGTCTAGTCATTACAGCGGTTATAACGGATTAGTTTGCATTAACTATTTGAGTAAATACAACATAAAATGGCTTTACTAATACTGTGGCTTTGTTGAGGTAATTAATAACATCACTTGGTTTTTACAATGCATGTAATGGGGTGCAAAAACCTTTTCTCGATTGCGCTGGACAGTGTGTTGGCATCTCCGAGGAAATAACAAAAATGTTTTATTTCTCTACAACTCGCCAGCTTTTGAGGAGACACAAGTGACATTTTTTGTTAAAGTCAATATTTCGCTCATAGTTTGTCTATTTGGTATTGTGATTCACGCTCTCTCGCCTAGTCGAGTTCATTTGGAGGTCACTGAATTTAGATGTCATTGTGAAATTGTCGGCGGCTTGGCAAATGATGGCAAACAAAAGGCCTACCATATCGGAATAAGTTGAAGTGGCAGAGAATTGAAAATTATTTTAGTTCATTTTGGGTTTCAAATGTGTATGTTTAAAATGGATTATTTAATAAACGTACGAAACATTTAAATCAACTGCATTATATTCCAATGCAATTGTTTGCGGCCTGATGCTCATATAGTCTTTGTGAAGCCTTGGTTCTGTTGCTTACTCAGTCAACAACTATCTAAACAGCAGGCACTATATTTCAGAAGTTGTTAAGAGGACCTGCAAGGGGTGAATCAGAGGTCATTGCCCACGTTTTCATCCAGCCGAGTGGCTTCAACAAGGGGCCCATATTCACGTATATTGCTCAAAATAACATACATGGAAATAGTCAGAAATGCTCAATGCACATCATAGTACGTGTCCCTTTTATATTCGGTGTGAATAAAGGTTCGATCAATAGTTTTCAGATGTGTTGTTACAACCCTACAAGGACTCAAGGCAGGTCAAGCAACATAGGCTACATGACATGTAAAAACGGTGATGATAAATAAAATGATTCGAGGACAGGGACAGCAAGGAAAGGGGAATGAAGCCTTTTCGTGAAGGCCCAGTGAGTGCATCTCTGGTGTCAGAAACCTGCCACGTCAAAATCACAAAAGCAGCAATTGTTCGAAGGATGTTTTGAAAACAAGGTCCCTGGAGATATCAGTCATCTATATATACCCTGTAGATCCGAATTTGTGTAAGTCATTAACCAATCGCAAATTCGTGTCTTGGGGAGTATGTAGTTGATACAAACGCGGCGCAGATTGAACTGCAAAACCATTTGTGACCTTCATTTACTTTCTTTGTATTGACCTGTCATTAGCTAAGTAGGAGATCTGAAATACCTATACGCAATTCATATTCCGATTTATTTTCTTGACCGGGAAGAACTAATGCTGCAGACACCAGGCTACTGGCTCACTGTTTTTTTTTTTACAGAAGAATTTCAAACTTTGTCACGCCCCATCGAAGTGCACAACACAGGGAGGCATGTCTGAGGTGGGATAGGTCACGGTCCAGTGATGCAGCAAGGAGCAGAATAACAAGCTACACCAGCTGGTTGAGTCTTTGAATGGAGAGGGCATTAAAGTGTTAAAAGTTGCATTCGGCGATTTGAATCCAATACACTTTTGGTTAAATTCTGCGAATTGTGGATTGCATTTGCATCTGGAAGTTCTGACTACATAGGAGATGGCAATGGTGCATGGTACTAGTTGGATTCGTGCATATAACAAGCAATAACTCATAACTCGCCCCATGATGGTGACACCCACCATGGGGTTGTGCCAACATCTCTCATAGTTATTTTCGCTGAGTAGGCCTAGTATATTTGTCGACACGTTTTTGGTTGTCGTTGTATGATGGCTCTGAACGGTTCAATTGTTAATGGTCCCTTTTTGTTGTCACTGAAAACGGCAGCATAGGCTTTGAGAATTCCAAATATTCGAATTGAGAGAAAAGGTCTAATGGTCATTTTAATTTACCAGGGCCTCGTTTCCCGATAACGACGTATCTTAACGTTCTACGTGGATTTTGGCGACATGGTAGACTCAGTAACACTTTCTATTTACGAGCGTTTCCCGAACATCATCTTAAAGTCAGGTGCACGAGCGCCACGTGCACGAGTTCTTAAGTATCTCTTAGGGTGGAGGTCGCCTGTTCATCGATGTCAGACGAGTCGATTTTCTCACTTGTGTATACATGGGTTTCTCGGCTACGTCATCACTGGTTGCGTGCGCAATCTCGCGGTGGAGGAAGGCAACATGACAGGGAGTTGTTGTGTGGTGAACTGCTCTAACAGAGTTGGTAAGATGTTCAGTATACCTTGGAGGAAGCATCCGTTTGCCAGGAAAAATAAAATATCAAATCAAATCAAATATAGAAAAAGGCTCAACAATGTAGGCGTACAAGGTTACGTTTGGGAATATGTTGAGGGTGTGTGCAAGCATTCATGGCAACAGAATAGGGAACGGTAGGCTAAATAAGTAATAAACAATACATTTAAACTGGGCTTTCTGTATTCATTTGTATTAGGGTAGATGGCTTTCTGCCGCGGATTTGCGCGCGCAGCCTTCAATGATTGTATACAAGAAACCCATGTATAGGCTCATGAATGAAGTTCCAATATAACAAGTGTCGACATAAGAACAATACCTCAATAAATATAGGCTAGCGGGTGCCACCCTCTTGATTGATTTCCAGCCTGGCTTAATGACATGTCAATTTCCTAATATTGCAGCCTAACTACACAGTCAGAAAAGCCATCTCCTTAGTTCAATAACATATTATTTTGTATAATTTTGTATAATACTCAAATACTCAATATTCTTTATTTCTATTTTGATGGGAATAGGCAGGTGAAACAATGACATTCTCATGATGTGCTATACAGAAACATCCTTTGGATTTCTTCTATAATAGGCCGAACGACGCCCCTGGTGGATTGCATCGCTAAGTGTGAAGTTACTACTGGATTGCATCGCTATGTGTGAAGTTACTACTGGTCCTGACCACACGTAGAATTCTTCTCAACGAAAGATAAACTTAAGCTAAGGGCCGCGTCGGGAAACCGCTCTGCAACGTAGGATCCCTCTTACGACCGATTTCAAGTCCTTTTTAGGCTAAGTGCCAAGTGCGCGTTCGGGAAACGAGGCCCAGAATGTCCTACCCTCTTTCTCTTTACTTTCTACCTCACCTCCATCACGGGTATCAAAAGCATGGAGGCACGTTACAGTGATATCGTACTCTGGAAGTAACCTCGACATCAAGTGCTAGGCTATCTTTTGAGGAGCGTCAGGATCATCTGAGGAACATTTGTGAAGTTTGTGGTCCTACCCATACCCTGGGTGTGTCCTGTTTATTTGCAAAGATGTCGAGGGAGAATCATAAAAGCATCAGAATCATGCTTATACTGTTTTAACAGTTTCACAACTTGAAGAGCACAAAGGCGGTGAAGGCCTTTGTACCTACAACTGGCGTTCCATTGCAACTATCTTGACTCTGTTAGGCCATATACAAGCACTTTATAAGCAGTTTGAGGCTCGATGTGTTGTAGTAATGGCAGTTTATTAGGCCTTCACAAACACGGCTTTCTCCCCAAACCACAATTGATTTAGTATGTTGTCAAATAGCCACTGTAAATCACGCAGTTTTAATGGCCAATTATTTATGACTGGAGGTGAAGGATGATCCCTGATTAATATGCTTCATAATTGTGATATGATCACATTTGCCCTTTAGCCTTCAGTACTATTCTCTCATTTAAATATTTTATTATTTTCCATAATTCCATCCTGTGAAAGGCATGTCGAACACAGATCATATGTGCAAAGTTTCAGTAAGCGAAATCGTATGTGTTGTAGGCTATATGTCTCAAAACGTTGCAATGATAAAAGGGATCCGTTTAATACCAATAATGTTCAACTGCGTGGAATTCTAGGAGATAGTGGAATGCCGACAAGCCCAGTTGATGTTTGAGGCAAGTTTTAGCAACAAGGAGAGCATTATGCAGAAAATCATTAATCACTCCGATTCATTAAAATTCTTCTGTTCTATTGTCATGCAGCAACAGATGTGGACGGACACTCTGGCTACGAGAGTGAGGAATCATGCAAGAAAGGCTACTTCGTTTTTTCCTCCATATTCTTCAAGCCATATTCCTGGATAACATGAATAACCCCAGGGAAGAAGAGTTGTCAACACAAAGGTAATTATTTTGTAAAGTTATTTTATGAAGGCACTCCACTTTAAAATTCCAGTGATGGAATCATTTTACAAGGTTTCCTGATAAGATTGGTGCAGCCGCACAGCCCACAACCAACATTGTTCACTTTCAAAATACTTTACAAATCGTGTTTTGTGACAATAGCAAAACGAGTCGAGAGCGACGAATTGTCATAGAGCTTGTGGACTTTGTAAATAAATAAGCAACCATTTTGAATGGATGGTGTGTTTGTAAGATTATGCATAAAAACTGTACGAGTCATTTTCACCAGGTCCCAGTGTCTTACTTCAATAAGGCTGTGTTGTTTGGACGGTCTTGCACATGTGTAAAGACTGAACTGAATTGTTAGGTCTGTTGTGTCATGTTTTTCATTAAATGTGGCATATAAGATGCAATGCTCTGCCCTACGAATAGTCTGGATCATGCTACGTGTACGTATACTTCATTAAACATGGCATTAGTCATTGTCTCTCTTTGTTACATTAAATGGTGGGTCCAAAATAATAGATTTAATCATATTCTTGTTTATTATCTGAATGGACGTCAAAGCAACTCCTTTTTAAAAAAAAAATAAAAATTGCTTTAATTACATTTTAATCATTAACTAGTTTAATGTTTGTAGTCTACTAACGTTAGGGCCCTATGTGTGAGTCAGTGATGTGGCATTTGGTTTTTTTTCACTGCTGGCAAAGCGAAAGCCCCTCCATCCCCCGTGCGATCACGTGTTTCATTAAATAATTGATGCAGAGGTTGCAGAATAGATATGTAGGCTATTCGTTAAGAAATTCTCCGACCCGGTTTCCTGTCTCTGGCGGGCTATTATGACCGGCTCTTTCGGAGACAAATAAAATCGAGGCAAAGCGTAGCAAAACGAACGAAGAAAGGGACACAGGCAATGTTGTAATAAACCTGCGGGAGAACCACCGCACACACTGTAAGTGTAAGTATACTCTTCGCCTTGCAAATGAATTATCACTGTCGGAGTTAATGTAATAATTCAACCATTTTGCACTGTTACCCGTAGGGCTTGCTTGTATAAAACATTTTAAAAAGGGAGTTAATATACTACTTAACGGGCACTAGTGTTTTTAGAAGTGGCGGTATATTGCATTTAGTAGCTTGTCTCCGTGATTTATAGTGATATGTGAACTGCGGTCTGCAGCTATGTGAAGCTGCTGCCATTAGGTGTTGGTGAGGGAGGCATGTTGTTTATGGCCGGAGGCGTGAGAAGTCATTTTTCAAGCGTTCACTGCCACTTCTTTTATGCCACTTTTGCATTTTTGTTGTCAGTCGCGAATAAAGTAGCCCAAGAGTAAAAGTAATCTTGTCTGATCATAATTTCTTAAGGGCTAAGTGATAAGTTATTATGTCTTGTTGACGAGCATTCTTTTTTCATCTTAGACTTTTCATCAAGGTTGAAAACCATGCATGGCTTATCTTTTAAGATTCCTATAGTTAGTAATCAATGATTCCGATTCCTTGTGGCTACAAACAGATTCGAACAGATTGACCAGTAATGACATGCGCTCTGTATTTGGGTTCAGAAACTAAATGGAGATACACAATAAGGTTCACTGGAATTGTTCTTTGTTTGAAAATGTGATGCACTTCTGCAGAAGTTTTTTTTATTATTAATTATTATTTATTTTGTAGTTATTTCATGTGTACAACAGCTCCTAGATGTAACTGATTAGCTTACTGAAAAAAACGAAATGTAACAAGAATTGTACTGTGGTTATTTGTGCACAGCAGTTAGTGCAACAACATTGCGTTTAAAATGAAAATGAAGAAGAGAAATTGTGTTTGATCTGATACAGAATGATACAGAACACGTTAACTGTTATTATGAGGATTGAACATTATAATACTGTTATTATTTCGGATAATTAAAAATGAATTGCTGATAACAGTAACATGATCGAGGTGAACGCTATTGCTTGCAAAGCCATTTGAATCAACACCGATAGCTTAAATATTACCTACTTAATTAAAAATTAACTTCTCTCCAAAATTAAATGAGGGGGTAGAACGCCTTTACATGCATCAGGATAAACACGAGAGATCAAAGCCCTGCAAACCAATTGAGCAATTGATTCAAAACAAGGCAACGCACAGCGGCACCCTTTCATCTCAGTCCCTAATGATTGAAGTATCACGCACGGATACCCAAAAGCAGATGGGAAAACACCTTACATCTGTGGTGTTATATGTTTACCTTACGTGGGTGTAGGCCCATTTCGCAAAACAGGTTGAGTAGCCTGTCCTGCATGGATTGCACTTCAAGTGAAATCTGATAGAGTTGTGCCGACATTAAAGAAAAGGTCGTGGTGTTGCCCTCATATATGCACCTACATCTAACGGTTTGTTTGTGACCTACCACTGTGCCATGAAGGGCCTGTTCTTCTGTGGACACGTGATGTTTATCTCCATGACAAAAAGTGCCCTGTGAACATGTCATGTCAAATACATGGCCAATGATGCGACAGATAAGTGCGATGACTTCTTGGTATGGAGGCCTAGATTCGCTGAATGGTTAAACTAGGCATAGCTTTCTCGTATCTTTGGACTTGGTTCATAACGTCAATTCTAGTTGTCTTTCAGCATCCACATAGTGGTTGATTTTCGTCTGATTCACTGCTCAATTAAGTATCGATTGCTTACGCTGAGATTTTTAGTTCTGTCAGCCCTTTTACCAGTAACACTCCTCAGCTATTTCATAGAAAGCTGACCTGTCTCTAGTCGAAGTGGTTCGGAAAGGCTCCTTTTGCCAACGTCAGATCATGCTCGTTGTTCATTGGTTGTTCGACTTCAGTTGGTTGTGGCTGGACATTGTGCCTCATCATCTATTCATGGGTGAACAAATCTGCGTGTGCACAAATTTGTCAATAAACACTTTGACATTTAGGATTTAATGACATGGTCTTTCAGGCCAAAGACATATCCTGTCCACTGACCTAATTGTTATGTCACATTATTGGTCATGTAAATCATGGAGGAACAACAAATCTTAGTTGCAATATTTCCTCCTAGGCGTGAATCTTTTTTGAAGCGGCAATAGTCCACAAGACGAAATATACTCTGAATTATAATTATGTTTAACGTATTTTATTGACTGTCATTGTCTCTTACAGAATAATGATTTTCGTTCCTTTGTGATCTCTTACTATAGGTTCTTCATACCAAGGAAACGATTTGGTCTGGAGGTCTTCAAAGTAGGTAAGTACACGTCAGATTGCAGACTTTCGAAGTAGCCTACTCATCCGAAATTATATAATTATATATTGTGGGATAGAGGTATTAGGGCGTGTAAGGAAAAAACCTATTTGGCTTCTGCACCTCAAAACTTCCTTGACAGTGATGGATTGACGAAGAATTGCAAAACAGTGTTCTAAATGCCTGCTATTGGACAACGTCGCTCTTAATAAGCAACCCCTCGTGTTTTCTTCTGATAGACTGTGACTATGTAGGAGATTAAGTTGAGGGGGAGAAAATCCCGCCTGTGAAAGTAAGTCGTTAGATTTGTAAGATATCTTTATAAAAAAGACTATCAGTTAAATCTGCGTCTGTTGGCCACGAAGATTCCACCCAGGCTGCTAAAATGCTAACGCAGTGTCCGTGGCCATACACACTCGAAGGATTAATGAATTCAGCTGCGAGAAGGCATGGGCTGTGTTATTTTATTTTGCGAAATATGAGAGAGCTTTTGTTTGCACGTTGTTACTAGAAAATTGGAAAGCAAGATAACAATAACCCTTGATATTTTTTCAACGAGTGGAAACGAGCTATCGCTTATTGATTGCTGGAAGCTTAGGTGTGAAATGCATCTGGCATTCACAGGCACTCTACAGATGAAGCTGTAAGGTAAGTTGGACTAAAACAAGCTCAGTTTATGTATCGTGATTTATCACTGTATGACTTAAGGTTCAACGTGAGTTCTCCAAGCCTGCTCCGTCGACCACACAATGACGTGTAGTCTCATTTTAGGCACAATCGGTCATCTGCTTCCCTCTGATGTGACTGCTTGACGCACACAATAGCCTTTCTATTAACGAGAGCTATAGCATGCTTGGTCAATATGTATACCTCTTTTTATATTTCGGCCTAATATTTTCTGCAATAAATCAGCAAACATGCATCGTTTTTGGCGTTGTGTTAAACGCATTGTACCCTGTGTTTGTATCATTGTTGTGAAGTCTTTGAGAGGAGATTATACAAAACATTTGTTGTTGATTAATATTTCGAAAGCTTTTGTCCACACACTGCATCTCTGCCAGGAGAGATAAGATATCATGTTCGTGTTATTAAAACAGTAGTCCAACAGTAGTCTTTTAACCATCCATAGACATGTGATGTAAGTCTGGGAGCATTTGTATCTGAAATTTGAAATAAAGGTAACTGAAATATAACATTAGTAAAAGACGCGTAGACGTGTCCAATTATTGTCATGTATTCTGGGTTCCTGACAGTGTTATATCTTTGTGTGATTTATTCGGTGTAAAGTTTTGTTTTGGAGATTTGATACTGGTTTAGGCTAAGTAATCCTTGTACGCCTTCTGTAATGACCATTGATCTTGTACATCACTTGAGGCGTTTCACAAACTGATTTTTACCCAAGATAAAAATAATAGTTTCCTAAATTGATTGGGCCTACATACAATATTTGAAAAGCAAATAGGCTGCCCGTAATTTTCAGAACAGTTCTATGAAACTAAATATAGTCCTGAACATTTTCATGATTCTGATAATTACCCAGAATTATTTTTAAAGGGTTGTTGTTATCCAGAAGAAATATTCAGCCCTGTGTATGAATAAAAGTGAAACTCTCGACTGTTGAGTGTTGGACACAAACAAGCTGAGGCCATGGAATCGTGAAAAGAAGCAGCCATTTATTTGTCAAATTTAAATATAGGGTTTAACCTTAAATCAATGTGTTAAATCTAATGAAATATGTGCCGACTTTATACTGAAAATCGGGACAAAACTGTTGGGTCTGTTTGGTGGCGTTGAGTTGGAAGATTACTGGGTTTTGGTATATGTGGTTGCATCTGCTTGCCTTCCAAGAAAGGCGCCATTCATGTCAGGAGGCTTTTCAGTGGTGAAGATGGATTTATGTCTGCTTTCTCATTCTGTGGTTCTTCTAACCTTTCAGGTCATCCACCAAGAGGCCTTTCGAGCGGAGCTATCACGTGACTTCTGGTGCCGATGTGTCCTCAGAGGGTCTAGTCGTCCGGGCCCCTTAGCTGATGAAAACATCCCTGGAGATGCAGGAAACGGCACTCGCTGTCGACTCTTCGGGTTATGAAGCTTACCCACTTCAGGGTTTTGGCTTTGATGACGTGCCTCCTGGTCTGCAAGTCTCAGCGCAGTCGGAGAGACCCGCTTGCTCATTGCAGTGTTTTGATAACTGCACCCTTTACCAACGCAGGGAATCTGGTCTGCAGAATACGGGATGCTTAAGCGCATGCCCACCAAATGGACTTCCTCAAAGCTCTGCCATTTCGACCCATAGTTCCGGCAGCTCCCTTCTACACTCTGGGGTCGAAGAGGAAAGAAATAAGATCTCGTCCTCCATTCATAACAACAACTCCACTGGCAGCAAACAAATCTTTCCTTGGATGAAAGATTCAAGGCACAATTCGAAAGCAAAGCGCAGCCCCCCTAGCGCGCATACAGTTAACGGTGCGTGTAGTCATGTGACTTATGATTTATTGCGGTTAATGACCGTAAGCACATTAGTGGATCAGTAGCATTGGTTTGCATAAGTAAACGCTATCATTATAAATGAATGATACCAGGAGTGCACTTTGTTTTGAACATGAATAGGGCTGAAATATGTTTGGGTTTTGGGTGGTTTCTGTAGCCAGTGTAGCATAACAGGTGTGTCCTATACTCTGGTAAATTAAGGCTCGACCAGACATGTTTTCCTGCTTGGGAAGCTAATGTAATAATCCTAAGCATCTGGAGCCCCTCTCCGTCCCCTCTGTTTTCAAACTGTTTGAGCCCAGACCTATGCCCAGACAGACTAGAGGCTTTTATTAAAAGTTATTTCATAAACACGCCTTCAATTTAGCATTGTTATTAATAAAAGTGCTCTGCCATTTTATCTCCTATTTAGAGGAAAGTGGAAACGGCAGGAAAAGCCCTGCGGCTTCCTCGGCTTCGAAAAGGGCTCGCACTGCCTACACGAGTGCTCAACTCGTCGAGCTGGAGAAAGAGTTCCACTTCAACCGTTACCTGTGCCGCCCACGGCGAGTCGAGATGGCCAGCCTGCTCAACATTAGCGAGAGGCAGATTAAGATCTGGTTCCAGAACCGAAGGATGAAATTTAAAAAAGACGAAAAGTTTAAAGGGATTTCTATGTCGTCATCTTCAGAATCTTCTCCCAGCGGAAGCCCTACTCTCTTCTCGCGAACAGGCTTTATTAATTCTCTTTCCTCAACTGGTCAAAGTGATGATACGTTTCTGGCATCCTTTAACAAGTCTCAATGCGGTGTGTATGGTATGCACTCCACATACTCACAGGCCCCCAATCCTTGCCCCTCCCCACAAAAATACTTCAATTCGATTCAGTATGACCATCTCGACCCATCTAGTCGCATTTATATAGCACCCGCTGTTCAGGGAAGTCCTGGGTTTGTGGGAGGGAGCTGTGAAAGTCCAGCACCTGTGTACAGATTCAATCACCTGTCACAGATTGAGTGTCACGACCTCGATAGCTCCGTGCAAGTGCCGGCGAGCCCACAATACGAACTGTGCGAATCAGCAGTGCCCTACACACAGCAAACACGATACTCACCTCACCATTCTCGGGACAGACTTTTTCAAGATGAAAGATTAACACATTTGTAGTAATATTTGGGATTGTCGATATGTTAGACAATATTTTCACAATTAAACAATTAAATCAGTGGTCTCTTCAGGGGTAAAATGAAGCATGCACAGGTTTACCAATGCTGAGAATTCTGAACTGACAATAAGCTAGGTTTATGATGTTATTCATAAAGTTTTAATACTGTCGTCATGTGGTGCATTTGCAGTAAATAAAATGTATTTAAATGTTTATTTATTTATGCTAATTTTACTTGAATTTCATTTGTATTTATTACAACTACAAAGTCCTATTTTCTATGTCGGATTGCCATCCCAAATATTCTGAAAAGTGCAACCCAAATGGTCCGATGTTAAAGACCGTTTTGTGTAGAATTAGACGATATTTGTCTGCACGGAATGTGTGTTTTCAGATAGATTCTTAAATAAAAGTCGTCTGTTTTTTTGTCATATTGACGTGTCCTTATATAATTTGTAGGCCTACATGATTTATATACATTAGTGAAATCATAACACAGATCATATTAAAATGCTTCTCTGCTTTTTAGACGAAACAAAAGTCCCTACAAATGTAAAAAATAAGACGCAATAAGCAATGTTCTCTAGCAAGGCTAGTTTGTTTTCTAGGATGAAAAGCCATAGGCCTAATACTTCATCAAGAGGCCCTTTTGTTCAGAGCAGGCGGAGTTTCTCAAGAACCAGATGTCACTCGGCTTTTAAAGGTTAGATTGATCACTGCCATTATTTTGCGATTTCAGTCCTGAAACCTAGAGTTTTTTAAACCAACAAGTTAAAAATAGGATATTCAGCCTCATCGAATTATGTTTTTTTTTGTAAAAAATTATATATATAGCATAAACATTCGTGGAGCCAATAGGCCCAAAAATCCATTATAAACATAACATAACAAAATAGGCATACAGCGTGATTTAGGACAGCTTTAGGCTGAATATTAACCTAATAGGCTTAGTACATGCTTCATATTAAATCAAATCTGCAAAACAGACTGAATATTAGTAAGCTGAATAGTTTACTTGAATTCCACTTTAGCATACCTGAGTGTAAAGCTTTATTGTAAAACTTTATTTTATGTACAGAAACTGCAAACATGTCAGCTGGCTATTGGCTATTGGGCCAATTACAGGTTTTGATATGTCTAGATCTGTTTCCTGGGAGTTTTCAGTTTTTCCCTTTATTATATTTCGAATGGCGTTAGGCCCTGTATCTATTTTGAAACCATAGTGAAAAAATGACAACACAGATACGAAGGGACAACCAATTGAATGATGTATAGCATTGTTTATGAAAAAAAGTCTTATGTGAGTTTAGACCCCCCCAAAAAAATGACGGGGTAGCCAATGTTACATGGAAAGTCTGTCAATTAATCGTGTAAAGAATCGGATAGTATTTTAGATACATTCCAGGACAACATTTTGCCTTATACTTAATCATTTCCACAGAAGATATTTGGCCAAACAGCTGTCTAAACATTTTCCAAGTTGCCAGAACTTTATATTGCCAGAACTTTATATTGCAGCCAACATGACGTTAAAACTTGCAGCTGAAGTTTACAGCCAAACGAGAATTTCCATCATAGTTCATTCCAAGTGTTCTACACCTTGTAAACTAGGTCATTGTTCTCTTGACTTTTCTCTCCTGTTGTCATTCATGACCCTCCTCAAAACTTTTGCAGTTTACCTGTTGGTGAAAACATTGTGTTTGAAATGGAATAGGGTATTTCAGTATTAGTGGTGGTTGTAACTCTGTTACCCTAACGATTATTATCATTACCCTCACCAAAGTTATAATTATTTTACACATACAAGTGTATCAGATTGATGGACGCTTGTGACAGAAGTGTTTTGTCATGCAAATAGGAGGGGTTTGATAGACGACTGCAACGCCCAGACAAACTTCTGTAGGTATCTTCCCATTGGTTCGAAGTGGGTCACATGATGTGTCACTAAGGTGATATGAGCTTGGAAGGAACTTTTTGGAGCTTTGACGTACGGCCCAGAGGTTGTAGGGCACGAACAGAAACCATTAACGAGGATAGATAGGTTGCCATCTATTCAGCCTGAACAACGCAAGAATGAACTCGTACCTTGATTATACGATTTACAATCGCGGGACTAACGGCTTCGGTTCCAGGGTTGGATGCCACCCAATGGATCAGGGATGCATGGCCTCTTTATCTCCAGGCTCTTGCTCAACTAGTGATAGTTACAGTACCGACGGACGGCTCGTCTTAGGTGCGAACTCTGCCTCAGCGCTACATCAGCACCAAGGCACGACGTTCCCACATCATCAGCACACACCGCACCACGTAAATCTTGATCTTCAAGTGGTTTCGAGTGGGAACTCTACTTATGGCGCACAGGTTTGCCCCAACGTAGACTACGGACACCATCAGTACGTTTTGGGCCAAGAGCAGGAGCTGATGTTCTCCACATCTGGATTCTCCGTCCCAAGTATGGGAGCAAATGTTAGCCCTTACACCCAGGGAGCATCTGGGTCAGTGTCTTGTAGTCAGTATCAGACAGCTCGCAGTGGAGAGCAGGACCCACCGCAAGGATATAACAGCATTTACTCCAAATATTCACCTACCCAAAACAATGACAGTGATCTGAATTGCAATTCAGAACAAACTCAGTTTGGGAAGACTTTCGACTGGATGAAAGTTAAGAGAAACCCCCCCAAAACAGGTAAAGTATATCTCCTTTAACACTCAACACGTGATTTCATGCTAGAACGCGCCAGGTGTGTTTACTTCAAGGTATCGATATGATCAGTTTGATTTGGCTTTTTATTGATCTTTCTGTGTCTCTTCCACAGTTAAAGTCTCTGACTACGGAATCCAGGGACAACAGAATATCATCCGGACCAACTTTAGCACTAAGCAACTGACCGAGCTGGAGAAGGAATTTCACTTTAACAAGTACCTGACAAGAGCTCGCAGAGTGGAGGTTGCCGCCTCTTTAGATCTGAACGAAACACAGGTTAAAATCTGGTTCCAGAACAGGAGGATGAAGCAGAAAAAGCGTGAGAAAGAAAGTAGGCCCTCTGTCGCTCTCGTGAAAAGGGGATCTCTCAGCGACACAGGAAATAACACGGATAACTCGACCACTTCGTCCCCAAGTGGGTCACCAAGCTCGGACGCACCACTTATAAACTGAATAAACCAAGCAAGTAACTCAAGAGTATAAGGACATTTATATTATTTTTTGGATATCATAGATGAAAACCTTCTGACTTTTGCCTTCTAAAAGTTGGGCCTATGGGAGACAAAACGGGTTTGAAGTGCATATTTGTAAGATGCTAGATGCTTTGGTGTCTGAAATTGTGGGAATGAGGCTCCCATTGAAGCTATATACAGATTGCACACTATGTTTACATGTAATATTGTGATGTTTACTTGGTTGTGTACTGCACATTGTTACACTGTTTTAGGTAGCTTGGTACTGGTTGGGATGTATGCAATGCTCAGTGAGACCGTTTGCACTACATGCTGTATTTAGGTTGTGTGTGTGTGTGTGTGTGTGTGTGTGTGTGTGTGTGTGTGTGTGTGTCCATGTGCTTGTGAATAAGAAGGAGATAGCTGGAGAGAGAGAGTCTGTGTAATCATACACATGTTCAAGTGACCAAACTGAAAATGAATTTTATGAGAAAAAAAGAGACTTGTAAATAAACTTTATTATTTTTAAGACACTGTTATCTTACATTCTTTCACTCTACCCACAAAGCATGATGTGAGCACCAAGAAATTAGGCATTTCATTGAGTCAATTTTCATTCACACTAGAGGGGGGGATAATTTCCATTGCTGTGGGACAGTTGTGCATAGAGTTGTACCTTAATTTAAATCTACTCCGCCACTCTGTATGGAGTGACATGTGGAATGTTGCACTGCACACTGGGTGGCTTCCTCTGACCTTTTCACCTTCGGGAGCCCCCAGGCTTTCTAAACATGTAAACACACTCATGACAGCAGAGTCTCCCACCACCTGACTAGATTTATGGTTCTCTCCCTTCTACCCTACCCTAAACTAATGTATTATAAAATAATGCATGCTGTGAAGATTCATCAAAGTAATTAAACATTTGATAGCAATACTTTAATATAAAAGTATGTTTTAAGAAAGAGTGGTGTTCTTTTTTATATCAATAGTCTCATTGGACCCATTATAGACCTCTTAAAACATTCTTCCAATTAACATTTTTGATTGACTAATTAGTGTAGCAGCTTTATGGATAATATATGTGAGACTTAAGACTCGTAAAAAAAACTCAGGGTTTAAAATCATCCACAACTACTGGCCTGAAGTAGCCAAAATGCATAAACAAGTAATAAAAAAGAGAAAGGAAAAACACCTAAAAACATCATTGGTCTGATTTCCTGGTGTCTTGTTGTGCCTTTAAAAAGTTTGCAGGGGCTTGGCAACTCGGTTTCAGCCCCCCTATCCCTGGTCTTCTGACGGACTGCTTCAATATTTACCCAGGGTGTTGGGTTTGCTCACTTCTTGCCCCAACAGCCCCTGCACCGTCAGCACCCTTTCTGCTGGCCAGGTTCACCCAGAGTTCACTCTTAAATGAATTCTCAAAAGCAAGAGATTCGCTCCGCCATAGCGTAAGAGGGGATTCAATGAGACAAAAGTCATCTATGGGTCCTGTATTTCTGTTTTTCTAAAACATCAGGTTTTAATCCAATTTAAATTATTTTAAAGAAATAAATGAAAAGCAAATGTTTTCGTAATGAACATGAAGTTAATTGTTCATGTCCCCATTATCACGTCGAGCTCTTACAACAGAATTGTTTTTGGGGAACCATCATTGCTGCCATCAGTATCGTGAATTCATTATTGTTCACTCATGTGTATGTTCACATAATGGCTTGTATTGGTCCCTGCAAACCCTGTGTATTAATAGTGAGAGTGTAGTCTAACCATGAGAGGTGTGGTTCTATAAGACAATATTCTACCACTTTGGGTTAACATGGCAGTGATAGAGGGCAGAGAGAATGCACCACTGCCATGACCTCATATACAATTTCAAAATCCTCTTCCCAGCCATATGGTATCAAACTCTGAGATAGGTGCCAGCACTGTCATAGATGCAAACACTGAGGGTTTATCCCTGGGTGCGATGCCTGTCCTTTTGGAGGAGACAAGCTGAACAGAGCCCCCATGGAGCCCCTGATGAGGAGGTGTCGGGGGCCTGGGGACAGAGACCTGCCTCACGGAGAGACAGATGTTTCGGCCAGCAGAGGAGCACCAGGCATTTCACCACCCTGTCAGCATGTTGCGAAACCTCACACTGGAGAATGCAAAGCAAGCAACGGAGAGCCGAGGGAGGGAGAAGGAGGGAGAGGGAGAGGGAGAGGGAGAGGGATGGACACCAACCAGGTGGGTCAGATGAAAAACAGACAGACACACTGGCCAGAAAGAGGAGATAAGAGGAGAGGCAAAAAAAAGATGTTTAAGATTCACTTCCCACAAATTAGAGACTTGCATGCATTTCTTTTGTATATTTTATAACATATCCAAAATAAATTATCTAATGCAATGTTCGTAAAAACTAGATTTTCTTAACTGTCTATTAGTGGCAGTGTTTCTTGCTTGAGGCAGTTCCTGCTTATGAACCTCTTGGTCTACAATATCACACTATCAATTTCATTTTCTGGTAAAAACTTATCTAGTGGCATAGGTCATGGAACAGGGCAGTGCCTTGAGTCATTGCTTCCAAAATCTCAAACCCTCTCTTACGGTTCAGTTGAAGTCTCCCTCAGGGGCAAAGATCTCAGTATTCCAGGCCTCAGATCTTTTTCAGAGCTGTTTTTCCTGATCAGGTGAGTAGTGATGTGACTCTACACATGGCTTTGTTTGTCCCGACGCCATTACTGGTAGTGCAGGTAGTAGAACATTCCAGAACTGAAGAGGTGACAGTATGTGGGGGGATACCTCAAACCAGATCAGTAGGGTTTAGCATTGTGTAAGGGTTGTGTAAGTGTAAGCATTGTGTAAGTGTAAGGGTTGCTATGATGTGTGTGCAAAGAAACATGTCTGAAGCTTCCACAAACAGGGGCATTTCTTTTGTTGTAATCCTCCATCTTGAATACACCCTCTTTCCTGAGATCCCGTAGCACATCTGAAGGAAGTGCTCTGCTCCCCATGCTGGGCATAGTTGTTGCAAGGTCTTTTACAAATCAAATGCCTGGCTTGACTTCCTGGGTCTTGTTCAAGTCCCTCTGAAGCATGTCACTCCGCAGGAGGGACAGGGACTCAAAGTGACCAAAGGGGCATTGTATGCACTATTCATAGACTGAGAGGTGGGGGCATGGTGACCTGCCATTCACCCCCCAGTCACTCACACACACACACACACACACACACACACACACACAGAGCAGTGGACCTCAGATGTAAGACTCAGGTCACACTGATGGAGCCTACATCTCTATGATGGTATCGGAGGCCATCTCCTTGCCGTGAATTGGTTCCCCTTTGGCTCGCATCCACACAATGTACACAAGCCCATCCCCCTCTCCCCTCCCGAAGCCTGAGCTCAAACAAATCCCAGCTGCCTGGACTCGCCATCAGTCTGCTCCCCTATTAGCCCAGTAACTGAGAGAGACAAGTGATTGGGCTGGAGTTTACATCTTAATGCGATCCCCGGGATTGCATCCAAGACCCCTCGAGCGCACAGGCCTGATTGTTGCCAGCAAACCATCAGACAGATATTGGCCCTGGCGTTCATGAAAAAAAATTGGGATCTCCATTCCAATGTCAGGATGAGGAGGAGAGCGAAGAGAAGAAGGGGAGAGGAGAGATCGCACTGCGGGGAGGATCGAGGTAGCGGCTACTCTCAGGTTGCTGTGGTGAGGTGTGTGAGCCAGCGTCAGATTAACACCGCCAGCGCTGGTTTACTTGGCTCTTTTTGTGTGCATAATTTATGCCTGCCGGTGTAACATGCCGCCTGGTTCGCAGGGGAGCTGTGATGGGCACCACTCGATCAGCTCCTTTGCCACGTGCTCCCGCGCAGCCAATTGTGCGTCTCCAAGGGTGACAAATGAAAGGTGACAGTTCACTTTGCCGGTGACACTGTGTCGGTCTCGCTGGCTAGCTACCCAGTCTCTCTCCACACAGGCTCACGCACACACACACACAAACACACACACAGCGAAGGCTGAGTGTCAGTGGAGACAGCTTCAGTTCCAGTCTCCCCTCCCCCCCCTATGCTCTGCTGCTCTCAGAGCTGTTCTCCCCCCCCTCCCCACACCTTCACCCACCGTGTTTTATATTCCAATCAGCAGGACAAGCACAGATGATGGTGTGCAGAATCGCTGGCAGTTTCACAGCCCTGATGACGTCCCACTCTCCCCCTGATCATTAGAGCTGCTGTATGCTCTCTCTGCTTCTGATTCTGTCTTTGTCTTTGTCTCTTCCTTGTTCCATCGCCCAATCTCCTTCCTTTCAGTCCCTCTTTCTCTCAGCATGTCCAAATTTTCTATTTCTTCTTTTTTTTCCCCCTTTCCTCTGTCTCTCTCTCTCTTTACTGTCTTTTCACCCTGTCCCTCTCTGTATTTTTTCATTCTCCCTTCCTGCTCACACTCCCATGCAATCAGATTAACAAGAGGAAAGGTGTATTGATGGAAAGCTGTCTGTTTATTACAGGGGGAACAGTGGAAAATCTGTGTAAGAGAGGGTAAAAAAATAAATAAAACCCATCACCATGGCAACATGTCTCACAGAAGGCAGTAATGCTACTCCATGCAGATCATTTTCTCCAAATGAAACATATTTTTTTTGCTGCAACATGTACTGGTCATCAGCCATTATTATGATGACCAAAAAAAAAGATATAAACATTACAGGAACCCGTTAAATAGGAAATAAAGGCTTTTGAGATAATTGCTTCCTCGCTATTTTGGGCTCTAAGTGGACACATAAGAGGGGAGAACCTGTTTGTCAGCTTCATGCTATCTAAGATCTATCCTTCAGGACACCCCCAACCCATTTGTGGTTTGGGCGAGGGCATGCATTTACGTCTCAGGAAATCCGTAGAACAAACGATCATGCTTTTCTCCTTAGGAAACTCAAACAGTCACCACAAAGGCCCCTGAGCACCAGCTCACATATCTTGTTGGAGTTGCTCGCGAATTGTTTCTGAAGTGTTTAAGTAGGAGCGAAAATTGGAAACAAATAGCGGGTTTAGGTTCAAAAGGTCAGTGCTATCCAGTGCATGTGGCTAAGAATGAGCCTGGGGCTTTAAGAGTGTGTGAGCTCTTAGGGCAGTATTGCTGTGTATTGTATTGTGATTCTGTAGGGGTCAAAAATCTATAAAAATCTAAATCAATCAAAAGTGTATCCGTTAGAACTAGATCTTTTAGTTGGTGATGGCCCTTTGGAATGTATGAATGCAGTTCCAGTGACCTTAAAGGTGACTGTGTGTGTATATGTGTGTTTAAGTGTGTGTGTATATGTGTGTGTGGTTGCCCACTCCCTATCAGATCAGAGAGACCAAGCCCTCCTGCCGGTTAGACGCAAATGAAAAGGAATGGTCAGATACCAGGAAGGAGGGGAGGAGAGGAGGGGGAGGTAGCATGTCAAAAAAAGGGAGAAGAGCCTGCTCTTCAAGATAAGACAGAAGAGGAGAAGAAAAGAGGCTGCTCTCGGGGAGATGAGAGGGCTAGATGAAGGTGCTGGTGGTGGGAGATCATAGCAGGTTCCTCTCATCAACCCTGGCCTGTGTTTGATACTAGGCCTTTGTCGCCCTTTCAGAGGTGTATTGTTGGGCGGTGTAATCCTGGGTAGATTACAAAGGCGGCCTCCTTTCATATGCCCATGCCCAGCAGGCTGGAGGCTGGGTCTGGGGAAGGGGAGGGGGAGGGAGGCAGGGTGGGGAGAGAGGCACAGGCTTCATTCCTCCCTTTTCTTACCTTCTCCAGGGGCCCTAGCTGCGGGGACAGTGAGACCGGGGTCAAAGGGCCATGTCCCCCAGTGGAATTTCAACTCTGCTTTAGGCCTTCTGCTGCTGGAGTTTTACCTTTTTAAACGGGTATTCTCAAATTTCATGTAACATTGTCTATTGCAAGTGTTTTCTTTGTCATGTATTGCATGGACTACTGTCTGAGTGAATAAGGTGTGTAAAACCAGCCTCTCTAAGAATTTATTTTTATTTGAATTCATTAACAACGGACTAATCAGTATTTTAATAACCTTGGTTTGGGTTTGACATTTGGTTGCAATTTAAGGCAACACACACACACACACACAAATGCAATGTATTGCATCGCCTCAGATCTGACACATGTGAGGACACAGTTGGGAAGAACAAGTAGGACAATCAAAAATAGGTCCCCCTTCTTATGTAAAGAGCAACCCCCATTGTGTAAACCACCCATTTCCTGCATGGCTAGTGCAGCACAAACAGTTGATCAGGGTCAACAGTTCAGCTTTCAACGCTCACTTCAAGTTTCGAGAAAGAGACGGACAAACACGGAATGAAATTCTGTCGCCAATGTCTTCTGTGATAACATCTTTCCTATTGAACTGTGCAGTTTCTGGTGGATAGAGCGTAATGCCCCCTAGAGGCGCGGTTCGTTATTTAAAACACAACCCTAATTTTCTCATTACAGCTTTGTTGATATTCGAGAGCTAGTAATATACACCATGGTCATTACATCAAATATGTGTTTGGATTCTCGTTTTTTTTTTATTCCTGCACTGTCATGAACATGCATCGTGAAAATAGGATACATAAGGTATTATGTGTACCTCGTGTCTCATCACAGTTTGTCGGGTTGAAAAAAAGATACATGGTGACGATAGCTGCTTTCCTGGCAGAGTTCAACAACACGTCACAATTTTTTTTGTCAAAAAACATAGCCTACGGAAATTACTCTATTAGCAGGTAAGGTGCGCCAGCAACAACTTATCAACCACACTTCACACATTGTGGAAGAGGGTAGTGCAGGAGAGTACTCCCTCCATGACAGCATTGCAGTCACATTAGCAACTATGACAGAGGAACATACCGTATACCTGATCCCTCTGAAGTTTGAGAAAACTGGGGCACGTGGGCACACCATAAGTACTCCTACACTATGCACTTAGTTTACTTTGGCAATGTTTTGTTGTCCTGTTCATTATCACTTGATAAAGTACAAAGGTCACAGAAACTCTTGCGTGGGTAGTTGCTAACATTGCACCGACTTCATACTGGCAGTACAGTGAGTGTTTTTTTTTTATCCGTGGGACCTCAGGTGCACTTTTCATTTGCCTGCATTTACATATCATGCAACACTGCCTCTCTTTTGGCTTATCCAGATATTGTACATAAATCCTACTATGCTTCTGTGTATGCCAGCATAGATAGATATTCCTACACAAATATTCCTGTTTTTTATTTGCTGTAAAGTTTTATGCTCCTACCTGAACATTGTCATCACAAACACACTATACTATAAATGGATTTCCTATGACTTCATAAAATGTATTGAAGACAGATATAAGCATCACATAGCAAAGCTCAGTTCATCGATATGTTGTACCCACATATAACGCATATTTGTTATTTTGAAAATGTTGGCTGATTATGAAACAATTAATTTGAAGTTGGCTATTGCTTTGTAATACATACATATAATAATAACATTAAAATGTAATGCAGTTTTACAATGAGCTTTTATATACTTATCACATGTAATGACAGACTTCTCCTTGCAAAGTGAACCACTATTAAAGCACACTTCCTTTTCATGTGTCCTTTGTTCTCTCTCACTCTCGCCCTGCGCATCAGTGTGTGTGTATGTATGTGTGTCTGGGTACGTGTGTGTGCCACATAGATCATGTTACCGGTTACAGTTTGCTTATATCAGCTGTGAAAAGGTATAGCAAAGGTATACAATTCAGTGACAGAGATCTTGCGTGTGATTCAGGTCATCATCTCAACACCTCAAAAACTTGCAGATTTTCAAAGACAGAACTTTCTCGGAGCTGTCACTTCCTCTGAAAAGGAAGGGGAATGGGGACCCTCTCAGATGATGTCAGAAGACTTTTGGAAGGTAGTAAGACTACCATTAATATGCACTTATCGAAAAGTTATCCTTTTGAAAGCTATTTTTATATTGAATCTTCATATTAGATACACTTGTTTGTATGTGAATATCTTTGCTTGATTGGTTAGGTAACAGTAGACATTGAAGATTTATTGTCATTCCTCATACACGTTGACAATGTTTAGAAAATAGTTTTATAGCTTTGGCCGAGCAGTGATTAATGTTTGACATTTAGGACCAGGACTTGGACTGAATCCTGTTGTGCCCTCAACAGATGAATAATGTTTCTGATATCCGTTTCTAATTTCTGTGTAGTGCGATTTAATTGCCTTTGGTTGATCCCTGAGTGGAACTGACAGTACATTCTTTATCTTTGATCGTTAAGCTTCTAAGCTTTATTTGTATTGATAAGCTGCCTAGTATATCTGTACTTATATTTCTGCCATTTGAGAACACAAAAGGAAAGGTTTTTTTTACCACTTGGAATACCGACCAAAGACTGATTTTGAAGTACCTGTCGAACTGGAATGCCATCTACAGAATTTGCATTGGCAAGGTCACATAACTTGATCCTCTGACAAGTATTTGCATGGATCAGAACAATGATGTGCAGTGCCATTGATTAAAGCCCTGTATTAGAGATGTTAGGTTGTAGACAAATTTACCCATAAAACATTGGTAGTTTTCTAACTGTTTTTCATCAAAGGAGGCAATTGATCTTTTTTCCATTTTTTATTTTAAGTCAACAATTTGGAGGGACCATATTGTTGATGGTTGCTGACTGCAATCTTGTCCTTTTATCAGATTGTGAGTTGTTCGTGTCCAACATCCTGCATGTTGAAAACCTCAGTAGACATGCCAGCGAGACTCGACAGATACTCCTGAAGAACTTTCGTGTGATCCACACCAGGTAGGCATGTGTATCAGGTGTATATATCAGAGACATCCTGCCACCTATGTATTACATAGATATGCAACATGGCTTGCCGCCATCTTTATTTTACAGTTATCTTGTATTCTGCGTCATCTTTCATGCAGACCTAGATGTTAAAGAGGACTTTAGAGTCATATCCGTTTAAAAGTAAAATGACTCATCATCTAAGGGCTCATTACCAGGAAATGGCGAATGAGAGGAAGAACCTGATATACATCAAGATATGTTTAATGTCTGAAGTGTCAGAATAGACATGCGTTATTTCAATGCAGTACAGCCATGATACAATATACGTCCAATGAAAAGGAAAGACTCGTAAACAGATAAGTGCTGAAAATCCATAGTTGCTTCTTTTCCAACACTGCAGATGGAAAGAGGGGGAATGCACAGGCTTGTTCTTCTCAGGGGAAGTGTTTGCAAGCTGACACAAAAGCACACAGGAAGTTCTAGGAGGTGCTAGCATCTTCATCTGGTGGGATTGCACACAAACGTTTTTTGACCCAAATACCAGCTAGGTATCTGGCAGTGTGGTTTTGTGGGTTGAGAGGCGGAAACTGTGCTTCGAGTGTGCTAGCAGTTTGAAGGCTGCTGACTTATAGTACTTCTCTGCCTGCAAGAGCTTTGCATTTTATCAGTTTGACCTCAACTACTTTAGAATTTGACTTTACGTAATATTTACTGGGGATCAACAAATGAATTGTATTAACCAAGCATTTGTCAAGTCACAAATATAGATACTAGTAACTCATTTTATGGGCATTGTTCAAAAATAAAGAACAAAGTTCAAAATAGATTGTAACAATAAGTCCAAATATCTAACAGGAAACTAAGTTTGCGATTCACACCAAAAATGCAATGGATGCACTTTAACCCCATCAAATGTATTGCCAAGATGTAAACACGGGCCTGTTGGGTAGCACCCGTAAAATGCCAGTAATCTGCCAACCTGTTTCATGTCTTGCCTGTGGGTTAGTGGTTCATCTCCTGGGCCATCATGCTGTCACTTGGTTATGCACTGTGAATGGATTATGAATGTAATTTGAATTTATTTGTATTTTTTTTGTTGCAGAAATCCACAGGAATTTCCTTTTAGATGTAAGTAAATACATTTTTAGTTAATTTGTATGACTACTTGCCAAGTTGACATGTGTTTGTGTGTGTGTGTGTGTGTATATATATATGTGTGTGTGTGTGTGTGTGTGTGTGTGTGTGTGTGTGTGTGTGTGTGTGTGTATGTGTTTGTGTGTGTGTGTTTGTGTGTGTGTGAGAATGTGTGTGCTTGTGTGTGTGTTTGTTTGTGTATATGTCTATGTCTCTGTCTCTCAGCTCCTCTGACAGTCCCAGCAAGACATGTCTCATGATGCTGGTCAAGTTTGTTTATCAGGTCGAGTGTTATTCATCTCTCCTTATCACGCTCTCCAGATAAGACATGACTAATGGAGAAGACATGACTCTATCTTAAACTGACATCAAGACTTTGTCACTGATTTAGAAAACGTCTGAGCTCTGTGGGCCATAGGCTATGCTATATTTATGTGGCAACTGCCAATGAATTCTCCTGTGAAACAAATGGGTCTACATTTCCAGCAGAGTATGGGTGGAATGCATCCGTCTCTGCTGGCAGTTTAACCCAGGTCGAATGGCATTTCACTTCCTCTATGCATGCTATTAAATCCACTCCTGAGGTGTGTTCTGCCAGCATGTTCTAAATGTGAGTGTGTGTTCTATGTGCATGTGTGTGTGTGTATTTGTTTGTGAACATTTGTGTGTTTCTCTGTTAGTGTGTGTGTGTGTGTGTGTGTGTGTGTGTGTGCTAGATGCTGACTCCTTTGTTATGTCCAACAGCGGAGCCCAGACATGAGGATAGCTCCGATGACAATCACAGCTCCAGCCAGGGGCGCTCCGCTCACTCAGACGACCTCTCCGTGGCCTCCGACTACCAGGAGGAGGGAGCCCTGGAGTGTGAGTAAAAAGCATTGTGTAAGAGAGTGTCGGTGTGTGGTGTGTGTGTGTGTGTGCTTGGGTGGGTGTTCATAAATGCGTGGATTGTGTGTCCCTACGTGTATGAGTGCTATGGGTGTATTTGCTTGTTTGTAAGTTTTGTGCTGTGCCTCTTTAAGATAGTAAAACATTTGGTGTCTTATTGCCTTTGGGAGAACATGGTTAATTTGAAAAGGGAGATGAAGTTCTTTTACTGACGTGCTGGGGGAACATCACGTTAGAGGAGTCTAGATACAGATCGCCCCCTAGTGGTTTCCCACGGTACTGTTGGCAGACAGTGTGGCAGAGGAGAGAATGGGGAAAAGGGGGCTGTGTATGGAAAGGGCCAGGAGAGAAAAGGGAGGAAGAGCTCCCTCTAGTGGTTAGTGCAAACACATCTGGGAGGCATTTGTACTTGCTGTCCTTTATGGTTTGAGGTGCAGGGACCATCCTGTGTGGAAGATCACCTGGTTATGTGGGACAGCGTTTGTCTCTTCTGTATATATCTAGTTGCGTCAGAATGAATAACAATTCCCCCATTATTTTGAGTATAAGTTAGAGTGAATGCATGTATGGAGGATATGCTGGATATATATAAAAGGAGAACGAGAGAGAGAGAGAGAGAGAGAGGGGTATTTTTTCCAGGGAGTGTAAAGGCCATGATGAATGTGTGTTTCTGCTGGTGTGTGTGTGTGTGTGTGTGTGTGTGTGTGTGTGTGTGTGTGTGTGTTTCTGCTGGTGTGGTCACGTTTCCGTCTGCACGGTGGGCCGGGGTACGGCGGCAGGCTGGTTTCTATCACTCAGCTTTGGGGAGCGGGTACGCCGTGGAGCTGTAGCTCCAGGCCAGGGGGCCATGACTGATGATCCCACCACTCCTCTGCCCTCCCAGCTGGGATGGAAATACAACCCTGTACCTGAGGGCCCGCGTCTGGCTCTTCCCTGGGCCGATCTGTCATCTGATGGAGCAGAGCCCTTGGAGCAACGAGAAGGAGAGGGCATTTTAAAACAGCACAAACATGCTGCCTCAATGCATCATGGGAATGTGCTATGTGTATCCCCCCCTACCCCCACCCCGTTCCGCCACACTCTAATACTGCCCGGGTATTCCTCCCATTCTCTCTGTGTCACTCTGTCTGTCTCTCTGTCGCACTCTCTCACTCTTACTGTGCAATGATTAGGGGCTAACTGGAGTTCAGAGTTCATCTGGTGTTCACCCCTTGGGAAATGACGTGTTCGAAACCTTCAACAGTTCTCAATTTCAAAAGGATATAATGGCATGGATGTGTGGGTGTTGAAGATTTGGATTTGTCAATCTGTATCATACATATTTGCATATTGTCTACGTGCAAGTATGTACATATTAGTTCCTACATTAAGGTCCCTTTGGTTCCGACATATCACTGACAAAGCCATTGTTTCTATGCTGGTCCTGCTAGACGTCACGCTAATTAGCTTGCATGCTGCAGTAATCCACTGAAGACTGCACTGTTCTCAAATGCCACTCAATACATGGTCAGCCATGACCCCCCCCCTTCATGCTCCCCCCTTGTATATATCTGTTAGAGGTACATTTGTGGCACAAGGGTAAGGATAGGTCAATGATGTCCCTCTGATTTCTTTTAATGTGCCTCCCCTCAGCAAAAGTTACGCTTTAGTTGAGGCGGCTGGAGTCGTTCAGGGGGGTTAGCATCTGTTGAATGAAAATGCGCCGTTCTTTCAATAAAGATAATGACTGTCGGGGGCAAGTGCAGTTCAGGGTTCACTTTAGGTTCACCCGATCGGAACCTCCAATCACATCGCCCGTCTCTTCCATATTACCCAGGGAAAAAAAGACCTTAGTGTAATATTTAACAGGAACAAATATGGCATCTGAAATAAAGCACATATTACTCTTACATAAATTTTGAATGCTTCGCTGCCCCGTTTACATGCTCTCACTAGATCATGCTGGGAATACAAGTCCGACAGCAGCGTTTTCTTTTTTTTTTTTTGCCTAGTTCGATCATATCATTCGGTGGGTATTTTTCCTCCCCCTTAAGATTGAGGTCAGCAGTAAAAGTGAGGTAAGGGTGTGACTACACAGTGACACTCCTTCACCTGATGTCCCCAGGACAAGAGGATCTGAGGGTAAACACAGTTCAAGGGTTCAACCAGAGCTCCTCTCCTACAAAACATGTCTGCCATTTCATGGCAAGTGTGGGTGGATGCAGACTTCCTCTGTCTTTCTTTCTCTTTCGTCACCATTCCTCTTTCTCTCTCACTCTCTCTTTTCTCTCTCTCTCTTTAACATTCCCTCCCTTTCCTTTCTTCTCCTTCCATCCTTCTCTCCTTGTGCTGTAAGATGAGTGTTGGAGAGAAGGGAAACACACACACACACACACACACACACAAGCACACACACACAAGCAGGAGGAGTCAGCTTGTGTGTTATTTCATTTGCCTCACAGCCTGCCTTTCTCTCTCTCTCTCCCTCTTCTACTCCCTCTCTCTCTCTCTCTCTCTCCCTCTTCCACTCTCTCTCTCTCTCTCTCTCTCTCCCCGTCCCCAGAGCAGCGCTTGACACCAGATTTGTAATGGCTGACAGGGACAGATGGGCGCTCCATTGTCAGGGCCCCTGTCTGTATGCTAATGTGAACTGAGTTTCACCCGCAGACCGCGTGGTTGACCCGGCCGTGCCTCCCCGAGCCTCCAGCCTCCTCGTGGCTGCCTCGTTTTGGGTTGCAGCCTCCACCCCGCAGCCTCCTCTACCCTCCACGGCAGCCAGCCGCCATTACTTCACACACCCCCTTCCTTTTTCCAGATAGCGAAAGGGAAGGGGAAAGGGAAGTGGAAGACAGAGAGTATGAGGAGGTGGTGGTGGTGGTGGTGGGGGGGTAGGATGCAGGAAGTAAGAGGCAAGTCTGTGTTGTGCGAGTCCGCTGCAGGGCTTTTTGATGTGTCAGGTGAACGCCCTTAATAACACATAGCGCCTCGCACCTCGCCTTTGATGACTTGTGCGTCTGTGTGTGTGTGTGTGTGTCTGTGTGTGAGAGGTGTATGGCAGCCTATCAAAAACACTCCTCGTCCCTATTGATCAGGTTGATGGTCAGTATGGATCACCCGAGCACTTCCTCATGTACGGGGAAGCCAGGGCTGGGCTTCACAGTGCATGTGTGCGCTATCACAAGTCGCACATGGTCCGCAGCCATTGTGCAGCCTGACTGAGATGTATGTGCTGAAACAAAAGCCAGTCCCCAGGCTCCATAATCTGGCCCCGCCACCGAAGAGCCACTCTGCCGGGGCTGGAGCCACGTCGGGGACGGAGGTTGGGTTGAGTGTGGTCGTGCCTCATTTACAAATTAGATAATCGAAATGTAAATTTGATTTACAAGGGGGCTCACCGGGCTTTAAATTAATTGGCGGATTGGTGGGGCGAAATTGATCGAGCGTAATTCATCTCTGGAGAGTTCAAAAAGAGGTTTCATCGATAAATTAATGTATCGCGGGGGCTGACAATTAAGTGTCACTCAAGCACTAAAGGAAAAAAGCTCGATATGAGCGCATTCTTCTTCCTCCTCTTTTTTGGATGTCCATTTCAGTTGTGGAGAAGAATGCGGTTTCTGTCAGGAGAAGGCATAACTCAGTGAAGGTCCATTAGGGAGTGTGGTACTCTGGTGCACCTACTGCCAACTTTGACTACACCAAAGTTAAGTTTATTTTGTAATGTCACCCAGAATTCACATAGCTTCCTGACAAAATGGAATCATCCATATATCAATGGGTTTGTTTTGCATGGTATAGGAGCTATGGATGCATACGCTTCAAAGTGCAAAATGTGCAGCGACGAGGTTGCACCTTGTATGACCCCGACGGTGGGAGTGGGGTCTGAGCCCTGTGTGTGTGTGTGTGTGTGTGTGTGTGTGTGTGTGTGTGTGTGTGTGTGTGTGTGTGTGTGTGTGTTTGCGGTGTGTTTGGTGTGTGTGTGTGAGGAGTGTGTGTAAGCTGCCCTCCACTAGAGAAGGGGAGTGGTCAGCTGGTATAAACACAGTTAGCCACTTATCTCCCGCTTGTGAGAACCAGGCATGCTCCTCTTTGCCAGAGTGCCCGGACTTCCTCCCCTCCGCTGAACTTTTGACCCCAGGGTGCTGGGCTGGTCAGCCGCTGACCTGTCTGAACTCTGACCCGTCTGCAGCCGCTCACCATGACTACATTACTGAGAGCCTCCGCCATGGCAACTGGGCTGGTCAGTGCCGTGCTTTGCTTCCGACGTTGATCTGCACACGCGTACAGCGCAGACAGTGCTTGAGGGGGCATTTGGTGTCTTTTCTGCACTCATTGATTTTGGGGCATCCATCCATCTCTCCACTCTCCCAGCCTGTGAGGCAGCCATTGGCCTCTCTGCAGAGGAAGACAGATTCATTTTTGTGGTGTGCATTTGTGCGTGGCCCTAATGAGAGTAAGGTGTTCGTCATCAGCAGGATGCACAAAGCATGCTAAATGACTGCTACTGTGATGACGCCACCACTGCCTCTCTCTCTCTCTCTCTCTTTCTCTCTCTTTCTTTCTTTCTCTCGCTCTCTCTCTTCTCTACTACTCCTCCTCTCCCCTCCCTCCATCTCCCTCGGCATTAATGAATTGAAGAGGACGCGTTATTAGACTCCAACATGCTCTGCACATCGCTGCCTCTGCTGCCCGGGTTCAAAAGTTCACGCTGCTCCCAGAAGGCCACTGTGCTGCGGCAGATGCTGATATTTTTCTCTCCCCCCCCACCCTCCTCACCCTCCTCCACCTCCTCCTACTTGCTTGTCCCCTCTCCCTCCCTATATCTTACTCAATTTCTTTCGCTCTCTCTCTCTCTTTTTCTCTTTTCTGCAATTCTACATTAATCTCAAACAAATGCCTTGCGCTAGCATCGCTCGCTTGGATGAGGATGGTGGAGTCTCTGTCATTTTGAGCTTTAAGCACAAGTGAACCTCCTGTTCCCTTCTCTCTCTCTCTCTCTCTCCCTGCCTCGCCTGGGCCATTTTCTACCACGCCGCTTTACACAGTGAAATATGTAGATGCTCTCAGTCCTTGAACCATTTCTCTCTTTAATCTTTTGAAGCATTGCCATATGTCTTAGTCTAATATTGATTGTGTTGTTATCTGTGCTTTGTAGTGGTATTATGCGGATATGCTGCCTCTTGTATTTATTGTTTACCTTTTGTTGGGTGTCTGAGGTAAAAAATCAGAGTCCTGCCCACAGAGAGAGAGGCATCGCAAATATCAGCGAGGTGCACGTGGGAGAGGGTGTCGAATAGGAAATTCCGACCTTGTATGTCTAATCATCCCCGTGGCTTGTCAGTGTCGTAGACAAATAGCAAAACTATTAGACGCCGCGGGTTCACCGGGAGGTTAGCCTTCCCAGGTACCTTGAGTGTTCGCACCCCTCCTCTCTGTGCGTCTTGCAAATGAGAATTTGATTTTTCCCTCCACTGGATTCCATTTCTGGAGATTGATGAAGTTTCAGTGCAAGGCCCAGGTGGCCCCGCTGCTTTCATGGGGAAATAAATGGTCTCTGTAGGTGTGTGTGTACGAGTGTGTATGTGAGTGTATGGTTGTATCTCTGTGTGTATGTGTATGTGTGTGTGTTTGTGTACGTGCAAGTATGTTTTTATGTGTGTGAGGTGTGTAAGTGTGTGTAGTGACGCACGGCTCTTAACTCCCTCTAGTTGTCTTTGTTGAATTTCTGACTTGATCTTTTGCTGTATCCAGAGTTTGGGCTGGCAGCCAACTTTGTCTCAATAGCTGATTTGAGTACATCTTTTCACACACCGGGTTGGTGGAAGTTGGGCCGTGATGGGTACATTTCTGTGCTGGAGTTTTGTTGCCCAGTGTTCATCTAAATCAGCTGAATCAGATGAATGTGTGGAGGTTTGATAATGAATGTACCTACTGCCTCTGTGTGTGCCTGAGGCCTCAGGGATAAATGAAGGGTCTATTTATTTGTCATTGCCCACGGCAGCTGCCCAGGTGAACTTTGTGTCTGTGCCTTGGCATTCGTCCACACATCATTCCTTGTGCCCACGTGCCAGCACAGCACAGCATTCTCTTCTCTCTGTTTCCCTGGTGAGTTAGATCAATCACTATCCATTTTGCTTTGTTCATCTTAATCACACGGGTTAAAAAGAAAAATCAGCTGCAAGTCGGAGAGCCGCAAACAGGACAGTTTAAAGGTGGATTGACATCAGTGCGCGTGGCTGCGTATTACACTGGTCGGCTGAATAGCTCTGTAGTGAGCTGATTGAAATGAAGTGCGGAAGAGCGGCCCGTGTGCTGTTCTGGCGAGGTCTTAATCAGTGGCCAGGTCTTGGGCTCCGAGTTTGAAGAGTGGCAAACTGGCAGAGGTGTTTCCGCTTTGCTTGTTTTAGGTTTGACCTGGCCGTGAGCGCCCCCCTGCCCCGCTTGTTCAAACACGGCTCCCATAGACGGCCAGTGAACCAGATGATTAGCATTATGGCTGTCAGGGACCGACACAATGAGCCAGGCCAAGGTGAAGGACTGGTAATGGCACTGCGGAGCAGGGCTTTAGTTCAACGCCATTTTTCAGCAGCCACTAGCTGCTGGCCTCACACCAAAATCTGTGGGAGGGAGAGAGAGAGAGAGAGAGAGAGAAAGAGGGAGAGAGATAGAGAGAAAGAGGGAGAGGGAGAGAGAGAGAGAGAAAGAGGGAGATGGAGAGGGAGAGAGAGAGAGAAAGATGGAGAGGGAGAGGGAGAGAGAGAGGGAAAGGAAGAGAGAGAGAGAGAGGATGGTCCCAGCTCGCACCCCTGTGCTGTCACACACATATCTGTCCCATGATGCGGTCACCTTCTTGAGAAACAATGACCACTGTGTGCCTTCACAGAAAAGCACACTCCATTTTACTTGAACACCTGTATGGACAACATGGTGATTGAGTTCATGTACAATATGCTGTTTTTTTTTGTTCATTGTTTTAGCTCTTGGTGACCATTTTGGCATGGTTATGTAATTATCGTGAGTCTCACAGAGATTACAATTTTGATTGCATGAAATGTGCAAATAACTCAGCTCCACATCTGATTTATAGATAATTTGTAATGTGTCAGGGTTGAGAAAAATATTTTAATTATATTTAACACTATTTGTAAAAGGAGTCAATTAAGAACTTATATAAAGCAGGCATTTGTAAGTTTGTCTGTTTGCTTTTTGAAATTGTTGCCTTGTGAAGACGAGGTAAGATAATTATTTAACACGTATTTGCAGCGTCAACATCCCTCATTGTCTTACAATGACTTGAAGGTAGCCTAATTCAAGAAATCAGCAATCAAATAATCAGCAAGACTTTTTCAATCCTGACTTAAGTTTAATGTCAATGTTCACATTTTGTATTCAGTTATATTCCACAAAATTGTTTGTTCAATGAAACAGAGAAGGGAGGTGATTTAAAAACAAAACAAAACAGATGACCTCGATTACAGAAGCATGTTGCTAAACCTATTGATAGGTGATTAAACATCGATTCACTGACAGAAAGACGCCGCTCACTGTGGGCTGAAAGGGATGAATTATTGCCTGGTTAAACAAACTTTCTTGAGAGTAATAGGTTAAGACAAGCCCTCTTTGGCCGGACATCATTTAATTCCTAATTTGCTTGATGCAACATATTCTTGCGTGCATTTAAGAGTTGCAGTATTATAGCATGCGGAATGCTCCAGCTAATGAACCACATATTTACTTAGTGTGCAATGCTTTACATAAAACATATTTTATATTATGTTATAATAATTATATGTTTTAAATTAAATGTTTATGAATACATTTGCTTTTTCACAAATGTGTCCACACATTTTGTCCATGTTTAAAATAGTACTATATTCTAGCCTACGAGAAAAAAACGAATCATTTTCTAACTCAAATCTGTTTAATAATACGAATAATAATAGTAATAGCCTAATAATTCTTGTTGTTGAACTTTTAGCTTTTAGATACATCCATAGAGACATTTTAGATTATATAATTTTTTTTGTAAGATTCGATATATTGTCATTGTGATATATATGTTTCGGCTTGTTTTTTCATCAACATGGCCCTTTCATTAAAAAAAATCAGGTACATTGCCACCTGGTGGTTAGTGTAGAGAGCTAAAGGTGCTGAAACTCCAAATGACATTCGCAAAGTTGCTAACAAATCAAAAGACTGGTAATTCCACACCGCCGATCGTGTTTCTTTCTAATAACTCTGTGATCCTATCCGAACTCAAGTAGTTTTTCGCTTCTTTCTTTCTGATGGTGTTTAGATTGTTCGTCTGGAACATTTGTCTTATTTGTTTAATCGTTTGTGGCTCACAAAAAATGTTAATCAATTAAACGTTATGACCACATGCGCCTTTTGATATATGGCAATTAGCATGTGTAGCCTATTAAGTATTGCTTTAAGCAACTGTTTCCCGACAGCTGACACGGGTCGGGGTTTCATTTTACACAACAAATAAAAGTAGACATTTTAAATGTGAATGTATGTGCACATGGTGTTTGAAAAGTACTTTTAACGGAAAGACAAAAATGAGTGGATAATCTTGGATAATAGTGAACTGTCTACTGATTATATCATTCGTATTTAACACCTTGAATATTAAAAGATTAGGAAACAAATAGAACAGAACATACAACACAAATTCTACAGCATTTAAAGTTGGCTATACTTTGTGTTTACATGCTGTTTCTTTATTTGTGAGGTGAGCTCGGCATAGGCCTATACCTACATTGAAAATGTAGGGACAGTTCTCCACGCTGATCACACAGATAATATGTTTCTTTTGCAGATCACAACGTGTATTCTTGAAAGATAAATATTTGATAGTGTAATGCAGTGCTGTAGTATTACTCTGATGTATTCGTTTTAATTAACTTTTTATTTTTGTATTAAAGTAGTTTTATTTTTATCGGCCAGTGAACAAGACGTTGACCGAAAACGCTGTTTCAGTGATGGGCTTGTGTGACAGTAATTTTTTTCTTTTTGGTTTCAACGAATTTTCAGTTTAATACCCTCAGTGGTCATATGACTATACTGTGATCTTTGCTAATATTCCATCATATTTCCCTTTTTAATCATTTATTTATGTCTAATTATTAGCTGCAGTCTAGGCTGGCAGCTTATTACACACTGAACAATATGGCTCCATTCCCAGCCACACGGGTGCCGTTATCATATTGCGGGCATATGTATGCGCCATATTAGCTGTTTATTGAAAATATGGCCAGGCTGAGATTTTATTTTACAGTCTCTCATTATGACTCTCTGAGAAGGTGCTAGCACACATGACCCGAGAGGCGCAGGATTTACTATCAGCCCCAGAAAAGCAGCACGGCATTGTGTGCAGCCGGCATTTTCCAGCCTGTTAAACCCAGCTACTGTTCCCTCAAATAAAAAGAGTTCACACCAAAATGATTTATTCCCCTGATTCTCATGGTGAGAAGAGGTTATGTGACAGTGACCTCTCTGCTTCATTCGGACAACATAACACACCTCTAACTATGCTGGTGCTTCGCTCTTTACCATGGTGAAATTGTTGAGCGGCAGTAAACTGTCATATAACTTGCCATGCGACTCCATTTTAGTATGTGGTCCCTAAGAGGTGTTTTTCGCTGTTGGCCTGTTTTATCTGGCATAGCTCAAACCTTTTTTATAATACTCTACCAAAGCACACACAGACACACACACAGAGACACACAGACACACACACACACACACACTCACACACACACACACACACACACACACACACACACACACGTTCTTAGCCCTCTTTTTTATTTCAGCACGGTGGTGTATATACAGTAGAGATAGCGCTTCGGTGTCAGTTTCGCACACTGGCCCCTGAAGCTGTCCCCTTCTCTCCTCCGCCATTAAAGGATTATTGTATTTGCCATTACAACGTTTGAATGGGCATTGTAAATCAGCGAGGGAGGCTAAAAAAAAAAAGTAGAGTCGTAAGACCATTTCGGATCCAAAGAGGGGGTCCCCCTTTTCTCCAGCTCACTCAATGGCACACCGTAAATCCCCCCCGCTGTCCGCGATCAAAGGCGGTGGGTGTAGGGGCGAGCCAGGCCCTGCTCCTTGTTTAAAGGGGTTTCCCACACCGTGCCCACCCTGGCACAAAGGACCAGGCTGGGGCCACTTGGCTTCGTTTTGTAGCGGGCTCCTCGCTGGACCCCTGACTGACTCCGGTGCTCGGACAAAGACTGCTGTTGTCTGAGAGCCTATTAAAAGTTTGTGTCCCAGCATAAAAATACATCAGAGCGACTTTTGAGGTGTCAACAAACTGATGTGTTGTTTACAGTGTTCTATATCACGATCCCCCTTTTAGGACCACCATATATATACCTTTGTCTACCTCTGCCCAAGTTCAGATAAGCGTGTGGAGATTTTTTTTTACTTTAATCACGGTAGCTATTTTCTTGATAATGTCTGTGTGATAGAAGGAGGGAGTTACATATGGCTTTATACCTGCAGCAGCGTTGTTGTGACAAATAGGAGCTTTCGGAGCAGAGCTATGCTGTGGTCTTGTATTTGTGTCTCATTAGAATGCATGCAGTATTTCACTGCAAAACACCCAAAGAGTGCATCTGGGCAGATGGAATCAAATCAAGCCCTGATGGCAGTCCGTACCTGTGGAAGCCTCATCATTCCTATCACCCAACCATTTCTCTCTCTCTCACACACACACACACACACACACACACACACATCCTCTTTCTCCCTCTTCTTCTTTCTCTGTTTGTGTGCAGCCTCCCTTTCGTTCACTCTTCTCGTGATGTGTGCATTGAGGAAGAGGAGTCTCGGAGGCTGCTGCCTCTGGCCTTTAATGAGGACAAATATGTCAATTTAGGGGAGCGCAGGGGTGCAGATTGAGCACCCGGCTGGGATCTGAGTGGATCCTATTTCCTAATAAAGCCTATAGCGTCAGGACAGTGTGAGTCTCTCTCTCTCTCTCTCTCTCTCTCCCTGATCAGCATTCCTCCCCTGTGCCTGCCTGCTACCCCAGGGGACCCTGGTGCCTCCTGTTTCACCTCATCAGGCGGGTTCACCGGCAGGTCAGCTCCCTGCCCCGCGTCTCTCTCCCTCCGTGGGCAAGAGCAGGAGCAGGAGCGGGAGCGCTCCCGTTGAAAGATGTTTGCTGGTGTGTGTGTGAGTGTGTGTGTGTGTGTGTGTGTGTGTGTGTGTGTGTGTGTGTGTGTGTGTGTGTGTGTGTGTGTGTGTGTGTGTTTGGAGGCTCAGGGTGGGGGTGGACAGAGAGGGCCACAGACATGGTGGGGAAAGGGTGGTGGCGCTGTTATTTTCGTCAAAGGTGTGAGAGTTTTGTGACATTTCTTTTATTTCGTTGTATTTTTTAACTATATGTTTAGTTTTTAGTATTTTGTTTTTTTTGTAAGCGTGTTTTTGTGGTTGTTTGTTTGTCTAATTCCGTTAAATGCCAAGAGCATTGTTTGTTTTCATTCTGCAGGTCCAGTCTTGGAGGCTATGTTAAGCCCAGAAAAAACAAAGAGAGGCATTAGCTCGGTGGCATATGAGGAGGGCGCCTCTTGGCTAGTTTAGCGGCTCTTTGTGTGTGTGATCTAATCAGCCAAAGGTCTATGATGTTGACCAGCACTGACACAGCGATTGCAGCTCGCGTGCGGCCAGGGTGGTGACATCGCCTCCAGCTGCAGCCGTGACGAAAATAAGCCCACCCAAGTGTTCGCATGGCAACGTCCCCCCCCTTTCCCACCACAAATGCCCCCTCCCCCCCAAGGCTCACCATCCCACCCTCCCGTTGGGCAAGAGGGAGGTATTCAATCAGGTGGGGGTGTCAGGTTACACCCCCTCACCCCCACCCCAGCTTCCAAGAGGAAGCCCCTCACTGGGGTGGCCCCCCTGCTGACAGCATCCCACTGGTGGCCATCATCTCACTGACACACATGGGCTTGTTTTACTCCATTAACCACCGCTCCAGTGCCGGGAGTCCACTCCTCCATCGCTGGGAGTCCACCCCTCCATTGCCATTGTGGCCTGGTGTGGCACAGTCTCTCCCACTGGCCCCTGGAACCCCCATTCGGGGTAACGTTTGCGGGTTCAAAACTTTTTTTCCCCCTTTTTTAACCATTCTGGAGGGCATCACGCTTTTTCAAAGTGGCTGTGATGGTGGATTTTATTTTGTTTATGATTTTATTTATTTGGTGAAACAGTAGATTGACATATAGTGTTTAACCTCAGCCATCAAGAAAAACACATACATGTGCAAAATACATGTATATGTCTATATACACACAAATATATATATATATATATATATATATATTTATATAGTATGCAACAGAACCACACCCCTCTGTAATATCACTTCAATGTCGAATTATTCAAAATATGTTGAGTATTTGTTCTTATGTTAAATTAAAAACGAACCGTTTCATTACTGAGAATCTAATATGACAATATTTTTCAGCTGCTCTTTGCTGGAGGGTCTGTGTTGCTCTACCTTTAAAATACCCCAAAGGTGTTCTATTGGCCAGGTCATTGTTCTCTCTTTAGAAACTCGTGATTTTGGCAGTGTCCTTCCGATCTTTATCATTAAACTATAATGTTCACTAAAACATTCCTCCTCTCCCAAGCCTCTGAAGACTGGGAGTCATCTTGTCAGCCAGTGTTTTGGTACATGTTTGGTTAGTTTGACATCATGCAGTGTCCTTCGCACTCTCTGAGCTGTCACAGAAACTCAGATTTCCATTGACAACCCCTGTGCCAAGTCTGAAACGCTTACCCGTCTGTTTGTCAGAGCTAGATTGTGCAAGCAGTGCACTGTCCGTGGGGTCCTTTCAGGAGGATAAGTGGTACTATGGCTTGTTCTATACCTCCTGATTACTGATTTTGTGTTGGTCACCGATCATCCTGTATCCTTTTCCATTTTTGTGAAGTCTCACAATCAAATATCAGATTTTGCAATTCCTCTGGTACTTCTCTGTGGAGCCATGATGCAGACAAAGCGATAGACACAATATAGTCTTTCGAAGTATTTATTTTTGATTGTTCATAATAGGAAAGAGGCTTTTCAACTTGAGAGGTGATCCAATTTTGACATTTGACATTTAAATGATTTTGCACAGGGCTATTCACATCTGTCTGTATACTATTTATTGAAGTACACACATACATGTTCAGAAGACATGATATCCATAAATATGGAAACACACAGACATAACTGTGCTGACAGACAGACAGACAGACAGACAGACAGACAGACAGACAGACAGACAGACAGACAGACAGACAGACAGACAGACAGACAGACAGACAGACAGACAGACAGACAGACAGACAGACAGACAGACAGACAGACACTCACTCACTCACTCACTCACATGCAGATGCTTCTGTCATCCGTTCATTTGGACTCTCTTTGCCGCGCTGGCCTCCTGATTGACTTGTAGCCAAACTAAAGTGGAATTTAATGGGAGAGTACATTAACTCCCTCAGGTCATAATAACATAAATCACCTTTTTTATGGCGGGGATCAACCACGGAGCCCATAACGCCACGCTGAGTGCCGCATTATGAGTAGGTGAGACAGAAGGAGACAGAGAGGAGTCAAATTTACAGCTGGGAGACGAGCCCAGAGTCCTCAGCATCGTCCACTCCCACTTTTAATCAGGGACAGCGCTGGAAACAGATTGTACGCGTCGTTCAAGTTGTGTGGAGAATGATGTACGCATTTATTGAGATATTTAATTAATACGTTTTTTTTTTCACTGCGGTCCAGGGTGTGTGGGAGTGGAGGTGAGGAATCTTAAGGGGCCTGGAGGTTTAATCAGCTGTGTTTCAGGTGGCCTGTTTTTGGCATAGTGCCATGTTAAGGAATAAGAGACTGGAACAGAAAGAATATGGATTGAAGATTGGCATGATGCATATGTGTGCGTGTATATGTGTGTGTTTTTGTGGGTGGGTATGTTTGTGTGGATGTATAAAGAAAACATTGAGTGTGTGTGTGTGTGTCTGTGTGTGTGTGTGTGTGTGTATATGTTTGTGTGTGTATGTATGTGTGTGTGCTTGTGTAAAGCAGTACTTTTTTTTACCATGGAGTCCTGATGTTGTTGAGCCTGGCATTACTCTGTGCTTTGGTTCCTACAGAGAGGCCTCAGCAGCCCACGTGCTTTATCTGGGCATAGTTATGCAGTAATGTGTTTGTGTGAGTGTGTGAGTGTGTGTGTGTGTGTGTGTGTGTGTGTGTGTGTGTGTGTGTGTGTGTGTGTGTGTGTGTGTCTGAGTGTGTGTGTGTGTGTGTGTGTGTGTGTGTGTGTGTGTGTGTGTGTGTGTGTGTGTGTATATGTGTGAGCACATGTAGTCGGGTGTGTGTGTGTGTGTGTGTGTGTGTGTGTGTGTGTGTGTGCTGCCTGCCTGCTCAGCCTTTGGCGTGGCACTGATGAACGTGCCCTGTGTGCCACGCTGCGCACCCCCTTTCTCCACCAATCACATCCTGCCATCGGCACGCAGCCATGCCATGCATCACCCACCGCCCGCCCCCACCCCTCAACCTGCAGCAGACACAAAGAACTGCCCGTAGAGGATGCAGGAGCTATGTATACTACTCCACCACTACCCCACTAATACGCCACTACTACATCTCTACAGCCACAATAATACCCCATCAATACCCCACTACTACACCACTCCTAGCCTACTAATACCCAACCATTACCCCACTACTACACCACTACTACACCACTACTACCCCACTAATACCCCACCACTACACCACCTTCTCATGCACCATCTCCATCGTGCTGACAAACACCTGTTAAAGTGCTGAAAAAACGGTTGTGAGTGATACGTTTAGATCAATGAGCTCTCATCTGCTTGTGAGAGGATGATTTCTAGCTTATACTAAAATGAAAAGACAAGTTTATACATGCTTAAATCGATCAGATTAATGATCTTATTTAGTTTGAACTGGTTTGATTTTTTTTTCAGTTATACAAGCAAAAAGGGTCTGGTAACTTTCTTGAACTAAGGTTTTTTGTCTGGGGACAAAAAAAAAAAAAAAGTTTTGAGCAGAAACAGATGGGTGTGTGTGTGTGTGTGGGCACTTGATGGAGGGTTGCTTGAGTAAGAATAAGAATCCCTCCCTAAACACAAGCCATCCACACTCAGCATTATTATTTTATTTTCCCAGTTGGTAAATGGAAAGCACACATCAAATGTCTGGAAACAAATGGGGATATTAGGCATCTGTACATCTTCGCCCTGAATAATATGGACAATGTAACATTGAATAATTGATTGACAGCCATAACAAATTAAACAGTAAATGATTTCTGTGGCACTAATTAAAAAGAGGGAAAGGAAGGGAATGAAACCCAAGTCTCCACATGCCCGTGAATAATTAAATACACAATTTATAGTTGAATTAAAAAAATCACAGTCTGGAAGATTCATCTAATCAGCAGTTTTAATGGGGCCCATGTTGCTTCCGAGCAAATCATTTAAAA
>NC_137922.1:40962418-40964918 GCF_963457725.1 Sprattus sprattus | reverse complement strand
ATTAGCGCTCTTTGCCAATCATGGGTTTGTCAGTTGGTACAATAGGAGAAATGTGCAACAGGAGCAAAATTGTGGTAAGACTTATTTATTATTTAGGCTTCTGGCTGGTTTCCATGTTATCTCTTATGGGAACTAAAATCGGAACTGAAATTAGCGCTCTATGTCAATCATGGGTTTGTCATTTAGTACAATATGAGAAATGTGCAACAGGAGCAACAGTATTTGTTATTTTGTCTCCATGGTAATCTCTTATGGGAACTCCTCTCGTGCCTCGGTGTCACTCGTATGAGAGTGAGGAGAGGCTGAAAATGGCACGCAGCACTTACATGGCTAACTCACATGTTCTTCACAGTTCACCGCCAGCAGCGCTCGTGAGGCCAGAGAGTGGGTGGACCAAATCAACTTTGTTCTCAAAGGTGAGAGACTAAAATCAGCTAAGCCACCTGTGGAACTCACAGCATTCCAATCTACGCGAGGAAGAAAAAACATTTGACTTGATGTACTCTTCATACTATTCAACTGTTCAACTATTAATTTCACTGACACATACGTCCAAATAGACTCACTATGAATACAAAGAGCGTTTGGCATTAAGTGATTAGCGGGAAATGAAAGATCTCTTAATAGGTACTGTATGCAAAACCATGGCATCATAAATGCAGATCATTAAACAGCCATGTGTGACAGTTGTAAAAACTGATGCATACTCTGATTATAAAGGCAGAAGAAGTGACAAATATGGTGTCAGATATGCCCCATATCAGTTGGAATATAATAGGCATCATATGCGTTCGTCTGCATAGCAACAGTTCACCTCAGGTGAAAGGTGGAAGGATCAGAGGTGAAAAATATCCTTTTATGCCGGCTGTGTTGATCTTGGGCGATGAGACGTTGTCTTGTTTCCCTGCCCGGCCAATCAGATGCGCAACAGACCTCCTCATTCCTCGCGCTATGCCCCTCCGTCGTGCCACATGTTGTCTCGAGGCCTCCCCTTCCCCGCCGCTCGCTGCTCCTTTACGGGAAATTGATTGGGACGATCCCGGGGCCATTTGTCACGCGCATCGATCCGGCCCGGGCTGCCGGGGTGTCAGGGAGGATACGATAACCTGTGTTACAGGAGGCCCGGTCGCTCGCAATCTCGAGCCCACTCCATCTGAAAGAGTGAGACAGAGGGAGCGAGAGAGCGAGGGAGGGAGAGAAAGAGAGGGAGAGAGAGAGAAGAGAAGAGAGAGATTCTCTATAATAGGCTCAACCCAACTGATTTGCGGGAAGTAACAGACACGTCCTCATTCTTCTCCCATCCCCCATGGCCCTTGTTGTCCTGATGGTACTTTTTAGTGCCACAAGACGCTGCATGGAATGTTGTTCAGAAAATCATCTCAATCTGTTGGAATAATGTCACCCTTTTGTTTACTGCATGAGTCTCATTCAATAATGTCCCTTTGTTATTGTTAATTAAACACTGCTGTCACTCTGTCTCCCACAGCTGTAATACCAGGAACCCTTCCTTGTTTCTTACCCAGTGTCTGGAAGCTTAAACATACAAATTATTTAATTTTGTCACACGAAAAATGTTTTGAGTGACTACCTAAAGATTAACTTCATGTTTGGGTAATAAGACAAAGAGCTTATACGGTAACTAACCGTTTTGGCCGTGTCATGACTCAAATGTTTAACTCAGAGCTGTAATCTTAATGAGTTTTTGTCTCGTGTCTGCCTGTCCATTAGATCTTGCCTCAACCTTTATCCCCTTTGATGATGATGAGGAAGAGGAGGAGGAAGAAGAGGAGGAGACTTACGACGACATTGAGAGAAACACCCCTCCACCTCGCATCACGCCTGTCTCCACCCCCACCGCATCTCACGGCCTGCCCCCCCCAAACGCCATCATCCCCCACAGGGCACCAGAGGTCTGGAAGGGCCGGCTAGGGCCCCAGGAGGATGGCATGGTGCAGGAAGAGGAAGAGGAAGAGGAGGAGGAGGATATTTACGAAGTGTTGCCAGGTAGCCACTGGTTTTATGCTACATGCCCACATGAGAAACAGCACTACCAGTTCATAAATTAAGCTGAACCACAGTGAAAAGCCACTGTGGTTCAGCCTCATTTTTAAGTCAGATCTCTAGAAGCCCATCGATTGCCATGTGTGTGCTATCCATCATAGCATCTATAATCATGATGCTATTGCATAGACACCTAATATACTACTAAACGTGTGCACAAACTTTGACATCTGCTTGCCATTCCTACCAAATGCATCACATTGCCTTAAGCTGTGGACAGATGAAAGTGAAACTACATTCTTGTGAAATCCTCTTAGCGACATCAAAAGCAGTTCTGGCCCATGGATGTGTATCTGGACATGCCAATGACAGCATGAGATGAGGTATTACATAAACCACACAGGCTTTTTTGGAGTGTGCCTAAGATGTCTGGTCAGGTTAGCCAGGTGCACGGCCGAGGGCTTGACTCCCACTGTCACAGCACCTCAGCTAGCCTGCC
>NC_137922.1:40802418-40957418 GCF_963457725.1 Sprattus sprattus | reverse complement strand
GTTTGTCAGGTCTTGACTATTGTCTACCCTAGTCTACCTACGGAGCACAGTCTAAAATATGATATGGAATTGCACTGCATGTCAAAGGGTTTAGTTGTGTCAATGCATGACGTTTTAATGACTGGGGCGCTAGTGAAGACATAAATCTTGCCTTGGTGAGCTCATGTTACCACAGTTCAGAAAAGGGAGCGGGTCCGATGTGTTTTGTGCTGTTTTATGGGGGTTTCCAGGGGAGGCTCCCACCTGGATGAGTGAAATATGGGGAGGTGAGCAGCGCCGTAGCTAAGTGCTAATGCTCTCGCACACGAAGAGACGTAGAGCAGCGGCAGTAAACCCGCAACACATAAATCCAGCCCGTACAGGGGCGTGAGTATATTTGTGTCAACGGCAAGCATAATTACACGGCGATAAAAACGTGTGAAGTGTCAAATCAATGGTGCTAACTAACAAGAGGAATTTTTCCCCCCCCTCCCTTTTTGAAAGTCGAGCTTTGATTGAGCTGCGTCAAATCAAAGGGCTCGATCGGATTGCCATGGTAACGGCGCCTTCTGCCTGACGACCGGGCAGCGCGGGCCGATTAGGGAGAGCTCCGTCATCAATCATTATTGATCCCTCAGTTACTGTAAGGAGGCAGTGCTCTATTGGTGTTTACGTGCACACATGTGTGTGAGTGTGTGACAGGGAGAGTGTGAGTGAAAGAGTGAGGCAGAAGGAGAATGTCTGTGTGTGTGTGTGTGTGTGTGTGTCTATGTAGAGGAGAGATGGGTGTTTTGAGAATATGAATGTGTACATGACTGTTTTTGTGTGTGAGAGTGATAAAGAGAGAGAGAGAGAGAGGGGGGGGGGAGAGAGGTGAGTTATTGTGTGTGACTATGTGTTTCCATGTGTGAGAAGTTGCGAGTGACAGAGAGAGAGAGGGAGAGAGACAGGGCCTCCCCTGCCGTGCATTCTGTATGTCTTCATCACTGCGTGAGGCTAAGGGCCTTGCAGGTCATAAAAGAGCAGAAAAAGCCCTCTGCCCGTTCCTCTGTCTGCATCTCCGTTTAATTTTCCATCTCGCTTTTATTAATTCAGCCGAGTTAATTTCACACAACCCGTGTGCTCGTCGCCCGTGGCACATCAGCTGAAGCGACCCCTCCCCCCCTCTGCGCCACCAACCGCCCCCCTCCCAGCGCCCTCCCTCCATTTTACCCCCTCCAACCCCCCTACCAGCCCTCCCTGTGCTCCTTGTATCTGTGCCCGCTGCTCTTCAACATGACATAGTGCCCAATCCCAGAATCCATCTGGCAGCCATACAGGGCTTCCTCAGTGCGCTGCCTAGACTGATGATCGGAGAGCTGGAGGCTTGGCGCTGTTATTTCGCCCTCCCGAAAATCCAGCCTGTTATCTGCCTCGCTGCATTGTATCCTCTGGGTGTTAGGGGTACTTTAAACAGAGAAAGGGGGTATAAAACATTGCAGGCTGTGTTATATTTAAATGCCCCCTATGTGGAATGCTAGAGATAATTTAGGCGCTAGGGAGGTCCTCATACACACATGGGGTTTCTGAAGTGCTCAGAGGTGTGTGTGTGTGTGTGTCTGTGTGTGTGTGTGTGTATGCGTGTGCCTGTGTGAGGATGAGGGGATCTGAAGAGACTCCCTTCCTTAACTGCGCCTTTCCTCAATCCATCCAGTTACGACTCACATTCCACAGCCTCTAATTTATGTCCTTCGGAATCAAAGTACGTGACTCCTGAGGTCAGCTCCGTCACATTCCTGTGCCCCCCAGAGGAATCCCTGTAAAATCCAGGGACTGGGATGGGGGGGAAAGATTTACGAGGCAGGAGGTGTAAGCCAAACTCCTACAGGTCTCCCTTTTTTCTTTTTCTCTCCTTCATGTTTTCTAGTTTTTCCTCTTGTACGACGTCCTGACCCTCAAACACTTTCTGCTTGTACCGGAGCATGCGTACAGCAGTGGGAGGCCAGAAAGCCCCCTTCTCTACTGGGGTTTATAGATGAGCTGTTGGGGGGGGGGGGGGGGTCGGACATCAACCAACCCTCTGCTGCCCCTCTGCTGCCAGGGCTGGACGAGTGCCTCCCCCCACCCCCCACCCCTCTCCCCTACCTCCATCTGACCACCAGCAAGCCAGAGCGTAGACACTCCTGACACCTAGTGGCTGCTCTGGGTAGGATTTTTTTTTAGGGGTGTCATTGTGGTGAAGTGATATTTCAAATTCACACACACACACACACACACACACACACACACACACACACACACACACACACACACACACACACACACACACACATGCCTTTAAACAAATATTACCCTGGTTTAGTTATAAGACTGAAAAAAACAACATAGGAATTTGATAAATAGCCAACTGATGTGGAATGGAAGTTCATATTTTATTTATTGAATTGCCTTTTGGTTTATGCAACTGCTGTTTGCTGTGTTATGGCTTGCTGCTTTAGCCCCTAACGTAGCAATCTTAATTCAATGGCCTGCCTGTTGGTTGATTCAGTGACTGTTTGGCCTGTTACGGTTCGTCTGTGTCCATCCCTAAGATGACCACATCCAGGGAGAGGGCCAGAGTGTGTCGCCTCAGCCCAGCGGGGTCACATCCTCCTGGCCCTTAGACGGATGGCTGCCCCAGCTCAACCACTGCCCACAGGGGGGTCACTCTCCTCTAACGTGCTGGGAGGAAAAAAAAGGAAAAGGTTGACATGAAAGGAAAAGGAAAAGCCAGAGTGAATGAGAGAGTGAGAAAGACATGGAGTGATCTATACTTAGATCCTTGTGCCCCCCCCCCTCTACACAAACCTCCCCTTTTCCTCCTCTTCCCTTTCTCTCTCTCTCTTCTCTTTCTGTCACCCCCCCCCCCCCCCTCACACGCACAAGACCTGCTTGCTGTGAGGCAATAGACACCCAGGCGCTGTATAGACACATCGGGGGCATTCTATTTACCAGCACAGGCAGCGGGGGGTGAGTCTGGGGTTTTGGGGTCGTGGAGAAGGCAACGGTCATTCCCCGGTCAACTACAGTAGGTCATTATTCAGCCACAGCCAATCGCCCAGAACCGCACAGCGGCGGCAGGAGCAGGAGCAGCAGCCGAAGCCGCGGCAAACCCCCCCGCCCACCACACCCCACACCCCCACACCCCACACCAACCTCACCATCCACCCCCCCCTGTCCATTCTGCTTAATTATTATAAATGACAGGGGCGCGTAAACAGCCATCATTACGAGCACTCAGCAGCACACACAATTCCACTATAAATGGCTATTAAGTTAAAGAGCCATCAGTAATTCCCCCAGTGGACTTTTAGAGCCTCTGCGATTTTATTTTCATCCCCTCACGTATCATGGTTGTCGCCGCGGTCTGCGTCTGGGCGAACTTGTCCCTGTGGGGTGACGTTGTCAGGGTGGTGGGTTCTCTTTCTGTGTGTGTGTGAGTGTGTGTTTGTGTGTGTGTGAGATTCCTGACACGGGGGGGGGGGGGGGGGGGGGGGGGTTCTACCTTCTTCGAACTCTATTTAACTTCAGTTGTATTTGTGTCTCATTGTGGAGGGTGAACACATGAGTGCTTGCTTTTTGTTGTTTTGTTGAAAAGAGAAAAGTTTGTTCATGAATATAAACGCAGTGCACAGTGCTTAGCGTAATTGCTCAGCGCTAGCTCGTTTGTAATATATATCCCCCGCCCGTAATGAATGGAGTGTACCAGTTTGGGGGCATGTTTCCTTTAACTGGGTTTAGAGGTAAATAGATAAACCTGGAGAGTGCCTTCATGTTTCTTTGTTAAGTGGACTCGAGGAGAAGGATGCAGTGCAGTACTCTCTCAGTGAGTGTGTGTGTGTGTGTGTGTGTGTGTGTGTGGGTGTGTGTTTTTGTGTTTGTTTGTGTGTGTTATTGATGCTCTGGAGTGTGTTGGAGGTTGAAGGGGAAGGAGGGAATTGGGGGGAGGAGGACAGGAGGGAGAGGGAGAGAGCAAGAGTTAGAGAGAGAGAATGAAAGAGAGAGAGAGAGAAAGAGAGAGAGTGTGTGTGTGTGTATAACAGAGGGCGAAAGAGAGAATAAGAAAAGGGAGGGAGAGTCAGTAAGAATGAATGTGAGAGAGAGAGAGAGAGCATGAGCGAGGGAGGGGGTAGATTGTAGAGCAGGAGTGGTGGGTTCAGCGGCAGGGCAATGAGAGACTTCCTGCGCTCCATCACTCCCAAGGCCTGCCTCAGTCAGCTGGTGGCCCACGGCACAGCCCTCATGTGTCATTCTTATTAGCATCTCTCCTGGCTCCTCTCACCCAGAGCGTGTGAGTGTGTGTGTGTGTGTGTGTGTGTGTGTGTGTGTGTGTGTGTGTGTGTGTGTGTGTGTGTGTGTGTGTGTGTGTGTGTGTGTGTGTGTGTGTGTGTGTGTGTGTGTGTGTGTTTGTGTGTGTGTTCGCGCGTGTACGTGCGTGCGTGCGTGCGTGTGTGTGTGTGTGTTTGTGTGTGTGTGTGTGTGTCTGTGTGTGTGTGTGTGTGTGTGTGTGTGTGTGTGTGTGTGTGTGTGTGCGTGTTTGTTTGTCAGTGTGTGTGTGTGTGTGTGTTAGAGAGAAAGCAGGCATAATAGGAGTCTTTTACTCTGTTATGTGTGTGATTATGGATACATGGGGTAAGGACATAAAACACAGAGAGAGGTTTTTGTACAACACAAAATAAAATATAATGCTTACTGCATTTGGATGGGGAGTATAATAAGTCATACTGAGAGAGACTGAGAGGAGACTTGAGGGAAAAGAAAAAGGATGAAGGGATGAAATGGGACAAATGAGGACAAGAACATTTTGGAGTGTAGAACTGGAAATTAAATTTAGCCAGCTGTTGTGCCCACACCAGCGCCCGCCACCCCACTCCTTGCCACCCACCCCCACCCCTCCCCCGCATGCCGCTGCGATACTTCAGCTTCTCAAGGCATCATTAGCTGTCAATCTGTCCCTTCTGCCAGCCCACGGCGATGGGCACATTTCGGCACCACCGCTGGGCAGCTTTCCCCCTATCTCAGGCCCGCGTGCGAAATAAATGATCGCGCTGGCACTCTGCAGGTGTTGTCATGGTAACCCACCCTCTCTTTCGCGCGTTCTCTCGCTCACTTGCCAACCCCGCCCACCTGCATCCTCCCTCCCTCCCTCCCTCCCTCCCGAGGAGAAGGAGTCACGCAGAGGTCAGCCTCGTCGCAACGCTGAGCAGCCTCATCCCTCTCTCCTCTCCTCCACCCTCAGCTGCCAAACATTGTCCTCTCCTCTCCTCACCTCCCCTTCCCCCTGTCCTCCTCTCATCCTCTGCTCCAGTCTAGACCCCCTGACCAAACATAAACAACCCACCCACCTCCCATGGCCTCCCTCCTGGGAACAGGAAGAGGCTATCAGTGAGCGTGCTGCTCGGAGTTGATGGCTGGCAGTAAGAGAGGGGGTGGTGTGGTGGTAATTAACCCAGATACCTGGCCTGTTGCTCAGCCTTCCTCAGTGGCAACGCCCTCCGCAGCCTCCCCTGGCGGTAACCTACGCCAGGCGCGTTTTCTGAGGCTGATGGGGGATGAGCCACGTGCTTAAAATAGAGACATGACATTTTGATAATTGAGACAAAGAAAGAGGGAGAGAAGGAAAGCGAAAGAGAGAGAGAGAGAGAGAGAGAGAGAGAGAAAGGCGGAGAGAGCAGAGGCGAGTGATTGAAACAGGACAGCCGTCATTAGAACGTATTCACTCTCCGCGCGGGTCCTCTGTGCCTAGTGTGTTCAGTTTGAACCCATCAGTCCACTGGCATTTTCTGGTCTGTGGGGGTGGGGGTTATCGAGGATTGGGGTGAGAGAGGTGTCTTGGTGGGGGGGTGGGGGGCGGGGGACAAAAAGAGGAAGCTGGCGCTCAGCACTCAGCCACTGGCACGCTGCTGATTTAGGGGAGTATTAAAATGCCGGTGTTGATCATCAAAAAGACCTTTTCTCAGGGCGAGTTCCCAGCAAAGCGCTGCACAGATGGAGCGGCGCAGATAAATTAAACTTTCTGTCACACCAAGGAAAGAGGGAACCGCGCCGCACTGCCCCCAGGGGAGGGGAGAGAGAGCGCCTGTTTTTCTGACACCCACCCCCCCACCCCACACCTCCCCTTCCTCCTCTCCTCTCCTCTCCTCGGTTGTCCCCAGCCCCTCTATCTTTCTCTTCCTCCCTGTCTTTCTTCTTTCCCCTTTTTTCCCTCCCTGTTCTCTTCCTGTATTAGTGTTGCAGGTGTTAAATGTTTGGTGATGGTGCTGGTGGCGGTGTGAGAGTGAGGTGTGTGTGTGCCGTGCGGGTGCTGAGGGCAGGTTAGATTGACTGCCTGCTTGGCTCCCATTCCTCACAGCGTCATTAACACAGCTCATCTGCATGTGTCTCGAAACACATTAGGGGCCAGCTCTGTGTGTTTGTGTGAATGTGAATGTGTGTGTGTTTGTGTGTGTGTGTGTGTGTGTGTGTGTGTGTGTGTGTGTGTGTGTTCTTTTCTGTATGTGCATGTGTGTGCATTAGTGCTTGTGTGTATTTACACTTCAGTGTATTTGAAGATGTTGGTGCATGTGTGTCTGTGCACGCATGACGGCTTATGTCTGAGTGTCTGAGTGTGTGTGTGTGTGTGTGTGTGTGTGTGTGTGTGTGTGTGTGTGTGTGTGTGTGTGTGTGTGTGTGTGTGTGTGTGTGTGTGTGTGTGTGTGTGTGTGTGTGTGTGTGTGTGTGTGTGTGTGTGTGTGTGTGTGTGTGTGTGTGTGTGTGTGTGTGTGTGTGTGTGTGTGTGTGTGTGTGTGTGTGTGTGTGTGTGTGCGCGCGTGTGTGTGTACCGAAGGAGAAAATGGTAATTAGTTCTCCCCCGGTCTCTTCCTGCTGTGGGCTGCTGGATGGATGACACGCTCCTCACAGCTAAATGTACAGTACGTGCTCTTCTGAATGCTTAAGTGGGGTGTGGGTGGGGGGGTCTTCGTCCATCACTCCTTCCTGCTGTTCCCTCTATCCCCACTCATTTATAACCACCCACATCCCCCCCCACCCCACCCTACCCCACCCTATCCATCCGCACACACACACCCTACTCCACCTCCCTCCAACCCCTGTCCAGTCTCACCTCTCGTACAGGCCAAAGTCTGGTTTCTATTTCTCCAGCTTCTTTCAAGTGTCAGAGGTGCTTTTGAGGTATCCAGGAAGAGGAGAGGCCAGGGTTCCTGAGGGTAGGTGATGGATGAGAGGGAGGTGTTAGATATGGATCATAGTGCTGAGTTGCCAGGCCAACAGGAGTTTGGGGTATTGTGGGTACTGGGGTATATGGGGTAGTGGATCAAGCATGATGTGAAGGAAGGAGTTATACCTCAGCTTGTTAAATTAGTGTCTAAATCCTCAAGTAACTTCTGTACTTCTGTACTTCAACTTAGTCCTGTATGTCAGCATGGACTTCATCTGTCCTTCAGGCTTATCGTGCCCATTCAAAAACTGTCCCTTGTGCGTAGTGATTGTGTTCTGTACCCCTCGTCAGAATTCATGAAGGATCTAGCCAGGTGTATTCAGCAATAGTGTGTGTGTGTGTGTGTGTGTGTGAGGCACTGCATCAGCCTCTCTTGTAAAGGAGACAGAATACTCACACAAACATCCTCAATCACAGGAGACAGACTCCAAAGATAAGCATCTCCTCTCTGCTGTCAGAGAATAAAGGAGTAGGTGCAGGTTCTCCGTGCTCAAACCTGCATGAAATCCCCCCCCCCCCCCACACACACACACAGAGCGACCCCAAGCATCACGCTAAGCCAATGCAGAACACACACCAAGACTCACATTCCTCCACAAACTCATCAGTAACTCTGAACATAAATCAATGAAACAGGACGATGAAGAGGAAGAATATCATGCCGATGAACCACATTGCTTTTTTCTTTGTGTGGCTCTCAAGCTACTGCTGGTGTCATATCTAAGCAATTCAATGCTTTTCAAGGCTTTACAAATCTCTGTGTTTAGTGAACCTGAGCCGCATAACTGCTTGTTTGAATGGCCTTTGGACAGTAAGACAACCTGTCACGTGTTCTTCATGTCTCTCTTTTTTTTTACAGGAGTACAACATCCATGGCTGGTGGGTAGGAGAGATGAGAGGCAACATAGGCATCGTGCCTAAAGAATACCTTCATCCAGCCTACATCGTCTGAGCTCATGTATGTCCGCTCACCTGAACGGTTGCATTCGCCATAGCAGCTAAACATTCAAACAGGCTCTCTTGTAATTAAAGCCTGGATTCAATGTCTGATGTACTTACCAATGTAAGTGCTCAGGCTTATATGGTTAAAAATAATACTAGATTTCATTAAATGGCAGTGACACTGAGCACTTGTGAAATGCATTTCTTTGTGAATAAAAAAAACTCATGACTTGTGACATATAAGCTAAAGTGTCATTCTATAATTTCATAATACCTTCTATTCCATATTAACCCCTGAATGACTCTTTAAATTAGGCTGGCATGCATTTGCACGTAAAAGAGGAAAGGCTTGAGTTCACGTCACCTCAATTAACACTCCAAATACCTCTCTCAGTGATGGCACCTGCTGGCTAAATACTGAACTACAAGCTAGCTGAATTCACAACCACCATCTTTGTCCACAATAGCGGCAAAGTCCTTACAGTTATAGGTAGTACCACATTCTGAGGGCTTCCCCTCCTTTTCATCTAAACTTAAAAGAATTCACAGCCTTAGAAATTATTCAAAATGCAATCCAAAGATAATGCATGTATTCTGTAAGTGAGCCTATAAATTCATGAAAGAATGCAGTCTATATTTTTTTTTATTTCCATGTTAGGAGCTTCAGAGTATCCCAAGAATGTTTTCTTGAGACCGAACAACAGTCTTGTCATGAATATGCTGGGACTATTTGTTTGTGTGGACATGCTTGAACCCTCCACCTGTTTTTCTTCTTTGTCCAGGCTTCTGCAGGGATTATTCACTGCTGGGACACCAACACAAAACGACTCACAACACTCTCCAAGAACGACAGACTGAGACCATTTTCATAATTCATATAATAACCTGTTTATTTTTATTGTTTCTGGTATTTTTGGAAAATATAATATATGCAACATGAATATTTCACTGTGCCATTTTGTTTAGTTATTAGATGTGTGTACTGAATTAAAAAACATTTTGTTGGGAAGTGAAGCTATGGTCAGTACTATTACTGAATTTGGTATACCTAAAACTATGATAAATTAAAGCAGGTGAAATTTAAACAGACGTGCTGCCGACTCTATTACCATGAGCATAAGATGGTGGCACACAAACCTTTGAGCCACCCGCTGGTCAACATGGGCACTTCTGGTCAGATAGAAACACAAACACACCACTCTCTCCACCTAGCAGATCACGCCTAGCAGTCAAATGCTCCTCTTATAGCTTTAGCCACTTAATGAGCACACACAAACACCAACCTTACCAAAGGAACAATGTTCGTTTCATGACGCCAGGGCTTCACCAGTACATCTTTCCTGTTGGGATCACATCAAACTGAAAATGTTTTGCCTGTAGCACATGCATGTGATGCATTCTTATACACCACCATGTTAATACTCCCACAGCGCGGACGTCAGGACGCAAAAAGTGAGGAGACTGACCTTAGGTCATTATATTGTAAAAATCTTTTTTTTTTTATTCCTTAAAACGTGTCACTCTTAAAACAAAACAAACAAAAACACTTGACAGCATCCAGGACTGTACGGCAGCGGAGCAAAATAAAACAAATACTCATGTTTATTACACTGTACTTCATTGATGGGAAGTAAAACAACTCCACTAATTCACATTTTAAAATGCAAACAAAAGAAGTCTCCATTTTGGATTACGATCCATGGGTAATCCACTTAAGTACTGTAGTACCATAAATGATCATTAAAGCTACAACACGTAAAAAAGGGTTGCACCTCCTTACTTCATGTCTGACAGATGAGGACCCAGTATTAACCAGAGATGGCGTTTACTTATCCCCAATCATATTGACAAGTAGACAAGCCCGCTCAATCACAAGCTTGAAGACACAATGTCCATGTTGTCCAAAATAAGGGAGAAACTCTAAGAAATGTGTATCTTGAAAAACAAAACAAAATGGAGCTTCCCATCTCATATGATATGCCATATGCTAATGCAACCATACAAGTGCTTCTTAAAGGGGTTTGTGATCATATTTTACAATGCTAATTTAGGAACCTTATCTTGAGTTTGTCTTTACTAGGGGGTATTCCAAGAATGTGAAAAACCTGGGTAAATTAACTCCGCAAGAGGTAAACCTCCTAAAAGAGGAGCCCTATGGCTTTGTTTTACTACGAGAATCAAGCCATAGGACTCTTCTATTAGGTTAAACACTTACTGAGTTAACTTACCCAAGTCACTAAACCTCATGCTTGGAATAACCCCCTGGTCAGGGTGCTGGTTTACAACCATGTGTGTTGGTCTGATTCTGTAAAAAGGGCCTTCGTTTCTGGAAGTTTCTCAGAGTACAGACCTGCTATGGGAAAAGGTTTCTTCTGGTCAGTATCCTACTAGAGTATTACATTATTCTTACTAACAAAGAGCTGCTGCTCTCAGACCAGTCCTGTGCATCTTGAGACACTTTCTGAGTGAGGGCTCAGGGTACATACAGGTGCCAGGCCAGAGCTCCTGCCGTTTCCCCAGTTCTAACGGGACAGAAGGGAAGATGGTGGAGATGTACGGAAGAACCCTCAGTAAAGAGCATCAGAGTTGCTGCTTCGTGGCCTCTTGATCTTTTCGATGTTCTTCAGGATCATGTCGTGCAATGTCACCTGTTGACAAAACAACAATATGCGTCAGAGCATTGTTTACATAGCAGCACTTCACTGAAGACACTCCACGAGTCCAAGTGTCCTTTTGTGCACCGGAGAAGCATGGAGTCTTTGGAACAACTTGCCAACTTCTCTTTTATTAATACTGACCAAGCACTTTAAAAGGTGCACTATTTATTTATATTAATATATTATATTCACATTTCTGGGCAACGTTGTTTGAGGTTTTTCTACCTGTATTTCTTTCATTTTCTGTCTCAAAAATGCACGCAGTTGTCATAAAAGGAATACTGTATATTTTGTATTTTTTCTTTTCAGATGAATAAACCTACAGCCACATTTTAACCTAAATTCTATGTGGTTATTTTCTGTCAATTCGGTTCAAATCAGTTCACCCTTGTCCGATATTCCCAATATTACGATCTGATATTATTTCCCAATACATTTTCTCCCTCATTCTCTGTATATGTAACCATACTGTCCAACTACACATGCCATTGACGTGGGGCCACTGGAAAATGCACCATGTTTCATCAGTCCTTGTACGTCCATTCTAATATGTGCTTTCAGATGTGATAACTGAGTGGCTCGGGGAACAAAATATCGATATTTTGGGTCCATTGGCCAGGAAACTCCCCAGACCTTAATCCCATTGAGAACTTGTGGTCAATCCTCAAGAGGCGGGTGGACAAACAAAAAAAACTATTTCTGACAAACTCCAAGCATTGATTATGCAAGAATGGGTTGCCATCAGTCAGGATGTGGCCCAGAAGTTAATTGACAGCATGCCAGGGCGGATTGCAGAAGTCTTGAAAAAGAAGGGTCAAAATATTGCAAATATTGACTTTTCGCATTAACTTCATGTAATTGCCAATGAAAGCCAGTGACACTTGCTAAAATGTTTGTAATTATACTTCAGTCTTCCATAGTAACATCTGACAAACATATCTAAAGACACTGAAGCAGCTAAATTTGTGAAAATGCATATTTGTGTCATTCTCAAAACTTTTGGCCACGACTGTACATACTGATCACTTGCAAACACTGATCTAAAAACCAGCCCGAAAATAACTCTGTTGCCATTACTAAATCTGCTGTGATTGTGTTGCATAACCCAACTGATTTACCTCACATCACCTAACTCAAGCCCAGTGTGAGGTCAGTGTTCATATCTGTGTCAGATTTGGAGGGAAGGAAGCAATTAGTTAGTGAAGTTACTTACATATTGATTTCTCAGCTCTGACACTATGATCTTGAGACTGATGTATTCCTTCTCGTCAATCTCAGTCACGGTGCGACGATAGTCTTCCTACAGAAAACACAAACATACAAACTCAGTTCTTCATGAAAGATCTGACAGTGACTTGGGTAAAGCTGGTTTTAATGCAGAAGAACACAGATCTGACACTTAAACACAGCCCAATCTTGCTATATCATTATCAATTCATTCCCACATTCAGTAATCAACCATCGTTAATACTTTTGCATACCAAAAACACAAGACGGCACTTACCACATGAGGATATTTAGCTATTTTGGACACCAACTTTGCCCTCGTAATGTAGTACCTAAAATTGTCGAAAGAAATAGAGTGAGAATAAATGTTAACTTTCAGGTAATAGAGACATTTCAAGTGCTATATAGCATCATGGTCAGCTGTTGCCCACCTTGATATCTGGTCTAGATAAGACGCTGCTTCTCCTTCCACTGTTCTCAGCTCAGCTACAGTCTCTTCCTGCAGGAGAAGACAACAGCTGTTCAGTTTTGGCCTTAAAACATAAACCACGTGGCACACCAAGTGTAAACTTAGATTTGATTAACATGAAAGGCACAGGAATCTTGCTTTAAGGAAAGGGATTATATTACTTTTTAAAGATCCTTCTTTCACACAAACACTGACATGTGATGGCGTACAAGCTTAATGAGGGAAAACTGGATGTGTTTACAAATGACCAATTGAGTTTTTGCTTTTGCCTAGAAAAATTAATTTCATGCACCACAGACTGTTAAGTGAAAGAACAGCATAATCGACACAGTTGGGAGAAAGAAAAAAAGTTCACCTGAATTGACACTCCAAAGTTGTTGCCATCCTCAATTCTAGGAATTAACAACTGAACCCACATTTTGACCTGAAACAGAAGAAAAAAAAGTAGAAGCATAATGTATATATCCAAGTTTAACTGACCTGCCGTGGTTTCTCAACCTTCAACTTTCTCAATTAATTTCACTTGAGGAATCTCTGCATGCTCTACTGCATACTGTGCTTTTAAACTCACTGTGTTGCATTTCTCTATAAGAGTCCTGATCTCTGGTTTGACCCTCTCAATCAGATCCAGCAGCTTGCCGTTGCACTTCATCATCCCTCCAGGCATGACAAACACCTTAGTCCCAGACACTGTGGACGAAGAGAGGAAAGAAATGGTATGGTTGATACCTGGTACCGAGACCACAACTCCATACACCATACAAATTGAATAGCCTAAACGGAATACCTTTATCCTCTCCTGGACATTCCTCGAGTTTTCTCTTTTTTGCATTTTGCTGTGGCGGATAATGTCACAGTTAGTAAATAGCTTAAAAACCATCAGACTGTAAATGAAGGGGAAATCCCCAAGCATAGAGGCTCATTTAGACATTAAAACCAGTATGCACTTTGTTTTCGTTCGTTTTTCAAGCATTATCAAGCACAAGGGAATACTGTCATCTGATATAACATCCAGAAAATGAAACGTCTGATATATTTAGGCGCTTACTGTGTCCAGGCCGTCGTGGATGTCTTTTAACAGAATGGGATCTGGCACAGATAGGTTTATATCTGAATGGATATCCTTCAGGTCCTTGATGTTAAGGACAGGTTCCTATATAAAGCAAGCAAGTGTGGAATCAGCCTAAACACTTACCCACGACATTATTTATTATCACAACACAGATGAAAAGAGTAGCAAACCCACAACCAGGAATCGACACAGCTTTATACAACTCACATAACAATACTTACTTTAAGGAACTGATCAAGTTCTAATAATTTCTTTGGGAAAAAGCTGGCCACCAGGTGCTCTGCCTGTGAAATAATAAAACAGCCAATTGTTAGGTGCAGTCTGAATACACGGCATATGTTATATTATCTCTCTGTTGAGCAACGTACCTCTGCAGTGATTCGTTCCCTGAAAGCATCAACCTACCGAAACATAATACAGGAATTTTGTTATTTGTTTACAGCTTGCATAGGACGTGATCTGGCATCACCCCACAAAAAGGTTCTTTGCTGAACACTAACTTTGATTGCAGGTTATCTTGCTACGAAGGAAGACAGGTCACCCTACTCTAGCTACGACATTGTTCTTTCAAAGACATGAGGCATGTGCTTGATAGGAAAATTGTACAAAGTACATATACAGACAATTTTGGTCGACTTGCGAAAGCTTTCCCAAGAATATGTGAAGGCTACGGCCAATTGACAAGCTACAATGAGTAAGCAAGGTAGCTAAAGTTAGCAAGCCAATAAGCTAACCATTATTTCTACTAGTAGACTAAGCTAACCGATGTAGCCGGTGATTAGCTTGTAAACGTGTACTGAAGAAGACTCGTGGCGTACCAATGTTTAATAAACTGTGCATCGGATGATACAGATTAGTGAAACGTTTATTTTAAAACGTATTTAAACACTTCAGGTACGCGGGAAAGTTGAGTGATTAGCATGAAAACACACCGGTTAGCAGAAGTGCTTGGCCTGTCGTATCATTCATTCTCATGCCCTTTCAAAAAATGTTAAGTAATGTGCCTTAACAGTTACCTTAGTCTTGAGCTCATTGTCCACCTTGAGCAGTGAAGACATCTTACTTATTCCCCCAAAACAGAAATAGATTGTCTTCACAGAATAAAATGTTAACGTGTGGCTTTCAACTCCTGTCAGCCACAAGGTACGGCGAGTTCAGATGACGTTATCACTATACGACAAAGTGAATGATTCTGGACATGCGCACAGGGGGTAAATGTCTCGGGATATGTGTTTATACAAATACCTGTGTACATTTATGCAATGCCAAATACAAATACACATGCACTGCGATGTAACTGTGATTTGTTAAAGTTGGTGCACAAAATAATTACGAAGCCCGTTCATTAGGAAAGTACGTGCATGCCAATGGTGGAAGGTGTTTTGTTCAGGTAAGCAACATTAGTTGTAATTTATTGAAGATACAGTTGCTGCTTGCCTTGGAGATTCACGATGTGTCATGTGGATGCTATTCCTATATAAACAAATCAACTATTCTGATTGGGGGAGAACAGTTTTCCAACAGCACGTGACATGGTTGAGGGGGAGTGTGCAGCTCAGACGGCCATGTAAACAAGGAAAAGACTTGCGGACCGAGGAACGTAGATTTCATCGCGGACACAAAAGACACGCAGTATTAAATGACACCTCTTCATTAAGCGTGGCCAGTAGCCATGGGCTTTCCTGTCACCATCAAAGTCAATTTCAGGGGCAATGTTAGGAAGTTCCCCGTTGCGGACTCGGAGAAAGCACAGTGGGAATCTGTGGAGGCCTGGGTGAGTAGGCCTGTGGCCAGCGTCACAACCTAGCATTGTCGGGCAATGTTTGCAGTCTGTTCCCTGTAGGCCTATTTCAAGGCCTACGTAAACAGATTGACCAAAGACGTCTGTTAGTGAATAATAACTTTCAAAACGGATATTCATCAATGTCTGCCTTGATTAGTGAATGTCAACTGCGCAGTTGAGAAAAATTACGTTTCATTGTCCTCACGATTTTAAGTGGCTTCCTATTATAATGACGATACGCACATTTAATTACTAATACTGGCGCTTTGACAACAAAATAAACCAAGTTCGCTTTACTCACGTATGATGCATTGTTACCTTAAAAGATTGAAAGAACCTTGCTGTCGAGTCTCCCGTCAAAGCTCTTGTAATGACGTCACATCAAAATGTCTTTATGTGTAAGGGTATTGTGTGAATGCCCTTAAATTGTTGTTGTGCGGTAACTAAGCTTTACAATACGCATATTGTCTCACCATGTATACTCTTTTCAACGCAGATTAAAACGACCATTGGCTTATGCCACTTTCAAGTAAAGTATTTTGATGAAGACAATGAGGAGGTGAGCTTAAATTATATGGTAAAAATACACTAAAACTTGTACAGAATAATGGAAATTCGAAAAATGACTTACAACCTGGTAATAACTTATTAATGTACGATTTTCTTTGTGTTACAGGTTTCAATCAACATTCAAGGTATGATAAAATGTTTTCAAAGTTAAGCTCTGTCAAGATAGAGTTGTGAAGTTGTGGAACAAGACAGACCACATTATTTCCATAGATTAAGTATCAGCATGACGCTGTCAAGTTTTCCCACTTATTATGAAAGTGAAAGGTTTTTAGCACTGATCTATACTCAAGCATGTAGAAAAAAATATTTTGATTCCTCTAATACTTTGGCATTAACTTTTTGTTTTAAATGTTTGTTTTCCAGAGGAATATGTGGAAGCACTAAAGGTAATTCAAATGTGTGCATTTTAAAATACGTTGTTGATAATTGCAGCTGCTTACTTCATAAGTTTCAGGAACAGTAGTATGAGTAACACTTACATTACATATGCCCTTGTAGTACTCAGTATGTACCTTGTAGTGACTATGCTGTAGAATGCAGACGTTAGCATTGGGCTGAGGTCCATCTGAGTCCATATTTTCTCCTCTGGGTATATCTGCTACAGAGTGGTCTGAAGCAGGGGAACCAGCTCCACATGAATGTTTACAAGATGAAGGGGCAGGTAGAAGGTGGGGTCATGAAGGTGGAGGTGAAGGAGCTCAAGCTTGAGAACCGGCCAGCTCCCCCATACCCCTCAAGACTGAAGACGGTCGACAAGGAGACACAGGTCACCCCCGAGCGGGACTCGGTAAGGGAGAGATTGTGTGTATTTGGCATGTATTTAAAAATGTTCTTCAATTGAGAAGGGTAATATATGTTTAAGGACTTTGGAATATTAAGATAATTTAAAGAAATGTGATGATGTGGAACATGTGATGATGTGGACCATGTGTTTTTGTCTGAATAGGTGGTAGTGAAGGATAGCAAGGTCCCCAAAGTAGAGGACGAGGCTGTGCCAGCATGGTTCAAATCATACATGGACAAGGTGAGCAAAAACTGTTCAGTGGTCCTGAATAGGGAAAGTGATAGTCTGTGCTTGTTTATTACTTGTCTTAGAAAAGGTATTATGTTTGTTCCATATGAGCACAGTTTATAACATTATTATAATAATAATAATAATTATTATTAGTGGTAGTGGTATTAGTAGTAGATGTAGTAGGAGGAGTGTTTATCAACCAGTCATCCTCTCTTCCAGTTCAAAGACCAGGTGGTGAAGGAGGTGGTGGATAAGATGTGTAGCGAGTTCTCCGGGCAGTGCTGCACCCACCGAGGCCCCGGGCAACGGCCTGAGGAGCCCAGCACGTCTGCCACCCAGAAGCCCACTGTCAGCTCCACCACAGGGGTCCCCTTTGGCTCCAGCACCCCAACCTGCAGCAGCTGCAAGGGACCAGCCACAGGGGGAGGCTACCAGTGCAGGTGGGTGGACATCTCTGGGGTGGAGGTGGGGAAGCTCTGGGAATTCTTATGTAAACCCCAAATCCAGGCAAATAGTTTTGTCATGGCAAATAATTTACCTAATTTTACATAATTTACATGTTACTCATACTGATCTAGAAATCTAGACCTTGTAGTTTTTCTGGTTAAAATGTGAAGTAAAGAAAATGATATTTATAGGGCATGGTGCAAGTATTGTTTGTAAGTATATGATCAAGTCAAAAGTTTTTTTAAATTGTATTTATTTGTTAGTAGACATTATAAATCCTCCATAGTTACTTTGTGGTATACCCATGAACAACAAATGTATATGAACTTGACATTGATAACAATAACCAAAATGTCTATGTGTATACTGTATTTCCTTTGTAGTGTGTGCCCATCTTGCATTCTGTGTGAGCCTTGCAGTCAGGGCCATGACCCCAGCCACAACCTCAAGAGGACGCGGACGCCCTTGTCAGTCCCAGAACGTGGGGTGACACCAGAGCCCAGGCAAGTCCCCTCAAGACGCCAAAGAACTGCAGGAGGGCATCACTCTCAATTCCCCATTCCCAAACCTGACCGCCTACCGCGCTGTCTTCGGAAAGCTCTGGAAAGGCAAAAAACAACAGTTTGATGCATCAGTGCGCCATACATTCAGGATGATACACACAATAAATTCAAATAAGAAATAGGCTTGTACTTTTTATAGAGCTCAAGTTAGTTGTTTTTTTACGTCTCTGTGGAAAATCCTCCTCAATTTCTCTACATAAAATTCTGTCCTGACATAAATTTTAAACCTATACGCTCCAGGACACAGGTGGTAGTGGCCAGCATCTGTCCCTGAGATTGTGAATAACGCGTTTAGCTACGGCGCCTAATGGCCTCATGTCAATTAGCTTAGCAGGCTAACGCGTTATTCTCGGGATCGATATCAGCGAAACAGCGCGGCTCCGCTTTTAAGACCAGCTTCTGGCCCCAGCTTCTAGGCGGTCTAGGTACCGGCCCTGGTGTAACAGCCCTCTCTGCCTCGACCTCTGACCCCAGGTTCCCACGGCGTGGCGACCGGACGGTGCGCAAGGCCGAGCGCCAGCGCCTGAAGGCCGAGCGCCAGCAGCTGAAGGCGGAGGTGAAGGAGATCAAGAAGAAGCTGCGTCTGGAGAAGCGGGGACTGCTGTGGAGTGGATCCACCAGCTCCAGCTCCAGACCGGCTCTGGTCCTGGCCCCCATCCCCCCAGCCCTGGACCCAGCCCCTGCACCGGGTCCCTGTCCTGGTCCACAGGCCACCAGTCCAGAGTAAGGGCCCACACTAAGAGAGAGAGAGAGAGAGAGAAAGAGAGATAGAGAGGGCGGTCAGACAGGGCCGGGTGGCCTATGCAGCCCAGCCTATACCACAGTCACATTTTTTTATTATGAAGAATAATCACATGGTTGTTTGTTTATAGTTGAGTTATCGCTGGAAAGTGGATGGAACTACTGCTACTGCTACTACTGCTTCTACCTCAAATGAAACCAGCTGCCTTTATGTATTGCATCAGCTTTTTTTTTTTTTTTTGCTATGAGCTTCAAGCAAAAAAACGGCTAAGAAAAACAAAAAAAAATGAACAAAAAAAAAACAAACTCAAGCTATACTCACGATGCTCTGTGCACTCAAACCAGGGGTCCCAAGGTCTCCTGCTCCACCTTGGTGCCCACAATGACTGCCTTGTTTCTGGATGAGAACCTACCAGACGGCACTTGTCTGGAGCCAGGAACCAAGTTCATCAAATACTGGAAGATGCACAACACAGGCAACATCAGCTGGACCTCAGACACTAAGGTATTGCCCTGCGAATTGGCTACATCTCTCAATGCTAGCATCTCCTGCTACTGACCTACTGTAATATATAGGCCAAATCAAAATGGGATCTTTACAGGGTTGGTGTGATACTAATATTTTTTTTTATTTATTATTAATTTTTAAAAATGTAATATTTTAAGTCCTTTTTTTAATTTTACTTTTATTTGATATTTAATCAAATCAGTGAAGGAATGACCTATTCTTACTTGGCAATGATTTCTGTTAAATCCATGTGACTGGGAAATTTCTTTTGCCAGTGCATATGTGTTTATGCATTTATGTCTGTCTTTGTGTTTGTGTGTGTGTGTGTGTGTGTGTGTGTGTGTGTGTTTCTGTGTGTGTGTGTGTGTGTGTGTGTGTGTGTGTGTGTGTGTGTGTGTGTGTGTGTGTGTGTGTGTGTGTGTGTGTGTGTGTGGTTGTGTCCCATGTCATGTTTTGTGTCTGTGTTTCACCGCACCTCTCCGCCACACCCAGCTGAAGTTCATGTGGGGAAACCTGGCCCCCGAGTTGCGGACGCAGAGGGAGGTGGCGGTGCCCTTCCTGCAGCCGGGCCAGGTGGGCGTAGTGAACGTGGCGTTCGTAGCGCCCCTGCTGGAGGGCACCTACACCTCCCATTGGCGCCTGGCGCACTGCGGCCAGCAGTTCGGCCCCCGCGTCTGGTGCAGCATCATCGCGGTGCCCAGGGGCGCCAGCACCGGTTGCCAGATGGGTGCCCGACATCACAGCAAGAGGCCGGTGAGCTGACGTGCCCGCCTCTATGCCAGTATCTCCTCACTTTATGCTTTGCCAGCCTTGCCTGTTCTCTACCATACCAACTGTAACTTGATTGTAGATCAGACTTTTTGTAAACGAGTCTTACATTTAGCAGGAGGGTATTTAACATGGAGTATATACAAGTTACAGTACGTATATTCAAGGTACATTAAGTGTTTTTTTTCAGTACTTCATACTCATTTTGGATAGTGATTAAGAGTGGTTGCTGGGAGTATGTCTTAGTCAAAATAAAGCTGTGCATGGCACAGAGTCAGTCAGATTTAGCCATAGATAGCTTTTGTAATGGAAAGTCTAGCACTGTAGCTTGCTGCCATTGTCACATGTGTGTGGGGGTGACTCACTGTGACGTGTGCCGCAGAGAGACGACCTTGGTCAGGTGGAGAAGGAGCATCTGTGCTGGCCCGCCACCAGGAGCTCCAAGGACACTGTGCCTGCAGGCTCCCAAAGACCCTACTACATTCCCTCCGTGGACATGCTGACAGCACAGGTGTGTCCAGAGGGAACCCTGTGTGTCTGTGTGTGTGTGTGTGTGTGTGTGTATATATTTTTTTCTATATATATATACTGTGCCCTTGTAGACTGAATGACCAACTCTCTATAAATGTTTTCCGTTGTGTCAGGATTTGCTGTCCTTTGAGTTGCTGGACATCAACATTGTGCAAGAGTTGGACAAAGTCCCAGCTAACACTCCTGTTGGTAAGACCTCAATGGTGTGACTGTTATAGAGCAGCTTATTTTTTGGTTGTCATGGAGGAAATTGAGCCTGTTGTTCTGGCATGGTGCTTTTTGACAGATATGACCCCCTGCATGTCTCCCCTCCATCACCGAGGCCCCCTGGTGGACAACCCTGGAATGGAGCAGACCAAAGACAAACCTGAGCCCACTTGTGACACAAAACACACAGGTAAGATAGGAATCTTCTAGCCATCAGGTGGTGCTCCTGCAATTAACAATTACTCATATAATCTTTTCTGCTTCCTGCATGGTTACATTAAATATCATAGTAACAGTAATGCTATAGGACTATAACTAGAATCCTGTTTTCTATCAGCTTTGGTGTGTGTTTAAGTAACATTTAAAATGGTCTGTCTTAAAGGAGGTGCCCTTGTTTTACCTCAGTCTGTCTTATTGAGTTAATTAAATTATTAGTTATATCCATCTTGATTCTTATTGATCTGTTCTCTTTATGCCAGTGGTGCCACGGCCGATGCACCCTGACCACTTGGACCTTCCCGGTCACGAGGAGGTGGATGAGGACATTAGTGGGACCCAGTTTGTGTGTGAGACTGTCATCCGCTCCCTCACCCTGGAGGAGCCGGACCACAAGCCTCGGCGCAGGGCACAGCAGGGAAACGCCAAGCCTGCCGGTAAGAGCTCTGTATCTGCCTACCGGGGGGGAAGAGTGTATTCATTATTTATAGTTTTGAAACAGTGTGAGCTCCACTTGGCTCTCCTTTTAACAGTATTCATATTCATTCATAAAATATAAGTGTGCAAGAATAGATTTTCTTTGTGTAATTTTTGTAACTTTTGAAAGCTGCAACATTTTGGATTTTTTAAAGAATAAACCCAGGCAGTATGGAATGTTGCTTGAGACCTCATGTTGGTTTATGAGCTGGGGCTAGTGCTTGTTATGGTTTTAGGGAGTAACTTCTTTGTTGTCTTGTTCAGCTCCAGTCTCCTGTCTTGAGAGACCACTGCTGCTAATGAGTGACAGAACACAGGAGCCAATCATCAAGCCAACTGTAGTCCCACCCCCTCTCCCTCAGCAGACCATACTAGATGAGCAAGTCATCCTAGGTAAGTGTAAGGTCGCATCAAGGTATAATGTAATGGATAGATTTTGTAAACTGATTTTGTGGGAAGAAATCATACCATAATTTAATATGAAGTACATATTTGTGCCCAAAGTGCCCTTGATATCATCATTATCATTAGTAAATGTAATCACTGCATACAATACTGAATTACCTCTGAACTAAAATATTATATCTAGCTTTGATATTTTGCCCTATTGTCCTACAGTTGTCACTGAGCGTTGTTCAGTTCGTAAAAGTGTTGTTTTGTCTACTCAGAGAGGTTTGTGGCTTTGGAGGAAAACCTCTACACCGACCCCAGTGAGACAGAGCAGGAGGATGAGGAAGAGGATGAGGAAGAACCGCAGAGGGAGATGTGTGCGGAGCCGGAGCCAGAGGAAGAAGCTGAGGCCGGGATCGGTGACTGGGACGAGGTGAGCAGCCAGGTGTCGTCTGCCTCCTCCGAGGAATACACCCTCATCATGCCCGACTGCTTTGACACCTCGCGCCCAATCGCGGGCTCCATGTACAGCTCAGCCCTGTCCCAGCACGGGGGGGCCATCAGTACAAGCGTATCAGCACAACCCCGGCCCGGCAAAGTTTCGGAACCGGAGCTGGCCAGAGACCGCGTGGACGGGGACCAGGAGGGAAGACAGAGGGATGTGGGGAGACGGCAGGGCTCGTCCTCCATTCACAGCAGTGTGACCCACTTGCTGTGCGCCTCCCAGACTCTAGACGCCCCGGCGCTCGTCCCAGAAGTGGTCCCGGCACCTGGGCCGCTGGCCCCACCTGTTCCCTTGCGGCTTGCACAGAGGTAAGGGTCAAAGGTCACAGGGAAGTTAATAAAATCTGCTTCATGGGTGGTGGACATGTGGGGGAGTGGTTATGTTTGTCAAATACTTGGGAAAAGCTGATTAGCAGTGTCCCCTCAAGAAGTTCACAGTTCATAAACCAGTCAGGACATAGTCCAAAACTGAGGAGAGATAAATGCGTTTATCTATTTAGGTTAGGAGGGTATATGTTTGTCTAGGGTAGAAATTGCTGTCTAGATTGCTGGCCAGGCGTCTGAAGTTGCTACATGGAAGAAAATCAATGCAATGCTGTGTGTAAAAGATTTCCCTATCCCTTAAAAAGGAAAATAAGTGAAAATGATGTAAATAAATGTCTATTTCCCTCGTGGTATTTGTATGTTTCTTTTTCAGGCTGGTGCTACAGAATGAGCCAGACCTGATCCCAAGGACAGGAGAAAGAAACGAGATACAGCAAAGGCTTGAATGCAGTTTCAATGGTGAGCCATCATTTTAACTCATGTCTCTAATTTTTATATTTTTCATCCTGTTCAGTGGACATTCTACATTACAACTCACAGGAAATATCAGCTCCTCAGTAAGGAAGTGAAAATAAAGTAATTGTCACACCAGAGCAATTAGACCAAAAAATGTAAGTGTGCGGTTTCAACAGCACACGAATGAGGGACTAAAACAACATGTACAGACTGCCTGTTGCATGCCTATTGGCTTTTACACCACACTTCTGTTTGTTTGGTTTGAGGATGTGGTCCCTTGTGTTGAAAACATTTGCCGGCCTGGTGGCTGAAACCAGACTCTCGACCACAAGCAGAAAAGTCTGCACCTACTGCAGCTGTGGTTGTAGGGTAGTGTGCTGCCTATGGGCCAGTCTTTTACATTCACTCACCCTGCATCTATGTTCTTGTCCTCAGAACCCAGTCCCACACATGAGCTGAGCCGTGGGGACCAATCTGAGCCGCACAGCCCCCGAGAGAGCTGCTCTACGGACCTGAGGTACAGACGCACGCACACACACACACACGCATGCGCACACACACACGCACACACGGACACACGCACACACGCACACACGGACACAGACACACGCACACGTGCACACGTGCACACACACACACACACACACACACACACACACGCAGACACACAAATACTGTGGTGATGTGTACATGCCCTCCTCAGCCCAATACACATCTAAGATTGCAACAAGATGAGTCGTAACCACTTGCAACCTGCAACTTCTTGCAACAGAGAGGGGGCTTGGTCTATAACCGCACACTAGAACGCTCGGGCACTTTTATAACTATGGGTATTTAGTAGCAATACCTTCCTTAATGCTCATGTTGGCACAATTATTCATTACTTTGATTGTGTGAACGCTAAGCAGTAAAAAGATGTTACTCAAAAACTTGTCCATATAGGGGGATCCTTAGAGGTGCTCACTTGAGTTTTCAAGGGTTCTTTGGCCTAGTGAATAAGCATATAAACATCTTTCAGTTCACTTTAGGGTAAGGAAGTATACTCAAAAGTCAGTCATGCAGTTATGATTTTGATTTAGTTTTGATTTGTCTTAACAGATACAGAGAAGCCACTTTTAAAGGATACTTTTTACAGTGAGTGACTCACCAGGAATAGTGCATCAGATCTAGAGCACTTGAAAGCTGCATGCTTTTCAAAGCAGCATGAGTGTGCCCACTCACAAGTGTGTGTGTGTTTCTATACTTACTCATGCAGTATGTTAGCAATACATCAAACAGGAAGTGCCTCGGCAGTTGACGCATTTGATACTTGATGTAAACTTCTGCTTTCTGCATTGCATTGTAATCTTTCCCCCATTCCTGTGTTCTCCTAAAGCATCTGTACATCCAAACCGCACTGAAACTGTCACATGAACACTTAAATGATTACAGTCAACCGCACTAAACCGTTTGTCAGCCTTGATTTTGTGACTGGCCTGTTCAGCTTTGTATATGAGTCTGTGCTTTAGCTGGTAGCTGTATGGATTCATAGGATGGAGAGATGCGAGAGATCGTGTGAGATGAGAAATTATGCACTGTGACTTCACTGAGATGCACTGTGACTTCACTGTGGTTTTCTCTTTCAGGGTTCGGCACAGGGGCATCACTGAGGGGCTGGTGAAGGGAGCTCTGTCAGTGGCTGCATCTGCCTACAAGGCCCTCTTCACTGGGCAGAGCAGCTCCACACAGGTGCCTCTCTCTTGCTCTCTTCTGAGTCCCACCCACACACACACACACACACACACACACACACAATCAGACATATGAACAGACATGGCATTACATGGCATTACAGCCATATTCGCTTGAATTAGTAGCTCTCCAGGTGCATGTGGAAAGAACTGAAATTGTGGCGAAGCAGAAAGTTACAAAAGAGTGGTTCTGAGGAACCTGTTTTGCCGTGAGAGGTGTTTATTTCACCAGCGTGCGTCATCTGAAATGCCTCGCATTGTTTTGTTGGCAGACATTGTTTTCTTAGACCTACATTTCCTCCTTTACCCTATGGTTCAGTTTCACTTAGTGCTGCTTTAAATAAGCAATTACCCATATATATGTTTATGTAGTGTATGTATCAATGTATTCATGCACCACATATTTGGCAACACGCATAACCTATTGATGGTAGTCTTAACAACTTGATTACATTTCTTCATGCAATTTACCTCACTTGATTAATAGTATTGCACTACTTCATTTCCTCCAAATCTTTCATATAATTCTTTCAGCACATGAAACTAACACATGTTAGTAAAACTGCCCGCTAAACTATTTCTGCTTTTAACCCCAGCGCACAGAGGTGTCAGAGGACCCAGCGTGTGAAGCCGCCTCCATGCAGGCAGTGCTGCAGGAGATGGGCTTCTGTGACGTGGCTCTCAATCAGAGGCTGCTCAACAAGCACCGGCACAACCTGCTGGATGTGGTTAACGAGCTGGTGCAGCTCAACGACAACGAGTGGTACGCCTCGCGCCACTGAAAGGATCGCCATGGTTACCTGACCCTGGGAACATTCTGCTTCAGTCTTTGCCTTTCGTTTTTTTCTTTTTTTCTCTTCTCTTCCAGAACATCTGTGCAGATGGGTTGGTTATGTTGTGGGTTTGGCATGCTAAGAAGTATACTGGAAGAGGTTAATGAGGCTTTTTATGTAAAAGTGTGTTTACTGAAGAGTGAAATCAATTTTCATGTAAAATGAACAGTCACATGTTCAGCTTTAATCATATAGTGGCAGACAAGGGTAGGGTGTGAGATGAGTCTGAACAGGAAGGCACTCACACATTAATTGACTGTGGTTAAAAACTATAACGTGGGTATCCAGATAGTGACGGTGAAGAATGAACTAATCCCTCCCCAAGGGTTTTGAGAGTCACCAGGAAAGAGAGAAACACAAAGATACACAAGAATGTGTTCTCTGTTTGGGGAATTCCCGGGCCGTGCTCTGTGTTCTTTTTCAACAATCCAACTTGAAAGTCTGTCCAGCCTCATGTTGGAAAGTGTGTGGCCAAAACAGTTCCTGAGTAAATCCTGTCTGGCCACATGTCTGCTATTCCTGGTCCTTTTCTAAAGAGAGGATTCAGTAAACATGGGGTGATGTGAGAATAACCTTCATGTGGGCTCTTGGCCAGCTAGCAACCAGCTCCAGTGGGCTACAGATGCCACCTCACACCTTTTCTAGCCTGCGTCTGCCACAACAGTAGGAAGTAAAGTGATAAATACGTTTACAAAACTCAGAAGATAAAGCTGAAGATACATTATACAGGGCATAGGAGAGTCACACCCGTACTGATTCTTTTTTTTCCCTTTGTTGCATTTTCAATAAAATTGTGTTATTCTCTGCCGACACTGAAGGACTTCAGTGCAAAGGCACTAAAAAAAAGAGCTAACACTAAATGAATATGGACACTTTCTAGAATGTACTTGTGGCATTTGCACTGTGGCAGTTAGAATGGGTCACATTCAAGATAGCAGCATTGAATTAAGACACACTTTGCCTGCAATGCGTCACACTAAAGTTACTATAATGCAGATTGTTCCCTTGCTTGAGGTCCACCATTCCCTTGTTTTCCTGTAACAGTATAGATACCCCCCCCCCCCCCCCCAAACATTCCAGCTGAGTGAAATCAAACCTTTCATGCTGTTGACCTTTACATAAATTCTCCACAATCAAATGACTGTTTAATAGAAGAGTGATTTTTGCGTTTTTAAATCAGCCAATCTTGTTATGTTTTAAAGTGAAGCGAATGTAGTGTACAAGAGCAGCAAAAGTGATTATTACATTTGTTAAATGTACATTTACAAACTTTATTTTTATGCCAATTTAAGTCTTCTCTTCAGTGTCTGACATAAATGTAACCAGTGTATTGAACATAGCTGCCCATGAATCCAGTGTCAAATCACTGTTCGTTAACCTATAGAGTCCATCCACAAATCTGCTGAGCCGACATTATTCAGAATGTGTTTTGAAAGCTCGGTCGTGCAGACACACGTTTTCCCTCCGCTCAGCTGAAGTCTCACTTCCCTTTCCGAAGGAGGAAACCTTGAACATACAGAAATATCCCTCTACCCTCTTTGTTTTAAATTGTGCTTCTTGTGTTGTTGTGCACCGACAACGGGGAGGTCGGCAGTTTCTCTCTTCCCCGATTTTGCCTTTTTCAGAAACTAGACGTGAAATGGCATATTTGTGATGATAAATAGCCTACAGTGAAATGAGCTTACATTTCTATGAGTAACGTGGTTGGTCATAAGTAGAGACAGAACTAATTGATAAAGTGCATCTCGTTTTTGTATTCTGAATTTTGGCACGCTTCTTTTTGTTTGCCTTCCGCTTAGAAATAATGTGGTTGTCACTTGGATTCAGGCTGTGTTTTAACAGGTTCAGCAACATAACAGACGGGTTGCAACAGGAAACAGTTGGGACTGATATTTCTAGTTCACCATATTATTCACTGACGCTCTTGTTAGTTAATTAAAAAAGAAAATGCGGACCCTAAAGCTATTATCTCTTCTTCAAGGAAGTCATTATATTTTTTGAAATGCTGTTTATGTTATATTTGCTTTACCAATGTGTAAATAACTGGTTGAGGAAATAAAGTAGCCTATGTTAAAGTGAAATGAATGTGGTCATCATTTCTCTTTGCCAAAGCACCATTACAAGAAGCTTCACAACAGAATGTTCTACCGACCATTACCGCTAAGTGGCGGTAGTATGGCGTGCAAAGGCTTCATGTTACAAAATCGAAAAAGAAGGAAGTCATAGACAGCATTTAATATATTTGTCGTTGGTGGGCAGGTCCTACTTTGTAGTTTGATAAAAGCAGATGTTTCACTGTTGTCTTGATCGGGAACGTTTGGGACGTACACATGTCGATAGAGAAAGGTAAGAAACTTAATTCACAACACTTGCCACAATCGTGTGTAGCTAGGACCTTTGTTGCTCAGGTTGAAGGGCCACACACGTAAGTTACTTTTACAACGAATGATTCACATAGTCATATTTGTGACTGTTTATTAGAAAGATAGCTAGCTAGATAAATTGTTTTAATATTTGAAATTGCAGTGTTGCAGCATCAATACAAAAAAAAACCCACACAATTTACACAAAAGTACAAAACACACCAGCAACAGTATTTTAAGGTGGGTAGACATCGCTATTTGTATAAGGGAGCAAACGATTATGAAGGGGCAGAAAAAAACTAGACCTATAAATAAACTGTCTTTGTTGAAGATTTACACGATGAAGATACTATTTCAAAAACTATGATTTAGCTTGTGCCCTGAGAGAGACGTGTCAAGCTACAGCAAAACAAGTAGGCTATACTTGGGAGATACCCGTGCGCACGTCCGTGTCCGCAGAACCACTTACTTAGAACCCACAAAAGCACGACACACACATAAAGCACACAAAGCAGGCAGAGAGCTAGGAACCCCCTGCCCCCACAGTTGTAATCAATAAAATGTATACGAACAACCATACTAATACCCTGATAGCAAGATTTTGCTTGGTACCCCATTGTTGGCGTTCCACTTCAGGTCTCTAGGGCTACCATGATCTTCATTTACGCTGGGCATAGATAACAAAATAACAGACAAATGATAGCAATACCTGGGTTTTAAAATCATATTCTTGGCAAAGTCTCTTTAAAATATCATCTGATCATGCTAGAAGGCTCTGAAATAAAAAAAAATATTTAAAATGGTATGTAAAGGATGTTGAAAATGAATGAAGAAGTATACAAGGATAAAGAAAAACATGTTTTTAAAAGCAAGTGGCAAAACGGTGTTCTGTTTGTCAGTTACTCACTAGTGGATTGCCTGAAGACAATGTACTTAAAGGCCAGCGGCCTACCAGCTCTGCCCCCAGCGGCCTGTCAGCTCTGCCCACAGTGGGCTGGCAGTGGTCCACTAAAAAAATAAAATAAATAGGCTACAGCTCTAACTGTGCAAATTAAATTTAGAATGTGCCTTGCTACTAAGAGGATACGCCTCCTCTCCCAGCACAGAGGGAACCATTATATATTGCTATTGCGTTGGGGAGGAATGGCTTCCTGTATCGATCCTTATTACAGCAGAGTCAAAGGAGCCTCCAACTGAAAACACTCTGCTGTCTGTGGAAACACTCTAGTGCTGTCTCTGCTGTCTGTCGTGCAGGATTTGTGAGGTGTTGTTTATGATGTTGAGCAGTTTGTGCAACATCCTTATCTCAGCAACCCCCTCTATGGGCTCCAGAGCAGTCCCCAGCACAGAGCCAGCCGTCGTTATCAGCGCGTTCAGTTAAGTGTTAGTGGCGTTGATGCTGTGGACCCAACTGATTTCTGCAAAGAGAATTGCCCTTGCAACAACAGACTGTTAAAAGATTTGTAACATCTTGCTCCACACATTGAAGGACCCTAAGCTTCCTGCTCTGTCCATTCCTGTAGGCAGCTTTCCTGTACGTTTTTCAGTTCAAACTTTGAATGATAACCGGTTAAGACATTCACACGTCTAAAAATGACCCAAATACCTAACATTTTGCCGTGAATACCTTCCTTAATCTATGATTGTATCCATCACCAAAATAGTATACTGTAAAACAATCTATAAATTGCAGGTCTTTGTAGGCCAAATAAATGTGTATGCATTAAGGTTTTGTCAAGGATGTGGTCTGGTCTGATCACTTTTTATTGGGTATAGTCTTATTCAAGAGCTCCTTATGAATGATCACCCAGAATTTGAAGAAGAATAAGATCTTGCCAATGTGAGAGCTTTTTAGTGATATACAAACAGTAAACAAATTACACATAGGCTAGTGCCTGCAAAGCACATAGTTATCATTGGCAGTGTGGATGGCCCTTCAGCATTTTAACACTTTGTGGTATCTTTCATTTCTCTCTCTCCTTCACTCTCTCACTATTTATCAGTCTATCTATCTAAAGCTTCATTTTCTTCTTTCAGTGTATTGTAATATTTGTATCAATGTCCCCATCTATTTCTGAATTTCTTTGCGTCTTAGCTCTGCAAATTCATTCTCTCTGCCAATCACTCTCTTTTTCTTTCACTCTCTATCGATCTATCTTCCAACATTTCTTTATTTCTTTATTTCTTTATCTCTTTCTATGTTTGTCTTTATCACCATAATCATCATCTAAACTGCCCTCATACTGTATGTCATTGCTTTTTTTCTACCTCCCCCTGACCTAAAACTTTATTTTTTAGGTCAATATATTTATTTTGCAAGCAACAGTATTTCCTTCAGGTATCTAAATATAGTTCCAGTAGCATATCTATCATGTATGGAACAGAATCATAATGAAGAAGCCATTTAAATTGCCCAGAGCAGAACGGACCTCTTTGAACTAAAAGCGGTGAAGACATGTTGATATGTTTTTCAAGTGGTTATCTTTTATTTAACTTGAATGTAATTTGAACTTAAGGTTCATAACTATTGAATGACAGGAAGAACCAACTGCTGTGCATTAATTTCAATTTACATGTCATAAAGTGGTTGGTTTTCACCAGGCTTGATTTTTTTTTGGTTAAGATGACGATACCTTAATTTTTTTTGCTAATTCCTCTGGACTGGCAGCACCAAATTTAATCATTGATTTTATCAGTTAGCAATAATGTGACAGTAGCAAACCCTTCAAAATGTCTTCAGAAGCGTGCACACACACACACACACATCACGGAGAGCTACGCATAGCAATTTACTGTTTTAATTGTCTATGTACCTCATAGTGGCATAGTGCCTCTTGATACATGAGAAACTGTGAAACAAAGCATAGTTAGCATGAATAAACTGACGGTAGCAATGAAACAGTGTTATATAATATAATATTGATGAAGTTTGTTCTCCTCTAACAAAACACGTCTACACAAAAAACGTTTCCCTACAAAGTATAATTTGTCACAGCATGAATTTGAAAGTGAACAAAGTTTCAGCAGATGGTATTTTATAATGTTCCTGTACGACTTAAAAAATGGCAGAGATGTCTGCGTAAACGCCTTCACTCCTCACGCTACTGTAATTCTAGCATTTATGAGCTTGTTCACTAAGGCTAATATTTAACTCAAGCAGACTTGTGAGCTTTCAAGGAGTAAAAGGAATACATATTTTTTGTTCTAACCCCTGAGATATGTCTTTGGCTGCTGCTGGGCAAACAATTTAAGTTTGTGTTTCCTGGTCATGCAAAATCAGTTGCCACTGGGTCAAACAATGACTTAAACATAGCAGAAAAGACATAAAACTTTACCCCATTAATTTACAATGGGAAAATAAGGGATCCAAAAACAGCACACTTATCAGTTAGCTGTCTAGATACGCACTACAAAGCATTAGGAAGGACGTGTTGAAATGGAATCCATATGGTGAAAACCATGAAAATTCAAACGGGACCAAAAACCGGAATAATAAAAAGAACGAAGAAGAAGACAACTTTGAACAAGAACAAAAAGAACAAGATTGCTTCGCTGCATGGACCCCTACAAATCAGCACAAAAAATAAAAGATTCCAGTGGCTTCCAGTGGACCCCAATAATACATTATGATTATAAGACGAAGAGAAACACTTGTTTAAAAAGATAACATAGCTTTTGTTTTCACACATCTATTAGTTAATTTCCTGTGTATGTGTTGATTAGAACAAGTAGCCTATGGTAGACACCGTAGCCTACTGTAGCCTTCTTATGCTCACTGGTTGGAATTCACAGTCAGCTGTGGAATCCCTTAAATGAGTTCGAACCTCTGCCTTAATTCAGAGGCCTCATGAGTTAAACAAAGTAACAATACTTGATTTGCATGATCATCACTTCTGAGATGACTAAGTGCAGCACTTTGTCCCATTCGGCAGGTGAGGGGTTTCAGTGAGTCATGGTCTCATTTGGGCATGGCGGTACCCTCCAGGAAGATCAGAACATCCTCATTGACCAGAGCAAAGACAAGCGACGGCTGTCCAGGTGGCGGGAATATGGCAGTACAGGAGGGGACTCTACTGGAGACACCTGTCCCACATGCCAAGGAATAGGACGCATTCCGAGAGGTACTCTTGATGCAGATATGTGGTGATTGAGACCAATATCACTGCAGACTGGTGTGAGTTATTTTCGTTTTGTTGGATTGGCTGTGGCCTTGACGCTCACTGGTGTGTTCTTTAGGTCAGGAGAACCAACTGGTGGCAGTCATCCCCTGCAGTGACCAGAGACTGAGACCGAGGCACACGTAAGTCTCCACTGCTAGATACAGTTTCTCCTTGCAGTCTCTATCTGTGAGCTTTTGCATGTGACCTCCAGTCCCAAGAACTCAAGGAATCTTCTATTTACCGAAAGTCAAAGTCCACCATTCTGGAAAAATGTAGTAGTCCAATCATGTGTTTGACCCGTACATAGCGTACATAGCATATGTTGTTTTTTAAATGTGAGGTTTTTTTTGTTGTCCTCACAGAAAGCTATACGTGAGCTTATCAGTGGCGGTGTGCCTCTTGTCCTGTGGGCTGATCCTGTTCTTCCTCTTTCCACGGAGCATGACTCTTTCACCTGTCATCAACACATCAGTCTTGGTCTACTTCACTCCCAATACTGTAGAGATGAAAGTCACTGTGAGTCATCAGCACCACCCTTATAATAATCAAAAAGTGCTGATGGGATAACAGGAACACAACATTATTATGGTTATGGTATAATAATGCGTGTTCCGCAGTAGAATAGAACAGAACAGTAGCTAATGTGTTTTATTTTTAATACGGCTGTAATGGATGGTTTATGCATGATATATTGGCATGTCTTTCAGGGTATTTCAGTGTAATTTGATGTCTATTTGTCACAATAGTGACAGTAACTACGGATGGGGGTAAACATGTTCTTGTTTTCACAAAATCTGAATGTGAACAATGCCACACAGATACTCAGCATATTTCCCCGAAAGGACACACAGTTTGACCTTTGAGCGCAATTTAACCCATATCTTACCTATGTTTCTTCTAGAATGTCCTCAATATCACCAATGAAAACTTTGTGAGGGTTCAGGCTCATGACATGGACTTGCAAGCCTTGATATGGGACACTGTGGTGGGCAAGATAAAGATCTCTAACGTGACCACAGTTCTTCCACGCTCAGAAAAGCTGGTAGGTCTGAGTGTCAGTTATCTTTTCACAACTGTCAAACAAGATATGTCATAATGGGTTTTGTATGTGAATTGGACGGCACTTCTTTCTTACCCTGTGTGTCTAGATCACTGTTGAGATTCCAATAACCATAGAGGACGTTGGCCTAAAGTAAGACCTATTTTCATACGAGCTGCATTTTCATGTTCATTCAAATCATTGCTTCATCTTGTCAGGAGACACCTGGTTGATCCAGTCTTCAAATTGCATAAACTCATTTGTTTGAAACTCCATGATGTATGATTACATCAGATCAGGAAATAAACTGCTTTTTTGCCCAGTGTTAACTTTATTTTATTATTTAGCATGCTACCTTTCTGTCCACAGTGGTTACTGCAAGTCCGTCCATATAAGAATACACACCTTATTCCTCCACCTGCAGTGAGTATTACTGTATGCCATATTGCTTTGCCTACACCTAATCCCTTCTCACTCACAGTGAGGTTCTTGCCTACACCTGAAGGCTAATAATCCCTTCTTACACACAGTTAGGTTCTTGCTGACAGATGCTGTTTCTCCTTGGACCAGTGATCTTTGCCCTGGACGCAAAGTTCACGAGGAGTGATTTTTGGGTGATGCTTACTCAGGGTTCCTGAAAAATCTTTGCCTGTTACCTATCTTTACCTTTTACCTATCTTTACCTGTATTATTCCGGTGGCTCATTTACTGTTATAAATGGTTATGTGTTATTCATATACAATCTGCTTGTTTATGGCAATGGTTGTTTTACAAAAGGGCAGTCTAAATGATTGTGTTTTTCCTATAAAATAACTGACTTGGGGTTACAAATGAACTCAACTAATTTATCATTTATTTTCAATGCAAATAAGACTATTTTGCTGAGATAAGCAGCACTAGAAACAAAAGCGCCTGGCCTGCAGATCAGGAGAATGTGTCCCTCTGTTTTACTGTTTTGAGGGTATATCAAGTCAATTCTACAACCTTTCTAACTACCTGAGCAGCGCAGTGCTTATGTTGAAGTATGTGGGGCGTGTGTTGCATTACTGTCTTTATCTCTTCGTATCAGCTTACCAGCTGTTTGAAAAGGGTAACTCAACATCCTGATTAGCAACATAGGATGAGGTGGTTGTGAATAAATGGATGGAACTCCACCACTTGTGTCCCATGGGCCATACATGGGTCCATTTACTCAACGCTAGCCTTCAACAACCCACCTTCATCAGCTGCATCAGCTTCAAAGTAGCATTGAAGATCCCTCCTGGGACCATCGGTGTCACCAGTGTCACCCGCCTCTCAGTGCGTTTGTACTTTAATGACCACCGTGGCGAAGGGATTCCCTGCAGCTTGGATACTGTAGGTGTTTGGAAGTCTTTGACCACACAGACTTCATTCCACTGTGTCTAGAGTTGCCATTTCTTTCTCACAGCTCTGCTTGAGAAGCAGCGGGGAAGGAGATGACACTTAGTGCCTGACCAATGGGGCCACTGCCTTGTAGGCATGATCTGTCATGGTTGTGGCTGATTCTCTGCACGATAAAATGAAGAGCTAGCCTTCTCACTATCAGGACCCTCTTTCACCCTCAGAGGGTTGGCAGTTGGCCAGAAACCTTAGTTTGCTTGCGAAATGACTAATCTTTTCAGTCTGTGATGGCAAAAGTTTTGATGTGTAGCTTTGTGGCACTCGCAAACCATATGATGCAATAACATGGAAAACCTTGAGACCCTGTTAAACTGTAACTCTATAGGTCACATGTTGTTGGAAAAACACTAAAAATACATGTCCCAAGCTGATTTAGGCTGGCTACTATAACACAAACGTCTGTCTTGTCTTTTTCCTCTTCCACAGGATGACTATGAAAGTGTTCTACTTGGGGCACTCAGAGCAACTCTCCATGGACACCTTTCAGTACATAGACTGTGGCACCAACAGCACAATCCCTCGCCCTACTTGAGAGGCTTACCAGTGCAGTTTTTTTGGGGAACGATGTCATTGCTAATGGCTGATATATTCATCGGCTATAAAAAGCAGAACACTGTGAAGAAGGAATTACGATTCTGGTATTTGTCGAACTGTAGCAGTGCTACTGTGGAATGTGGGTCCTTATTTTATTGATGGGCAATGAGCAAAGTCCATCACACATGGACTAAAGCTACTGTGTGGTGTGTGGGAGCATTAAGCTGACCAACTGATGTTTGCACTTAGGATTTTGCTCATGGAATTAAATAATCAAAATGATTTAGATAAGTTATTAAAATAGCTAAGGTTCTGACGTTTCTTGATGCATTTGCCCATCAATGAAATTAGGGTCCATTATCTTGATGTATGACACCTTTTTTTATGTAATACTATGCCTCCTGTTGACACCTAGGGTTAGAGATACAGAGATTTTTTTTTATTGCATTACAGATAAAAACAAAACAGCTGGCCACTAATACAATATTAGACAGCAAGCTCTTCTGACCATTATACCAAATAGAATTCAGAAACAGAATTTTACAATAAAAATGCCATGGTCAGTGTAACAGAACACCAGTTATACTCCCCGTAGTCTACAAATGAGACAGAAAAAGTGGAGGTTTTGATTTTATTCGTCTCAATTATTGCCTGCTGCTGTTGTTTGATGGTCGAGCTGGAGGCGTTTGAAAGGATAGAATGATGGCATCAGGGTGGAGAGAGTCAGTGTTGAAAAAGTGGGAGGTCACCACTGCTGGGCGTACTGAATGGACTAAAACACATGAAACAACCACTGAGCACCAGTCATAAGGTGAAGGTTTTCCGTCTCAGTGTCTTTCTGAAAGAAACTTGTAGCCTATTTTTGCACACTTTATTTGAATGTCCGGTATGTTTTTCAATAAATGTATTTCAATCAGGATTAATTCGAGTGTGTGAAATTTCACTTGTATGTCTGTCATGGCTAATATCTAAAATGCACGGTTGTCGATGCTATGGTATTATCATAAAGGTCATTCTCATACAAACACAAGAGGTCAGTGGTTTTCAAGATGCTGCACAAAAATAAGAAGCAAATACTTACTGTGTATCTGTTATCCATCTTGGCACTGTAGCCTGTGCATTTAGACCTGGTGTTGCTGGAATTATCCTCACTGGGTTCTGTAAGAATTAAAAAAGAAAATCTTGTGAAATCCCCCATATTTCCCCCATACAAAAAGGAGAAACAGAGGGATAACCTGTGGACCACATACTAAGCAACAGATAGTCCTCACATTCAAAAGTTTAGTGCCTATGGTTTAATTTGTGCAATGGCGTACCATTTCAATAACTCACTTAGGTATAAAAGTAAGAGGAAAGAAGCATGAAGATTCCAATAAACATTTAAGCAAGTGACTGGTCTCTTCCTTACCACTTGGTGTGGGAAGAGGGTTTGCCTTATAAGGTTCAGGGTCTTCAGGTTGGCTTTCCTTTGTGGTCTTCAGTTGTTCAGGGTTTTGTATTTCCTCCTTGTGGTTTAACGTGTTTTGAATAGGGGAAGAGAAGCATAATGTGCATCATTAAAATGGTGTGTACATGAACATAACCTCATGATGTTTGTGTGGGGAGGGACAATTGAAATGAATGAAAGTGCCAATCAACATTTGCTTTCCATCTTTGCTACAAACAATGGTATACAGTATATGTACTTCAGGACAATAAGAGGAGTATGACTTTTGTATGCAAACAAGGTAACTAAAGATTATGAATTGCAATGCCGTTTTTAATGTCAATGAATGACCATTATGGCTTCAATACTGTGTCAAAAGTAAAGCATACCATTTGTAAAATTATCGAAAATTAAAGGACAATCATTAAAAGGTAGAAGTTGTAAACACAGTATATACTGTATTAATTGACCCATACTGTATTAGTCACACTGGATTACTGTTATGTGCTATTGGGCCCACATTGGGCTGTAAGACCTGCCTTCATGCGGATGGACATCCTGTGAGCCACAACAAACTGCCGCCGACGTGCCTCCCAATGCATTGCTGACATTTTGCACTGCCCTGCGTTTAACTATAACAAAGGGATTAACACTGGATATATGAAATAACACAGCAATGACAGGACACTAATCCAAGCAGGGCTTGGAAGCAGAAAGCTTAAAGAATTCGATTCTTACAGGACAGCAAGCCTATAAGACCAGAAATGAGAAGACACTATAAATGCATGGCAAACAAAAGAAAACAAACATACTTGACCTGAGGACCCTCTGTGGAGAGCTGATCAACCACCAAAGCACATGTGAGCACTGCCTGTTGCAGACCTAGGAGGACTTCAGTGTCAGTGATGCAATAATACAGAGTGCCTTGATCACAATGGACTGATACACAGAGATGGGCAGTATTTCAATTACTTGTATTTGAAATACTAGTTAATTTACTTTTGAGTATTTTGTAATTTGTATTTGATATGGCCGATAAAAAATCCAATGTAATTTGTAACAAAATACTTTAGAGTGGAGAAATTTTGTATTTAAAATACTCAAAATACTTTCTCCAGTGTTTAGGCAGAAGGAGATTTTTTTTCTCTCGGATTCTACCACTAGACCATCTGATCTACCTCTGAATTTCATTGTCGACTCAGGCATCAGTCAATTTGCCAAAAGTGGTGCTTCTTATGGCCCACCCCTTTTTGTGTCGAAAAGGAAATCACACCAGATCTCTCTCATTGATTCTCATGTTAAATCAATTTTTTTCACAAAACAGTGTTGTGGTCGAAAACTTAGAAAGCTGTCTTGATCCTTGTCAATTTATCTTCATTAGTAAAGGAGGTTCTTTCAAAGAGCGAATCAAGTTGTTGCACTGAACGTTAGCCATCTTGACACACTGTGACTTGATGAAAGCCGTGTGATGTCCTTATACGCAATTAGAGCTAAGGTCCGGGACGCGATCTGGCACTCCGTGCCTGGGCGAGACTCTCCACTTTGTGAATGAGGCGCGCCTCACCTAGGACGCGATCTGGCACTCCGCGCCTGGGCGAGACTCTCCACTTTGTGAATGAGGCGCGCCTCACCTAGGACGTGATCTGGCACTCCGTGCCTGGGCGAGACTCTTCACTTTGTGAATGAGGCGTGCCTCACCTAGGACGTGATCTGGCACTCCGCGCCTGGGCGAGACACTCCACTTTGTGAATGAGGCGCGCCTCACCTAGGACGCGATCTGGCACTCCTCGCCGCATTGCATAGAGGCAGGGGCCCGGGCACACATGAGACTCTTATTAAAGATCTCCGGTATGAGAGAATGTGAGAATGAGTAAGATCTTTAGTAAGAGTCTCAACAACGTTTATAGTAGGCTAAGATCTTTAAAAAGAGTCTCATTGGCGCGGAGTGCCAGATCGCTTCCTAGGTGAGGCGCGCCTCATTCACAAAGTGGAGCGTCTCGCCCAGGCGCGGAGTGCCAGATCGCTTCCTAGGTGAGGCGCGCCTCATTCAAAAAGTGGAGAGTCTCGCCCAGGCGCGGAGTGCAAGGTCGCGTCCTAGTCCTTACCTGGCAATTACGTATGACGAAAGCACGGTGGGGATAGCCCTCCCGGAAGCCATAGAGATTGCAATGAGAGCCCTGTGGCGGCGGTTACAAACATAAAAAAAAAGGATACGGAACCACTGACATGGGCCCGTCATAAAAGCCTGCACCTGGCCCCGTGGTTACTACGTTACGCCACTGAATAGCCCAAACCTGAATGTTCTGCTATACCAAATTGTGAGAAAACAGAACATTCAGAAAAAGTATTTCCTGTATTTTAAAAATACAAAATACATGTATTGTATTTTGTTACATTTTCTGGCAACAGTTTTTTGTATTTTATTTTGATACATTTATTTGAGGGGTATTTTGTATTTTGTATCAAAATACATTTTGATGTATTTTTGCCCATCTCTGCTGATACACACATGGAACTCCCAAATGATCTTGCCAGCGCAGTGACTCGTAGAGAATGAAACTACTTATATATTGACCTTACACTGGGTCTACATTACAGATCCGTATCACTGGGCAAAAATACTTTGGGAAAAAACTCAGTGGTCTGTATGCTTGACATCAAGACACACATATCGGTTCCATTAGTGAGGGGAGAACTAATTGATAATGAATTTCTCAATTCCTCAAACTCTAGCAGCTAATGATGTTCTAACATTAACATCAAACGGCCACGCGATGGCAACCTCGTATCGAAACTATCAGAACCAATTGGCTACGGGTGTAATAACAGCTGGGAGACTATACAGTTTTGGTTGGCAAAAAGAAAGTAATGAGCACTATATGTAATACAACCAAACGTCTCAAGAGAAAACTTTGCACCTCGTGGATACAAGTAACAGCTGAGTCGCCTGCCAACAGATGGGCCAAACACTATTTATTATAGGCTCATGAGGAGACTTTGGGGAAATTATCAACACGTTAGATCAAATGCAAAAAAATACGTCAATGTCAAATGCAACAAAATATAGGAGGACAAAACTGAATTCTACAGGGGTAGTTTCATGGCCTGAGGATTGTAATGAAAGTCGAGAACATCTGATATTTGAGGAAAGCTGGAACTATGGTGCACCAGCAGAGCGCGCGGTAGAGGAGGAATTGGAGCATTCAGGTGACGTCACAAACGGGGTTGTTCTTGGTATTCTTGAGCAAACTGCATGTAGTTTACTGCCTCAGTAGGGGACAGTGGAGACGGTTGTACCTTATCACGGAAAAATGATCTGCTTTTGAGTCGTATTGGCATAACTGGATATTCCGACAGTCTTCCTTTGTGGAAAATGTTACCATACACGGGATAAATCGCATTAAGGTAAGCAGTCCGTTTAAGAGAATTATATTTTACTGCCCATGAAAACGTAATTTGGCACTGCGGTATTCATAAGGTTATCAGTGCTGGAAACTGATACACCGGCAAAACAGATAATTGAAATAGATTGTAAACCAAAAACGTGTCAAATGACTGTAACAGTTTTAGGTTTTATTGCAATAAGGTTATTATTAATTCTGTGATTTAGCTTTGAGGTTAAGGTTAACTTAAAAAAAGATAGCAGAATATATGTCAGGTGGACCAAACGCACGAATAAGACTGCATTTTTAACCCTTAGCAAATAATAAAGTGCATTACTTAATTTTTGATATAGCCCACAATGTCATTGATAGGGTAGTTTTGTTTCCCTTGTTGTTTGTATTCAAGCAAATAGTCTGCAGACGTGGAATACAGCGCCAAAACAACCGGATTATAGTTAGTTAATCTGCCCTATCGCAGGTTGCACGGGAAGCGCATATGATAACATTTCATTCACAATATTTCTAACTTGAGATACACATCCACTGCCTTTAGAAACCCATTTCGATTTAGCTATCTTAAGAGGATTAGGCGGAGCAAATAGGCAACGACAACAACCACAGACACCCTATAATACTTCCTGTTCTAAATCGCCAATCATAGACTAACCTATAATGGAAGGCAAACACAAATATCTGCGATTTATACCACAATATATTTTTATTGTTGTTATACATGGGTATCGCATGTAATACAATTTAGTGCCTATTCAGTTTAAACCCTGTATCTTTAATGGTTGGTTTAGAGTTAAGTTTGTAAAGATGTTCAATTCTTATGTTCATGTATTCAAAAGTGGTCCATTTGATTAATTGCGTATTGCTGGCCCGTACAAGACTGGTAGACTGTGCGAACTATCACGTCTGTGATTTTAACCTGTTGTTTTGTTTGTGCTTTGATAAGGTTCATGGTGACTCCAGAGTTGGTGCCCTCCTGTCTCCCCCGGTACCTTTGAAGTAGGTGCAAATGCCAAACACTTAGAGCAACAAAGACAAGTCTGCTGTCTCACCGAAGTGGGTGAGAAAAACAAGTTGCCATGGGAAACCAGTTGACAGAGATTGCCCCCAACACACCGTTCCTGCCTAACTTCCAGTCCATACACGTGGTGGTCATTGGACTGGACTCGGCTGGCAAGACCTCTCTCCTCTACCGGCTGAAGCTGAAGGAGTTTGTAAAGACCATCCCCACCAAGGGATTCAACACAGAGAAAATAAAAGTGGCGGTGGGGAACAGCCGGGCTATCACCTTCCAAGTGTGGGACGTGGGCGGTCAGGATAAGCTTCGTCCGCTGTGGAAGTCCTACACACGACGCACGGACGGCATGGTGTTTGTGGTGGACTCGACCGAGGCGGAGCGCATGGAGGAGGCCAAGGTGGAGCTGCACAAGATCACCCGGACGTCCGAGAACCAGGGTGTGCCCGTGCTTATCCTGGCCAACAAGCAGGACCTTCCGGCCGCGCTGGCCGTGGCTGAGGTGGAGAAGGTGCTGGCCGTGCACGAACTGAGCGCCTCCACGCTGCACCATGTGCAGGGCTGCAGCGCCGTTGACGGCCAGGGCCTCCAGACCGGCCTGGAGAGACTCTATGAGATGATCCTCAAGAGGAAGAAGATGGTCAAGCACAGTAAGAAGAGGAGATGAGCTGCTGCTTTTGCGCAAAGGGAGGGTCATCTCATCGTAACACACTCATCTTAACCCTGAGAAACTCCAGTGAGAGGGGTTCAACCATTCAAGGAGGATTCTATGGGTAAATCCCTGAACAAAGGACCTATTCCAGATGGCCCAGGGGTCAGGAGAAAATGGATTTGACCTATATGTGTCACACAGTATTGAACTGCTTCCTCTTTCATTACCTAGTGTTTTTGCTCTCTGCAGCTGCCCCTTGTATCTGAGGAAAATGTGATACCTATGATAGGCTCTAGCATCAACAGGATCGTAAGCCCTTGAAGTCTGTTATGCCTTTCTGTTCTTTCCTCCAGCAAGATTGCTGTATGTAGACCCATAGCTTGGCAACACATAGGTTTCTTTTGTCAGCTGCTCCTCACAAAGATGCCTGTTTTCAGTTGTATTAGCCTGACTGCCTTGGCTGGTATAAAAAAAGGCCATATAAGTGTTATGTTTTGGTAGTTGTGGAATAAACAGTTCAAGTGAAATCCCTTCACGTCACAAAAGACAGGTTTTAGTTGGAAAAAAGGACTGTTTTTACATGCTGTACATAGTTTTTGTAATGCTAAGGAATGAATAAATTATCAAGGACTTTGACACAAGAAATGTATCAATAGCCAAATCTGTTCTCTCTCTACCTCTGTACCACCTTAATTGTTATAGGAAAGAATATATATGTTTATAAGAATACATTGTTATAAGATCCAACTGAGAAGAAGTAAAACCGGTTTGCTGAACTAAATACTTACTATGAAGCAATGTCTTGTGACATGTTCTCATGTTCTTAATAGTCCTCCTCCACTGCAAAGCCGAGCTATTTCTGCCACCACATTAATGGAACCCCCTCTGGCTATGAATCCTACCATGTTTAGCATATATAACAGGTATAAGATTACTGAAGTACACAGTCCACCCTGGGGGCCATGAAACATAACTATGTTCAAATGGCCAGCCCTTTGAAGCTATTTATAGATGCTCTCCTGTTTGTCAGGACGATACAGTCAATGCCCGGCCAGTATGGATACCCTGCAGGAAACCTACAGAATGGCAGTTTGATGAGTGGCTATCTGAGGCTTAATAGTTTATACAATATCATATGACAATTTCCTACAGTGAGCACATCAGAAGTCTTCTCACTGTAACAAACATGGCGATTCGGTACAGTTGGAAATGTAGCATCTTTTATGTCTGAACCTTTAACAAAGACTCTTGAGTGAATGGCATTCTGGGGACTGAATTGAATTGACACATGCATTTCCATCATTCTCTTATATCTCCTGTGGGAATATTTGTGGAGGATAAACACCTCGTCAAGGAAATTGCATTATGAGTGCACTCTTCAGACAGCCTAAACATAAATATTAATAAGTACAATGAAGGCAGCCTGGCCCTCACCAGGGAGGGGGGTTAGGTGTGTGAGAGGCTTTGACAAAGCCACCAGTGCACATGTGGCAGTCTAGGCCTCAGTCTAGTATTTGGTTGCTTAGCAATAAGGTCATAATGATATTAGAGGATATTAAGCACTCATCCGTCTCCCCCACATTCCGATCGTAAACAACTGCTGGCTCAGCGACTGGAGACCCCCTGCCCAGACACACAAACACACATACTCATATGCACTCACACACACCCACATACTGAAATAGGCACAAACACATTCATGAAATGGCACCAAATCCTTTTACATTATTTTTGACTTTCCCAGCAACCAGCTGCCCTTGCTGTGATTGGATTAATCAGTGATCTGGTTTTCAGTTAAACCACACTGCTGGGAGCAGGGCAGCAGAAACCCAATTGATTTATTTGGTGGAGCTTTCGAGGAGAACTTATAATGTCAGGGGAACTGGGATCAGTAGACGTATTAATAACGCTCAAGCTTGCCCCCAACTCAAACTCTATTATATCCATTACATTGCTAAATGTAAAGCGATTTCTGATAGACTAAGCATTTTGATGCTCCTTTCTACATCCTCAAGGGCTTGTGTTATCTTAGCCAAGCTCCCCTCACCATTAATGCTCTATCTATCCTATTCCATTGCAGGAAATCATCACCCAGACGTTTGAATACCATCGGTTAAAGATCACAGGCCTCATGTCACCTTACCCATCAATATGTCATTTGCATCTGCTTCAGACAGATAAGGCACAGCATTCTCACATTAGGCCCGTAATGGTGTCACTGATCACTCAGGGCAATACGCAATTACCAACAATGGTGGAAAAGTGACACCTATCTATGCAACCCCAGGCCATCAATATGATATGAAATCAATAGGAGTTGACCTTTACATCGGAGAACAAATGGCAAATAGGCGTTTTCACAGGCCTGTGGCTGGGCCACATTGAGCCCATTACTTGCCCTTTCAATGTTATCTCCTCCAGCCTTGGGATAAGGAGAGATAGGCACCCCACAGAGCCATCCAATTAAGAACTGAGACTGTCCCCTAAACCGCAAAACTAACATACCCTCTCCTCAGACACTGTTGAATTTCTTTTTCCGCAGTGCCATCAAGGTTTCCCCCTCTTTCTTCTCTTTCCTCACACACAACTGGTGCTGCAGGAAATTTAAATGTAGTGCTGCACAGCACTGGAGTTCAGCTTTCAGTGGCAGTGGCTTGATTTGCCTTGGGAGGTTCTCTCAGTTCTTCCTTAATGGGAGTAATTAGTTCCGCTGTCTAATTACACTCACAAACCAGGGTTGTTGTCGCAACATTTTGGGACATTGCTCTGGTTGTCTGAGTGGACTCAGCTGAGTTAATAGGGCTTTTGACAGATGGGATGTTGGTTGTAGCCCCACTTCATTTATGATGAGCCAGCCATCAATTTATCTAGTGAACAGTTGGATTTTTTTAGATTTCACTCACTGAAGTCAGAATAAATTAGCAGTCTGTGGAGGAGATATATTATAACTTTTACAAAGGAATCAAAGTTCAGTAATAACTAGAAAATGCATTTCCTGAAGGAAATACCAGTGCATGAAATGCAAAGGTTAAGAAAGGAAGAAGAAAAGAAAGCAGAGTGAAAGAAGGAAAGAAGAAAGGAAAGAAGAGTGGAAGAAGGAAAGACAAAAGGAAAGAAGAGTGAAGAAAGGAGAGAAGAGTGGAAGAAGGAAAACAGAGTGAAAGAAGAAAAGAAAGAAGAGTGAAGAAAGGAAAGAAGAGTGGAAGAAGGAAAGAAGAAAAGAAAGAAGAGTGAAATAATGAAAGAAGAAAGGAAAGAAGAGTGAAGGAAGGAAAGAAGAGTGGAAGAAGGAAATAAGAAAAGAAAGAAGAGTGAAAGAAGGAAAGAAGAGTGTAAGAAGGAAATAAGAGTGAAGAAAGGAAAGAAAAGTGGAAGAAGGAAAGAAGAGTGGATGAAGGAAAAAAGAAAGGCAAGAAGAGTGGAAGAAGGAAAGAAAAATGGAAGAAGAAAATAAGAAAGGAATGAAGAGTGGAAGAAGGAAAGAAGAGTGAACCAGAGTGGCTCTGGATGAAGAGATAAAGAGAGAGTGAAAATATTGAAAAAAGGAGATCAAAATGGAGTGAAGAAGAGAGATTGAGTGTGAGAGAAAGTTGACTGAGAGAGAAAGATGGAGAGATGGAGAGAAAAAAAATAGAGAATGGATGGTGTCTTAATGTTCCTAGTTACAGTTAAATTGAGAGGGACAGAGAGAGAAGAGGTTCTTTGGATTTGGCACAGGTGTCAGTAAAGCACAGGTGCAAGCCAGTTTAAAGACCCTATTATGATGTCATAATGGCCCACTGTAAGTCAATGGGAGAAATTTATATTCGTTTTTCTTTATTATCTTGAAAAGTATGAAGTTTAGAAAAGTGAAAAATACATAGCATAAGTGTCGTTTACTAGACCTACGCGACAAAGTTTGAATGAAGTTTCTACGTTAAGCGGTTCGGGCTGAATTAATCGCAGAAAAAGGTAACAAGAATAAGAAGAAGAAGAAGAAGCCTAGGAATAACAATACAGGGCATTTCATGCACTGTAATTATTACAAAAAAGTACTGGCAACAAAAGTAAATAAATGAATCAGGTTGTTAGCCATTTGATGAGTGAGTGATTCAAGCCTCAACACTGGATTGTTAGCCATTCCTGCTTCAAATTGTATGAACTCTCTGTCTATGGCCACAGCCTCTGTGTTTCGACGAGAGTTGAGCAGGACATTTACTACACAGGGCCTGTTTGTCCTGCAAAGCACATTTCAAAGGCTTTGCTTTTCAAAACAAGAGAGATATCTTATGTAATAAATTCCCCAGCCGATTGCAAAATGTTCTCTGTGCGCATTCCTTAAATCCACCCAAACCCAGGAGGCAGTGGAGCTTGTTCACCTCGCACCAATTTCTGTCCGGGTGAGTTGAGCAGGTCAGTTGTGTAAAATTCAGAGATACTAACAACACCAAAACACATTGTTTACAGTTGCAGGGAATACACATCCCAGGGTTTCCACGTTGGCACAGCCTTTGGCCAAATGTTGCATATTGCGTTTTTTTTTTTTTTTTGTGCACCATATTGTGGAAGAATGTTTTCATTAAAGAGGTTGGATAAACAAGTACCAGACGCTCTCACTGTGGAATTTTGGCTGCAGATAAAGTTGACTAATGACCCTCGCATGGGGTCGCACTGTAGGGCAGACATGGCTGGAATGCGCCTAAAGCTGTACTCCCCACACCCCGTGCTTGCAGACGGGACGTTCCTTTCACTGCAAACACTGATGAAAAACAGCCCAACCAGAGGTGCTGAGTGTACATTAGAACAACACTAAAACAGCACAGATAACATCTCTTAAGTGGAGGAACTTGTGTCTGCTACCACGACTAAGGCAACTAAATAATTCCCTTTTACTACATTAGGAAACACCAGGAACTAGTGTGACAATTACAATTAAATACAATGTTATATCTATTTATTTATGTAACAAAATTTTCATCCAAAGCGATTTACAGTACAGGTTAAATATTGGCATTACTCCTACAACAACAAACTCTTGACCTACTCTTGCTCCTAATCTTACCTACATTTTTAGTGTTGTTTACAGTTTAGTCTACCAGCCTACCAGCTACAAGAGGGAATGCAAATGAAGGTTCATGCTAAATTTATATCAGAGGTAAATCAGGCAAGCCATGCTTTATTAGTGTTTGCACAGGTTTTACAAACAAAAAACAGATAAATAAAACAGATAAAATAGAGATACCGCCCCATTACTGCCAGCTATTGTGATATTGGAGCTGGTTTCTTGACAAGACAAGAAAACCCAAGAGAGAGATCTAATGGGATTATGTGAGATTAAGGCAGGGAATCATGCTGACAGGTGAGGTGCCTCCCTGGAATCATGTCACACGCATTGCAGACTGGCTTACCATCAGGCCTCAGTGGCAGCATCTCCACATCTGTTGATTCCGCTGTGGGTTTACCTCAGCAGCACACGGGTCAGTCCGCTATATGTACTGAGGCACTGCTGGCGGACACTTGATTCACTTGCACCCACACAGTTAACAAAGTTAGCTCAAAGTCAGTCGTACTCTTAACAACATTCGTTTTTCTGCTCACTTAACTTAATCTAATGCATTTTAAAGGCATTGCAAAAAAAGTTTTTTGCATTCGTGGGGCCACTTTCAAGTCTGCAAAAAAAAAAACAGATTAAAACATAGCTGGTAGCTATGCACTGAGTGAGTGTTTCTAGAGGAGGTTTGAATAGAGCCCAAGTGGTAGTGATGCAAACACCTTCTGTTTACTACTGGCTTTAACTGATGTTGAGTCAGAGTTATGGCGATGGGCTCTAGATTAGAGAACTCAGCCCCATAAAAGTTTTGAGTGCAGCCTGAGTCCATTCCCTTTGGTAATTTCACACATCACAAAGGCTGCATAGGTGCGATGGAAGGAGCCCCCCCATTTAGAATGGCCAGCGTCTCAAATTGCCCAGACCTTCTTATTTATCACCACGGCAACTGTTACCAGGGGTGACCTCCCAGAGCTGTGCAAGAGGCCTTAATTGCCTTTTTGATTGGCCCTGGTTCTTAGTCGGGGTGACACACGGGGCAGTGTGTGGGGGTGGTGGTTGTGGTGGTTGTGTTGGGGGAACACCACAATAGTGTGTGTCAGTGCTAAACACAGTTTCATAACACACGCCTCCATACCTTCCTTGTTGGCTTGCCTCCTGCAACAAGGCTGCCAAGTGCACAGAGTGTAAAGCAAAGTGCATCAGAGTTTGTTTTCTCTGGAGTTTTCATGAGCGTGCAGAATGCACTGCTGTGGGCTGTGGGCTCAGGTTCGTGGTGGAGGCCGCCGTGATTCGGCTTTGTTCTCCTGCCGCTGCCTGTGGACGATTCCCTTTCAGTGTGGGGGCGGCGAGAGTGTTTATCGCCGCAGCAACGACCAACGCTGGGAGGCGGGGATTTGTTCAACCTGCAATATTTTCCCCGTGGCCCATAAAGCTGCCACTGACCGCTGAAAATGGAGCGGGGGGTCCCAGGGGTCCCAGGGTGAGATCCTGAGGAGGGGCTGGGCAGGACCAGGAGAGGTGTCCCAGGGTGAAAGGAGCTTAGCTCATAAATCCATTGGGCTTATTCAAAGGGGACACACAGTGATGCTAACAGTGTCCCAGTCTCGCTCTCATTGCTTGTCTTCCTTTCTTTCTTTTCTTATTCTTTTTCGTTCTCTCCTTATTTTGTCTTTGTTTCTTTTCTTTCTTGCTTTCAGGACATTACTCTGTGTTCAGAGTCACTGGATTTATAAAACCACAGAGCCTTCAGTACGCCACTGTGAAAGTTGGCACCAACCAACGCTTTAAAGTGTGAACTCTTGTCCTGCCTGGCATGAACATCAAAAGGCTATGATGCATCTCTGGGCTTGCTTTTTTTAACTATGTTTAATCACCTAATTACGAGACTCAAATTAATAATGTCAACTGAGCCCAGATCTGAGTCCAGTGATTCATATTCAGACTCTCTGAGCTCCCTGGCCACTGCCAGCGAGGTGATTGATCTGTGAGGCCACGGTGAGTTACGCGTGACTCTATTGAATGTAAATACTGCAGCATTAATGCCATGAGTCAGCCATAACTCAGCTGTGGGGGTGGCACAGAGCAACACGAATCCACTAATTAAAATTTTAATGTGAAAATGTAAGACACACACACACACACACACACACACACACACACACACACACACACACACACACACACACCACATACATAAACACAACACAACTCATTAAGAAGCCTATTTAGAAACGTTCTCTGTCTGTTCGTGACTTGGCCATGTTCTGTGCCAGTCTCAGATTACCATCTTGATAGCAGAATGTATTTATAGATTGAATCTGGACTAAGATAGATGGTTTCCACAAGCTCAGGAGTTCCCATGACAATTTGACCATTTTTCATGATAATCGACGGCCAGAGGGTAAGGCTTCTTTTGTACGGTCTCTTCCCTGATTTCTTCCCAGGCTCTCTCTGAAGACACCATGCTTTTAATTTGCACTGGGATTATTTAGATGTTAATTAGTGTCATAGGAAAATGCAGAGAGAGAGAAAGAGAAAGAGAGAGGGAAAGATAAAGAGAGAAAAAGATCACATATGTGAAATGCAGAGCAAGAGATTTCTATGCATAATTTCCCCTCATTATAAACCATATCCTCAGTTCCCTGACCCTGTGGTACTCCTTATCACAGTCAAGTGCCATCAAGAGATTTTTCTGCTGGTTAGTATTTCGGAGCATTTTCTTTCTTTGCAATTCAGCTGCAGTCTTTCCCTAAGACTGCTCCTAGCACTGACTCGTGCTTGGATTACCCAGCCACCCCATCTGGCCTGGCACTGCACTCACACGGCCGCCACAGAGCCGGATTAACATGGTGTGGTGGAGAGGGAGACACACGACAGTCCCCGAGTCCGCAGTCCTAAGCGGAACTGACCCAGAATTGGTTGCTATATGTGCTTGTTTTGCCGCTGTTGTCAAGCAGAGATAGAAAAATATGTATTACCCAGACTCAGCATGCTGAAGAATTTTTTTTAAGATGTGTGTGTTTTTAAACACACAATTGCCTGAGGGAGCTGGGATGTTGCTCTGTAGGAATAAATCAATAAAATCTATTTGTGTTTTGATGCCTAGCTTTAGACTTCATGGTTGTTAGCAACCTTAAATGCAAGAGCATGTGGTTTACTTGAGGCGATGGCCTGGCCAGGCAATGTATTTTAGTTTTATAGAAGGTCCACATGATTATGAAATTGTTTTCCGGGGGTCTGCAAAAAGAGCCAGATAGGGCCAATGCTGGTTTCATTAAGTTAATGAGGATGGTTCATTTCTGGCCAGAGCCCATAAAAAATAAAGGAACCGTCTCACTCAGCAGTTCTTCAGGGGGCCTTAATCAGGTAACCTCATTACAGCTTAGTGCAGCTTTAGCGTGAAGCTTAAGTCATCTCTTACGATACCAACCAAGGGAATCCTGAGGAGGCAGATGCTTGGTGAGAAATCTGCTTGTACATCCATATTTCTGAACGATTCATACTATTTCACATGACTAGTTGTGTGTGGAATCACTGAAAGTCTGGAATTAATCTTATTCCAATTAATTGCAATTGACTGTCGAGGTATTGTTTGATTGACTGGAGTTGCTGTGCTAGGGAGGAGACATTTGGATTATGCTATGTGGATTATGAATGATCCTACTGATTACACCAAATTAAGACATGGCATTTGTGTTTACTTAATTTATGCTTACGTTTCGCTAAACTCCAACACATGCATTTTCTTTACCGTTAAATCAAAACCGATTTTCTCTTCAGTATCTTGAATATAAATAATAATGGAAACAATATAACTTCCACCTGCATGGCATTAGAGTGAAGCACACATTTCCATATGAGCAATTATTGTGCCATGCTCATATTTCTTTATCCGCCCCAGCAGTCGGCTCAAATCCACCCACTGTTTGCTGCCAGTGCTTTCCATCAGGGGACCCATCAAGTGGCTCCTTCTAATGTAGCTGAGTTGATCTCTTGCTGTCTGTATTGCTTAGTGTGTGTTTATATATGGCACAATGCAGGATGCTCGTGAAAGTGCTGGTGAATGCTCTTTGGTCTCTCTCTCTCTCTTTCTCTCTCTCACACACACACACACACACACACACACACACACAGACACACACACACACACACACACACAGGAACCTCTCATTTCAATCTGTGCAGTGAAGAGTGTGGCCTCACAGGCGTACAGTATGTCAGGTCCGCCTTCATTGCCCAACCAGCCGTGCAGATGGGTAAGTGGGGCCGTGCGGGGAGGGGAGCGGGGAGGCACGTGTGAACGGAGACCCACGTGAGCATGGCCGCTCATGTGGCACAGACTGGCAGCCCGATGGCAACAGCGAGGGGAAAAACATCTCAACATCGCTCTACCTAGAATTCTATCTGTTTTCTCCCTATCTCTATTTGCCTCTCTCTCTCTCTCTCTCTTTCTCTCCCTCTCATTTACACTTACTCACACAATCTGGCCATTCTTCCTCTCCCACTCCACCTCTTGAACGCTAATGGAGATCGTTATGCCAAAGTCTGCTGCTGTGTCATGAAACTCTTCATCAACACAACCACAAATAGGCATCCAAAGTAGATGCGGTGGCCCAGAGCACTCTGCACTGCCTGTTAGAAACTAAACCTCGTCCCCGGAGCAAAACTCTTTGTGGAGGCAATTTTGGTCTGCAAAGAAGCTTAATAGTGCCTGAATCATGACTTTCTGAGAGCCACATGCTGAGCAGAACCACTGCAGCTCCAGGACACAATCATCTTCTGTTCGGGACCGTGCAACTCCCTTAATGTGGAATAGGATGTTTTGCAAAATTCATATAATGTACATAAAAATATAAAGAACCTATAAAATGTTAAATGTACACAACTGATGTTTTACAAAAATTTGAACTTGATGGTTTAGCTTTGACTCACCACAAATAAACTATCCTAAAACTGAAACAGAATAAGGCATCCATCATGAATTGTTTCCTGCTACAGGAGGTGGAAAAAAGCTTCTTTTAATGAACTCCCTCCCCTAATTGAGTGGAACAATTTCAGCTCACGCGATTTCTCTCCTTCCTCTCCCTTCCTCTCCCTTCCTCTCCCCCTCCCTCCTCCCTCTCCCCGCTGTTTTCTTCCCTTTCCCTCGTTAAAACCACGCTGCTGCCTAGAAAACCTGCCATCCTTGACGTTCCCTTTTCTGCCAGGCAGCTGGTGGCCCCTCCAGGTGACCGTTCAGGTAGCTCTCACTCCATCATGTGTGTGCTCTTGCCGGGTCAGTCGTAAGCTGCCATGACTGTGCCCCCCATGCTGAGGTTCACCCACGTGACACACCGAGGAGGAGACCAAGCGGAGAAGATCTGGTATGTTCCCTCGCACCTCAGAAAAGAGGACATCGGCCCACAGTGCCGCCTTTGTTTTTGGGCTGGTGGCACCCCGCTCTTTTCATCCAGGGTTTTGGGCCTTTTGTTCCTAATGCTCTCCACATGGCTGGTCCCAGCTGAAGTGTGTGTGCGTGTGTGTGTGTGTGTGTGTGTGTGTATGTGTGTGTGTGTGTGTTTGTGTGTGTGTGGTTGTGTGTGTGTGTGTTTGTGTGTGTGTGGTTGTGTGTGTGTGTGTGTGTGTGTGTGTGTGTGTGTGTGTGTGTGTGTGTGTGTGTGTGTGTGTGTGTGTGTGTGTGTGTTAGCACGCAAACTGAGTCGGCTCAGGGTCGGTCATCTGCTGGGTTGGGGATGGGAGAGTTGACCTCATGCTTTTGTACAGTGCTGTGGGGACCAAGAGAAAGTCCTTTTGTGATGGTGTCCTGAGAATGGGGGCACGTGAGCTACAGTGGACACACACAAGTGTGTTCTTCTAGCAAACATGTCCTGTGTCTTTCCTCTTTGTCCACTTCCTCAGTGTCTCAGTGCACCCTCTGAAAGAAAACTTCTTCAACATCAGCCATGGGAAGTCTTTGCTCAGTGTTCAGAGTAGAACCCTTTTATCCACAAATGACTTTACATCTATAATAATTTCTTGCTCTTGTCAGTGAGTGAAATTCGGGGGGAAATATACAAGAGTATTTTTATCAGCAGAGCCATGACCATGTTTCTGTTGCCATGATTTGTTGACTAATCATTCAATACTTGGCACAGTACTTTGGGAATAATGCCAGGGGCAATGAATTGTGTTCTGTGCTGCAGTTAATGTTGACTGTAAGCTGGAGCTGAGAGATGTTGGGGTTTCAGTGCAAGAATAAGAGCTCTTCTTCTGGGTCCCTGTAGGACCTCCACAGAGTCCTCACATACCAGGGGGGCAGTACAGCATCACGAGTACTTGATCAAATTCATATTAGCATAGTGGTTGAAATAAGAGTTGACTGTCACTGTCACAATAAACGTGACAATACAACGTGAGGTACTGGTCATGGTGTCATACAGAACCATACACTAGAGGAGTATGTTTTTTGTCTGACAAAATAATGGATGTCCCAGATCAGGTAAACGGGCTGCCAGACTCCCGTAGATGGTGTGGTGGGTTTATATAGCCCTGCCAGACCACAGTCTGAGGCACAGAGTTTCCATTCCCTCATGTCTTGGCCTCTTCTTATGTAGAGTCCCTGAGAAGAACCAGACAGGCTTCTTTAATGGTGGCTGGCTGGCGGCTCCTCATTGCCTTCTTTGGGGGTGCACACGACCCACTCAATCCCCAACCCAAACCCACACTCGCACGGGCCACGATTGCGTAACCTGATGATTCACGTAATGGGATTTTATTTGCTGACACTCTGGCACTGTATGTCTCAAGGGGGAAGGCAGTCGTTTCAAGTGATGTGTGTGATGGGTGACTCAGCGTTTCTTTGTGCTGTGGTGTGCGTCATAGAAACAACTATACTGTCAGTCACGACTGAACAGCTCTGTACTTAGTACTATATCCTATCTACTGCCAACTGCCCCAATGTGAACTTGTTCAATTTGCGTCCAGATATCAAGATAAAGATTTAGCAGACACCATATCCAAAGCGAGTTGCATAGGCATACTTCACTAACCCCTGTAGCTTCAACACCCAGCTATGATAAATGTGGCCCTTCTGAATGGGAATGGCTAGTATTTGACCTCCATTTACATTCGTGGTGCGTCTACTTAGCTCTAGCTCTCCTTTAATTCCATTTAAGAGTGCTAAGCCTTACGCCGACAGTCAGGCCATACTGATGTCACAACACCAGGGTCAGAGGTCGGTGGTAGCCATGAATCAGGCGATAGGTGTCTAAGCAATGCTGCTGTAATGGCGGAGGAATGTGTAAACACTGAAATATTTAGCCGTGCATGTTTGGTATGCTCATCTTCTTACTTTCTGATACTTTGCTGACATCATCTGTCGCTGACATTCAGATGTTATGACGGCGGAGAGTAAATATGTACTTGTTTAGGGGCTTTAAAATAGCAAAGTTTGAAAGTCTAAGCAACTGATGATACAAGACTAGAGATAAACATGGTAACTACCAGCGCATGCTTTTTTCCATTGAACAGTAGGTTAATTATTTCAGTATTATATGATATTCTGATAAAGCATGGCAGGTAGTTGTGAGGGGGAGTTTATATTGTCATTCCTACAAAATGTGTGAAACTGGCTTAAGCACCACTGTTCAGTACATGAATGTGTGTAGGTGTGTGGGTCTGGGGTACTTCTTGTTAACTCTGTCTCCCTCTCACTCTTATTAATTCCCTTTAAGTTCTAGTGTGGAAAGTCCTCCAGCAGAAAGAAAAAAAACTCTCCCACAGTAAAGGATGAGGGAAAATGGCATGTGCCAAGCTCTGGACTAGAAAGAGGGAAAACTTCCACCGAGTTAATCATTAGTTTCAGATGGGAATGTAGCCACCAGCTGCTTTCTTGCTTTGGCGCTCTGCTCCTGACCTTACAGAATTTAGCTGCACTGCATCCATATTAATGAACGCCCTCACTGTGCAACTGAGGCAGAATGTTGAATAAAATAATAGGCTTGGGGGGGGGACTTCACGTCAGGTAGGACTTGATGCAGTCTATTAGCATGGCGAGGTGCTTGCTTGCTGTTACTGAACGATGAATAACATGATGGGGTGTCAGGTTAGCCGCCTGCGCCTCACTCTAGTGGGTACTGAGTCTTTCAGGCTGGGAAATAAAGAAGGCATACTCACGTGGGGTGGAGGCGGTTTAAACATCCACCTACTTCCACCCGCCGGCCACAGCTGCTGACTACAGTATCTTTTACAGTACAGAATGTAGGTCACTGCTGCTGTATGTAGTCAAGGCTATGCTATCAGATAAGTGTGTGTGTGTATGCGTGGTGTAGTATCAAGGGGATAAAAGGGAAAAGATTGCTCAGAGGAAAGGAGGACAGGCTTTGAAATACAGATTGAGTCTTTTTTTTTTTTTGTAGTGCATTTTGAAAAGAGCAGCATCGTGACATGTGTGATAATGGGGGCGCACTAAATACAAAAAATAAAATAAAGAGGGGGAGAGTAAAATGGAACGATTCGCACAGATGGGATTGTGGGTGAGCAGTAAAGTCACCCTGACATGTGCTGGTGCAGACAGCCAGTGGTCCTGCCACAGAGAGGAAAGAGAGAGAGAGAGAGCGAGAGAGAGAGAGAGAGAGGGAGAGAGAGAGAAAGAGAGAGAGAGAGAGAGAGACGTGCTGAAGGACGCCAGGGACTGAGTTATCACTGATGTAAATAACAGACCCGGGGAAGAGGGGGGTAGCAAACGGGACGGAAAGAGAGTGAGAGGAGGGGTGAAGGAAAGGAGGAAGTAGGAGAGAGCGAAAAAAGGGGAAAGGAGAGACATGGGGGGCAGGGGGGTGGGGAAGAGAGAAAGAGGGGGAAGAAAATAGAGAGATGCTTGTGTGTGTAAGTAAGAAAGACAATAGGTATAAGTGTGTTTATTTGACTTTTTGAGGATGTGGATCTGCAAGTGTGGGTGAGAGAGAGACCCAGCAGCTGAACTCCCTAGGCAGAAACACACACCACACACACACGCACACACACACGCATGCACAGACTGCTGCATTGCAGAGAGAGTAGGCGAGATGAGGGGGAATCACGCACACACACTCTTGCACATGCACGCCTCCTGCCACAAAGTCTGTGCACCTTCCTCGTGCTGCTCTGATCCTGGATAAACACAGATAATCCAGCGGCTAAATAATTCACATGTTGAGTGCCTTCAGCTCTTAATTATGAATGTTTTCTCTCATTATTATAAAATCTGATGAAGTTGAAGCACGTAAATTATTTATAGTCACATTTGCACAGCATGAATGGGGTGAACCCGTACCAAAAAACTTTCAAGTTTGCAGCTGTTTCTCTTTCCCTAAGCTAGCTTACCCTTATTACTATAATATTATCCTTAGGTATACTACTCTTTTTAAAATAGGTTTACATACAGTATAATCCCCAGATAAAATTAAATATTAGTTAATTTATTTAACCCTCACAGGGGTACTGAACCTGTTAGCTACCAATATGATATGTAGTTCCTAAACAGCACATATTTTCCATGTGTTTATTTTTACATAGTTTGCTGAATCCCATATGCCTCCAAACCTAATAAGTATCAGTGCCGTTCTCTTCTTTCCCAGCTGACCCCACAATAAAGCACAGCAGCTTAAGCCAGCCGTAACGGTGCCACTTGATCCTCGGCAGTGACTGGACTCTGACCCTTTGGTTGGCAGCCATCTTGGACATGCTCCTTGCCAATAACCGCTAACCTCAGGCAAGCTATGTCCATAGACTTAGTAGAGAAACCGTTTTTTGAACCGACTCGACCTTATTTGATCCCTTTGAGCACGGTTAAGCTATCATATGCCTCTGGTGTGGTAAAGAGATACCTCTTACCTCTTACAAAATAAATAGCTTTAGGACTATTATCTACCCCCAAACTCTTGGTTTACCTTTGCCTGTAAATCTAGCTTTTGGCAGCCCACGTTCCTCCTCCACTAGGAATCCATTCAACTGAATCAATACATAGATTCAAAGGAAGATACAGGACAGGTGAGCAAATCACCCGAGCTGGGAAGTCAAGAAGGCACATGGCATGCCATTGAGACCCAAACACTGCACCAGACAGAATTTGCCCTTCAAATGCAGCTCTTCTCTCCGTAAAACATTTATACACTTGACTGCGGTCGGATAAGTCAGTGTTGTGGGGTGAGTCACACTGAGTCAGGATGTGGTCTGAATAGAGTATGCTTCTGAATCTAAAATCCCTAAGTCAGTCAAGGGCAAAAAAAAACTTTTAAAGATAGAGAAAATAGGAAAAAAACATGTCAGCATTCTTTGATTCTGATAGCAGTCATTAATCACAGTGATACTCATTATACATCAAACAGTCATGTGTTACATCACTATTTTTATACCCTACTATTATGACTGCTGCTGCAACACAGCGTGGTCATAATGTTTGTCAAAGTAGGGTAGGCTCAAAGCACTTTTTGGGCAATAGGTCAACAACCGTGTAGCCAAATATTTAGCAGGTTGGCCTCTAGGAGGCGCATAACACTAACTCATTAAGATTAATTGGTGGAGTTACGGCACCTGGTGAACAATGTTCAATGCAAATATCTACCACTTCACCATCCAATATCTTTCAAATTACTAAATGAAAAGAGCTGCACTGCACCACCACCAAATTTAATGAATTTATGTCATAGGGGGCGCTGCAACTGACAAATTTCAATATCTCAAGAATGGCTTAAGCTAAAGTTTTGAAATTGATTATACTTGGCTACACGTGCTCACATCTCCTTAAGTTCTATTTGGCAAAAACGTAAACCATGGGCGATCAAAATTCAGCAGCTACTACACGCTTGTGTGAATGGCCAATCTTAGTGGAATTTTGTGGGCTCATTACAGTAATGATGGCATATAGAAGCTATTTACCCAGTGTCAAACAAATCATCCATAAGATTTCGCTGCAAAACGTTACACAAAGCTTTCCTATGTTCCTCTAAAATAGTTTGGTCTATCTTAAAAACTCATGTATGGGTGTAGAAATGTGGGAAAGGTGAGGTGTGTACGTCACCATGATCAATGCATTCCTGAAAAACCTGTTGTATGCAATCTAATACATGTCTTCTGCTCTAAGGTGGATTAGCTGTGCACTGTAGGTGTACTGTAGGCAGTAGTGGGCCTTTGAATACTATATCCAAAATGGCTGCCTTCTTGTAGTATTTGGAAGGAAAATCTTTGGCAGTTTTGAAAAAGTTACTGTAAGAATAACATTTATATTTTCCTTTCGATATGTCTTGAAACTATTTAAAACTTATATTTTCTTTATATTCCCTACTTTATTTTATAGTAAAATCTAGTGAAAGATGTATGTATCAAATATGATACGGTAGGGAGACACGGCAGCAAATATTTGTAATTTTGTAATTACAAGGTCATTTATCTGTTAATTTTTGTCTTTGGATTGCAATTTATGATGCTGACAGAAAGATGCGGTAGGTCTGGCTATTAATCTGTACTATTTATTAATCACATGTTTTGTAAGTTGCTCTGGACAAAAACATCTGCAAATTACTTAAACTATAACTAAAACAACTCAACAAAACTTAAAACTCAAAAAAATTATCAAGGGCCTCGTTTCCCGATAACGACGTATTTTAATGGCCTATGTGGATTTTTAAGACATAGTAGACTCAATAACACTTTCTACTTACGAGCGTTTCCCGAACATCATCTTAATGTCAGGTTCACGAGCGCAACGTGCACGAGTTCTTAAGTATCTCTTAGGAGCTGTTTACGTCAAGTTAACCTGTTTACGTTAATTGCTGTGAAATTAGCTAGCCTATGCGTGCATCGAACGTGCACTGTGCACTGAATTCGGGGCGGGGATAGTAACGCCATCTCCAGCAGAGTATTTAAACTGTGTTCCCATTGTAAGGACATTTATTACGATCTGTCTGAGAGTGGGCTGTCAAAGCTAGCATCATCAAAGTCATACAGTACAGTAGGCTACATACATTCAATAAAATTAACCTACATTTGAGTCCAACTGCATGACCATTCTTACCCTACACTTACCCTTACAATAAAGAAGTGATCCTATTTCAACCATAACTTCATTTTAAATAATTTCTTTCTTTATGACATTTAGTTTATAGTTTAGACAGCAAAGTTGACATCTATATTCAACTGCATCCACTACATAATCTCAAACTTTATTTGTGGGTAACTCTCCAAAAAGGCTACCATTAACACATTTCTTAATGAAAAGGAAACATGCATCACAATAATACTTCAGTGTAACCTGTACCTATGTGGAGTGCAAATATGTCTTGCCATTACACTACCCAACAGCTCTACGTCTGCTAACACTACAGAATGCATAATTCCTACGGGCACTGCACTAGTTTTGTATAGCCTAATATTTATTTTCAAATACTCAATATTCTTTATTTCTATTTTGATGGGAATAGGCAGGTGAAACAATGACATTCTCATGATGTGCTATACACAGAAACATCGTTTGGATTTCTTCTATAATAGGCCGAACGACGCCCCTGGATAAGGTGTCGAGGGGGTTGAAGCGTACGTCATGCGTGACTGTATGAGCTATGAAACTAGCAATTTAAAAAAAGTTTCAATGAAGAACATGGTTGCAAATATATATGTATACAACTGTGTAGAGCACGAAACAAGCAGCTAGCTAGAAAGCTACCATATAAGCCAATGGAGTGGTGGTATAAGCGCTAATTGTGCCTTAAAACTACTGTTTGAAAGCTTCAGTTAAGACCTACATACTCTGCATCGGTCACGTAGCACATTTCAGATCAAACCGAATCATTATAAACATATAAAAAGTTGTGTAGATAGCTTTATAAATGTAAAATATTCCTCACTTCAAGTAGCCATGTTTTTTTTTTAAATTCCCCTTTCTTCCGAACGATGGCCGAATGACGCCCCTGGTGGATGGCATCGCTAAGTGTGAAGTTAAGTGTGAAGTTCGCTAAGTGTGAAGTTACTACTGGTCCTGACCACACGTAGAATTCTTCTCAGCGAAAGAACAATTTAAGCTAAGTGCGGCGTCGGGAAACTGCTCTGCAACGTAGGATCCCTCTTATGACCGATTTCAAGTGCTTTTTCGCGTTCGGGAAACGAGGCCAAGATCTATTTATACATCTATCACCTTTAGAGATCAGGGTTCATAGAAAATTATATTGTTGCAAAGCTAGACAAAAATATTCATGTTTAAATTTGTAAAGCTCTCATTATTATTTTTTTTCTTATGTGACAAGTTCATTGGTCTTCTGTCCATCTGGCCTCATCATTGCATGTGCAAAACACAAAAACACAAAACAAAACACAAACACACCCACACACAGACACACACACACACACACACAAACTCACAGTCAAATACTTTTGTTGCACAAGCAAAGGAAAAATATCAATCAGAGTAATCCCTCAGTCATGTTGCTATAGCCTAGGGACCAAACAGATCACACACGCACAGATTCACACTTATACATACCGACAATCACACAGTCACTCACACGTTCACACACCCACTGGAACACATAACACTCACAGCCTCACTCATCACGAACTCGCACACTGAAGTATGTGTTGTAAGTATGTACACACACACACAAACACACACATACACACACACACACACACACACACACACACAAGCACGCACGCACGCACGCACGCACGCACGCACGCACGCACGCACGCACGCACACACACACACACACACACACACACACACACACACACACACACACACACACACACAAACACAAACACACACAAACACATAGACACATACACAAGTGCATGTGCAACCACACAAGTATAGACAGAGAGAGAGACACACACACACACACACACACACACACACACACACACACGGACTTGGCACTCTGTCAGAGCAGCCACACCACTCCAGTGCCAAGGCTCGTGTTACCACATAACTCTCCATGTGCGGCGGGCAGAGATGCCAGAGAGGGTGCTGCACCAGTGCACCGCCTCCAGCCGACAGCTCCCTTCTGGCCCACATCAAGGGCAAGCCCAGCACCGAGTCACTCCACTTGCAAAGCACACAACGTGGCGTGCGCTTCTCAGAAAGTAGGTTCCTCAAATAGTCTGCCCAGTAACAGTTCTGCGGGGCGGGCAGAGCAAAGCAGACGAAGAGTGGAGAGAAGAGTAGAGAGGAGAGGAGGAGGAAGAGGAGGAGGAGGCCAGTAGAGAAACCCGTCCACTGGAAGCTAAAGATAGCAGTGTGCTCCTAGGCACAGAGGGCCAGCCTCTCTCAAGGTTACGACACACGCACGCACTGAGACACGGAGGCTCGGCTGGGCCCAGGCCTATTGAACCAACAGAATGGGAGCGCTCACAATGGCCAGGACTAGGAGCTATTAATGCGATGAGTTGGCGCCTGGGGGGATTCTGTCGTACATTGTGCAATCCTGAAAGGAATTCACACAAAGTTATATCTATATATTTATATACCATAAGCACACACAGACACATGTATACACACACACACACACACAGAAAACACACACCTCCACATATCTGAATTATTCACTGTATAGGGATTTCCCTTTAATGTGGTGAAACAAGCTCTTTGGACAGAGAGAAGGATAGAACTGAAGGCAGAGAGAGGGATAGCACTGAAGGCAGATCATTTGCCCCCATGTGAGCTAGTACCAATAAATATTTTAAAAGAGCCAATATCGGGCTATTCTGGGCCCTGCTTTGAAAAGCCAGGGTTGGACAGCTGAGAAATCACCCCAGATGAAGCAAACGGTTACAGGCCATCTGGCTCTGTTTTTTAGTATCATTCATAGCGTTCATGAGGAAAAAACTGTTGTTTTACTGCAAAAGCGCCTGACCAGGCACAATAAAGGGATCTGGTGTGTAGACAGTAATCAAACCAGATAGAATGGAATTAACAAGATTTTGTATTATTCATGGTAGAACCACTAGCAGAGCACATGACAACCAAAACCGAGTTGAAAAAAATTAATGAATGAATTATTTCAAATCACAAGTACAAAAGAGAAAAGCACGAGAGAAAAAATGTAATCGAACTTGAAGTCCATCATTCGGAATGGAGCGTTAATGTATTATTGATTAGTTCTTGATGCAGCAACAGAAAAATGATATGATAATGATATCTCACTGGCAGTTGTCATAAAAGTGATTACGATGTCAAAGAAATGTTTATCCCACCTGTAATCACACAGCAGCACTGACCTGCTCTGGCTACTGGCTCCAAATGTGTGTCAGGTCCATTTTTAGAATACTGTTTGGCACAGCATTCCTGCCAGCACTCGGCATTAGCAATTTTAAAACCCATGCTGTAAACGTGGACGGGGGAATTTAGGAAAATAGTGCACTGATCCAGCTCCATTATTTGCTCTTATTACAGTACCAGTCCGTTGCTCAGACTCGGGCCTAAACATAGAGCTGAACTTCAGCCGACCCCCTCCGAAGCAAAGCTAATAAAGCAGGAATCAGTCCAATGCACGAGGCTCAAGGCCTGGATGCTATTGTGTCTGGGTGTGGGTAATCTTTGCTTTACATCACACTAGGCCAGACAGAAGTCTCGGGCAGTCGTCTGCATCATTTCCTCCTGATCCCACAAATTACCCCCACACCCCATCCCCCCAGCCCACAAGCCCTCCACTCTGTGTTTTCACCTGGGGAGGTTGTTGTAGACACAGATGTGTAAATTAGATAGAAGCTGTGCTGCATCTGATCTGTGCTTCAGAAACAGACAGAGAGAGAAAGACTGAGATAGAGAAGAGTGAGATTTTCCCACATTTCCTGCATCTGCAAATGACTTTGCTAACGAACTCATACGCAGGAACCTGCCCGTCGCCGGAGTCTGACTGCAGCTGAAAGTCCTGTGTAGCCACACGTCACACGGTGCACACAGTGCAAGTGAAACGTGTAATTATATTTTTACAAAGTCCCCTGGTGCAACATCATAATTGGTTACAGCTGGAGCGACAATCACGGTTGAATAGGAAGCTTTAAATCAAAGCCCCTTAATAACGGCTTTGCCGCGGTGCCTGGACATGGCCTGTGTGCGGAATCACATGAGATGCTTTTCATAGGGACAAAAAGCAGTGCTTCCATCTGATAGGCCCCTGGTCAAAAAGAGCGGGGGACAACACACACACACACACACACACACACACGCATTCAACCCATCGGCATTCATATTACATAAGAGCATACAGACACACCAAAGCATCAGCGGTCAGATTCTAGAGAGCCAGTTCCACATTGAACACACAATGTGGAAAACAGGACAGCTATTAACAGACTCCATTCTGCTCCATTGCGGCGAGTCTGAATGGGAAAGCCTCTCCCGCTGTTACTTTCATTTCAATACACAGCCAGAAAAAAATCACAAGCACTGGTGCACCACAGTGGCTCAAAAAAAAAGAAAAGATGAATGATATTTCTATATCGGTGAAATGGAAAAATGGAAAACCGCAGTGTATAAAGATTGCAGTTTACTGTAACTAAGGTTGGAAGTTTCTTGAAGTATTGCTGCACCCCATCACAGTCTATCTCAGGGTTAAGGTTTAATCACAGTAAATCTTTAGAGTGCCGTGGTAATCACAGACCATTGGAGAAAAAAAAGGGTTGCTTGATTATCAGATTTTGGGCCCAAAATAAAGCCTCTCAGGTCAGAGTGATGGAGTGGTCGTAACTGCCAATGAAGGGGAGTGGGAGGGTGGGGGTGTTAATTGGATTTCTCCTGGGCTCATGGTGAGTGTCTTGCACAACCATGGCATGCCATTGCCTTTCCCTGGTCTCTTATCTCTCTAAGTGCTGATAATTTAGCTGGATATTTGTTTGTCTGGAAACAATTGGGCTTAGATCTGCCTGTCATCCTAAATGCAAGGACATTCCCCGGGCGTGAAGCACTAAACCTGCAAAAGGAAGTAACCCAGCCACAGAGTTTCATATATTGGGCACAGCACTGAATAATGCAGAGATTCTCTTACTGGTTGTATAATGTTAATAATTCAACTCGACCATATCCAATGCAATAATGGAGAGAACACGAGAATAGACTTTGACTCTTTTTGCAGCTTTTTACAACTTTCACAAACATGCTCCACTTTAACCAAAACAGAAGTCCATGCACAAGACATGAACAAGAAGGGCACTAACAGAGCGCTTAATCCCCTCCCTAATAACAAATCCAGGACATCCTGGTTCACCTTTGCGTGAGCAAACTGCACGGGACACTTTTGCAAATCCACATTGCAACTGCAAATCCACATTGTAAATGAAGACATCTATCACCAAGTTCAAGGTTGATAACTTTTTTTTTGGTTGGTTGCTGCTCATGGTGACTTTACAGCTCCTCCAGTGCCCTGAATCTGTTGTGGTCCCTCTTAAACAAGGAGGCTTTGATGGACAGCCTCCGGGGGGAGGGAGGCAGCCAGCCTCTCACTGTAGGGCCTGGATCAGACGGAGGAGGCGGTTGCTTTGGTGCGTGGGCTATGGGAATCCCAAAGGGCTTTCAGCTCCAAGAAAAAGGGTTGAGGAGAGGATTTCTGATGCTCATCAACAGCCCTTTATTGCTTTGTTCTTTACGCAGTAATACTACAAGGATGGCCTGACCATCACTGCTGAATAAAGCTGTTATAAATAGTTAATGCTGCACTTCAGCAAGATTTAGTGTGAATCTCACCGTATCTCTTTCCTTTTGTGTGTGTGTGCGTGTCTGTATGTGTGTGTGTGTGAATGTGTGTTATTTTTTTTTATTGATTTATACACAAGACATGGAGAGAACAAGTATATAACAGAGAGTCCCAAGTCCAATCCTCCGTTTAAAGGATAGGATTAGCATGATGACGTGAGCCCCATAATGCTGTTTTCTCATAGATTAAACACAAACCAAAACTAAAAAGCACACACAATCAAGTCAAATGCCCTGCCCTTCGGGATAAACAACATGTCTATGTTTGTTCATCCGAAAGCAGGAAATGGCTTTATCCACTTGCGTGTCTATGGGAAAGTGGAGCAGAGTACACCTCTGACTCTTCTCCCCTCCTCTCCACGCCCTCTGCATTGCAGCACGGGTATGTCTGTGAGAGCCTCCTGGGGAGTTTCTAGATGTGTGGTGAAATATGGAGAATAGCGGGCATACCTATTATGACACTGACCTCTCTTTGTGAGCTGGGTGACTCCCTGCTGCTTTGCTATGCAGCGGTAATGAGAAAAGGGAAAGAGAGAGAGAGAGAGAAATAGAGAGAGACATAGGCAGGCTAGAGGAGGATTTGAGAAGCTCTGATGGTGGAAAAACCCACTCGTCGCACTCTGCACATCAAATCAAAACCATCTCTTTCTCTCTCGGGCAGACAAACATCTGCAATTCAAACAGCTGAAAGGGTCTGACCTGCTTTAAGGGGTGCTGTTCCCCGGAGAGTTAGGTCCAGAGAGCCAACAGATCCCTGTGCTGACCATGCTAAAAGTCTGACTTTCAGCGATTTAATCTGTATTATTTGGGTCATTTTCACAGATGTGGTCATCTGTCTCTATTCTGCGGCACAAAACATGCCTGGACTTCAGGCAAATCAAAATGAAACGGTTGGAAGACTGAAAATACCTACAGTGGAATGCGCATTCAAGTGGTAATACTGAAGAACACATGAAATGCCTCCCCTCAAAATGTTGTTGTTGTTGTTTCATTAAATGCAGCCGGACATTTTTGTCATTCTCTCAGTATGCTTATAACTTGTACAAATAAACCAAACACGCAACCACCTCCTTTAGTGATTTGGCCATTTAAAGACCGAACCCAGAGGAGAACACTGAAAAACAAAACAAAACAAAACAAAACAAATCCCTTTTGCTATCATCCACCTGCCCTTAGAGAGTAAGCCAACAATAGAGACACTATCGCAAAGAGACACAGAGACACAGTTAACAGAGCAAGCCGGATGACCTCATCTCAATGGCAAACATGAAGTGTCGTGACCTCATTCCTCAACTGTAACACGTGTGACTGAGGCTCAGGCCAGCCAAGAGAAGAGTCTTGAGCACAGCAATGGAGGTCAGACTGCACTGTCTTTCCCCGTGTCTCTTCCTCATTTCCATTCGTTTTGGGGTCCCTGGCACGTTTCCTCACTCTTTCAAGCCCTCTGCCTACTTGGACAAGGTGATTTTTCTCTCTTTCTCCCTGCCCTTGCCCTGTCATGGTCTTCATCCACTCCAGGTGCCTGCACAGGCAGATGGTTATATTATGCAGGAATCACTGTTGTTGAGGCCCTGTCTCTGGGGGAGCTGTATTGTCTTGCAAGGTCATTTGACAAATATAGTTCGACAAAGAGACCAGAGACATCGACGGGACAGGATCAACGCACAGACAGAGCACAGGAAGAAAGGGGAAAAAACAGGGAAACTTCCAGAACAATTACAAGAAGTGCTGCCGTCTGGATATGCGAGATGCAGTGGGTTGAAACAGCCGCATGCATGGTGTCTGAAGTCATGCTCCTCTTTGGTGTGGAGTGCATGGTGAGAGATTTACAACGTGGAACTGTCTCAAGAGCGGAGACAGTGCTCCCTACTGGTAAAGACACATTACTACAACCAGGTCTCTTCAATGCTAAACTGGTGCAAACTAACACATGGGGTAAAAGGTAATTGACAATTTCTTTTCAAAGCAAAGTGAAAAAAAAAATCTTAAAATGGGCCATCCTGCGTGAACCTAGCCCTTGCCTTGCCTCCCCGCATCAGTATGCAAATTGTATGGACATGCCCTTGGTTTATCTCCGCATATCTATTCCCCAAACCTCTCAGCTAGTTTATGTGGGGGTCAAGCAGCTCCCTCTGGGAGAATAACATTGACTAATCAGTCCGCTGCATGATGGCAGTAAAATTAATGGTGGGACGTGTGCAAAGACTCCCTAAATTAGATAAGCTCAGGGCTATTTGTATTTATTACTTGTCACAACACTAGTTCTAGCTCATCCTCTGCACTTTTATGCCCACAAATTACTCTAGAGATGGTTTTTGAACTGTACTGTATTTTCAGTGTCACTGTCTTTCATGAGGACAAAAACGGTCACTCTCCAATCATGATGAGACCCAAAACTTCTTACTTTATAGGAGGGCACACACTGTTTTTCAGTAGGGGTCTGTAAAGTTTCATGGATGGTATCTTGCGCATTCAAACTGTTTATTTTTCCCTGTGAGAATAAAGCTTGTCAGAATTCCTGTATGCATTTGAGGGTAACACTTGTTTTCTCACTTGTAACTTCAGGCGAGGGCCATCATTTCTCTGCATAAGCAACAGACCCCAGGACCTACCCTCCGCTCCCATCCCCCATTTTGACATTCACATAATTATATTCTGAAGGCAACAGGCCCCAAAACATCAAATAATATTTCCAATTCTCCTTTTTATTCCTTCATGCTGTCCCACCTCTAGCCCCCACTGGTCTCATACTCTGGGACCCAGGTGGAGCCTCTACCCCCCTGGGCCTGCATCAATCAGACAAGAGGCAAGGGGGAGGGGATGCCAATAAAATGCCATTTAAATCAATGGCCTGCAAGCATCATTTCGGCAATGCCAAATCCCTTTCCATTTGAGCCCTTCCATAATTGGATCACCAGATAGATTAATTCTGGTGTGCATTAGTGTGTGCTTTTTTCCTGTCTTGTTATAAATCCAACAGTAAAAAAGGAAAAAAGAAAATGTCTTAGCCATACTGTGCTTGCTTGGGGGCATCTCTTTATTGTTCTTTGTTCTTATTGTTTGCATAATGATTTACCTTTTATGTTTCCCAGTGCAGCCACCACTCATGAGCTCAGCTGTGCTGGCTGAAACAGCTGATCCATCAGGGTGAATGGATCCTCAGTCAAGGCTTGGGATCAAGGGACTAAATCAAACTTTACGAGCTGATGGGATGCTCCCCTTATAATGACAATCCAACAAACTAGTAATTGGTTGATGATAATGTTACCATCCTTACCCAACCAGCAAGGGGACAAAGAGAGCGCAGCAAAAAGATGGATACAAACACTGGGCAGAAGAGGGTGTTTTAAAATGCATGGAAACAAATAAGATGATAAAACATGCAGGACTTACGCAAGTGCACATTCTCCCTCTCCCTCTTTAAGAAAGATAACAACGTACCCATCTTCAAACACATATTGGTGCTTTGTTGTGGTAGTATGTAAAAGACACCACATCGTGCAAAATAAATGTGATACTAGTGTACAGACATACAATGTACACTAGTACATCATAGTTCCCCAACTACAACGTAGTTCCCCAAACTGTTTGGAAGGACGTTGTATTGAGTAAATATCACAATATGTATCTGTTCATGTTCCTAAATACATGAAATGAAATACTACCTCTATATATGGCATGCATGCAAGACATGCGTATCATTATGTGTATCACCATACTACATGCAAATAATGTGGCAAAATCGAGACAAAAAATAATTTCAAGAACAACATAAAGACGGAATATAGCAGACAATATCAAATATATTGTATCAAAACAGGTAAGATGAGGAAAAAACCCACACAATAGGTTGTTGAAATCTTCAGAAGGGCCCTGTTGCCATGGCATTAAAAATGCATCTTCTTACATCACCATGGAAACAGAAAAAGTCGTTTTTGACTGCTGTGTGTGTCGGGCACCGGGATTGTGCGGCTCATTGTGGACGCAGTTCTCTCGGCTGAGTCTTCAAAAATTTGACATTTTGTTGAGAGCTCTTCGGTCGCTAATTCCACAGCACTCCAGAGCCTGAACATAATCACGCTTAAAAACAAACAGCAACATAACGAGCTCTCCACAGCAGCAACCGACACACTGGCTGCATTTGCGATCACAAGCCATCAATTGTAGGATATCTGTGCCACCGCAATCATACCCATTTCACTGATTGGCTCAGTGTGCAGAGTAACCTATTGGATTGTGTGGCCTGCTAATTCACTTATGTAACAGGTCTGTGGGATTGAGAACGCTTAAGGCTTTGACAAGTCCAGTGTGGGGATTAAAATGGAAATGCTTTCAGTGGCAGCTTCAATGGCAGCCAAAAGTAATGTCATTGAGATTGATTGGGGAGTTATCCAAGTTCAAGGAGGAAACGTTCAAATGTGCACTAACCTAAAAGAAAAACAGGTCAACAGAGGACATAAGAATTCTAAAAAATTCTAAAAAAACTAACTTTACAAATAATTACGTAAAAACAAATGAACATATAGATTCGTTTGACTTGTACGTTGACTTGTAAGTGTCTGTAAGTATTCAAAGCCTAAAATAATTATTTAGAATTGTTTTACATGAGGAAATACCAGCTGGTCATGAAAGATCATAATTCAGAGTAAAATGAGAAAAGTTGTGTGTCTGTGTGTCTTCTTGCATAGATGAGAGTCTTAAGCCAATATATTGTATGCATGTTATTACTTGATGGTTACTTATGTGTATAAAATGGATTATACATGCTAGTCCTAAATATAAACAAATACTGTGTGATGACTTTATGTCCTCTTAAGCCAATATATTGTATGCATGTTATTACTTGATGGTTACTTTATGTGTATAAAATGGATTATATAGGCTAGGCCTAAATGTAAACAAATACTGTGTGATGACTTCCCTGACACCTTGTGGTCAAACTTAATTGTATCTCCCCTTTACAAACCTCTCTCTTACGTCTACAATATTCACAGTTAAGTTTTACAAGCATATTTTTCATGTTTTGTTTTTCTAATTGTGGTATATGCTATAGCTGCTCAACTGAAACCCTTTGTGATGTATAACCATATGAATGTATGAAATCATCAAACACTCAGAAGGAAAGATTTTCTGATAGCTAAATATTCATACAACAACCATTATGAAAAAAAAAAACAGTTTATGAAACACTTTCAATATCCACATTTGTTTTAAATATAACATACATGGTATAGGGAATTCACCTCACAACCAGGCCGCCTACCATACAAACTTGAAAAAATGTCTCCAGTTACAGTTTTTCACTGTTGCTAAAACCTGTTTTTCAAAACAGTAACGTCTTTCTCAAAACTGCACACAGAAAATTGAAAACCTCACACACAAAATGCTAAACCTGACACTCCCTTTGCAAGATGACTCTTTGCTATCAAATCTCTTAACTGTTCACAAAATGGAACTCGTGTTTTCATTTGGTACACACAGCCATATTTTCAAAACACACACACATACATTCATTTAGTACACACAGCTAAGCATTTGCTGCACACTACCAAGCATTTACAGCACACAGAAGTGCAAAATTGAAAACACAATCATCGAATCACACCATATGAATGACAATGACTCGTTGAGCCATTTCTCCTTTTGTAAAATGTATCAGTGTAGGCCTACATTTTTCATAGTCAAACATAAAACAGCAATACCGTTGTTTTCAAAAACCATATTTACAATTTCAGTCTCCTGTTCCACCAAACACTAGATTGTATTGACATAAAATTGTATACAAAATGCTTACAGTTTTCCTCAATTGCTTACACACATTTTTTTTTACAGTAAAGCATGCCTCGTTTTCTCAAAACTCTAAACACAAATCCCAAAACAACTAACAAAAAATGCAAAACCCTTTATATCTCCTGGAAAATGCTACTTTGCTTTCAAAAAATACAGAAAGTGTAACTGCCTCCTCAGTGTGGTTCTCTTGTGGTCCTGCAAAATACAAATACTGTGAGCACACTATATTCTATTGATATGCAGTATTACAGTACACAAGGCAAACAGATTTCGTACTTGTTCTCCATCCTGAAGGTTCTAATGAAAAACCATGAAAACATGGTCTACCACAGCGGCCCAAATCTCATTAGAGATGACCATTCTCCTTCTTCTTTCTCCTCCTCCTCCTCCTCCTTCTTCACCTTGTCCTCATTCTCTTCCTCCTTCTTGTCCTCCTCTTCCTTCTCTTTGCCCTCTTCCTCCTCCTCTCTCTCTTACCCCTCTCCTTCTCTGGTTGTCGATCTTTTCAAAGTTTTCAATAGTTTACCAAACAAAACAGAGGCTCAAGACACTTTTATGGTGCAGTCCTCACTGCAAATTGGTCAAAAGACCTGAAAGTTTAGAAATTTGACTATTTGTGCCTTGCAGGTTGATGCTTTGAGATTTTACTTAAAAATTGTGTGCAACAACAGAACTTTATGTACACTGTTTTGACAACAACGTGATGTGTAATTGACATCAGTGTGTTCACAAGGAAAATCGGACACTAATGTAGATAAGGGAATCTTAAGTATTTCCCACTTGGGGCGAGCGATTGATACATGACGTGAAGGTTGTGCAGATTGTGCCGAATTTTTGCTTTTTACTTCTTAACAATAGTGAAAAACTGTAAGAGCCTCTGGTGTATACAGTTATCAGGACAATACAGTTTTTTACAATTGCTAAAACACATTCTTGAAACAGTCACTAATTTTCTCTAAACTCTAAACACAAAACCTCATCTTCAAGCACTATTTACAAAACCTCTGAATCCTCTTGCAAAATGAAACTTTCACCTCAAAACAGTTTTACCTGTGCTCAAAATCAAACACTGCTGTCAAATCATAAACAAAGTGTTCAAAATTATATACACTTTCAACTAACAAAAATGACTTAGTAGTTGGTGGAGTAACCCTTGTTGGCAAGCACAGACGTCAGACGTTTCTTGTAGATGGTCACCAGGTTTACACACATCTCAGGAGGGATTTTGGTCCACTCCTCTTTGCAGATCCTCTCCAAATCTTTAAGGTTGCGTTTTCAATGGGAGGGAATGAGGGAATGAGGTTCAAGCCCAATATTCCACGTAACATGGCCCCATCCATAGTCCCCTTGATACGGTGGAGTCGTCCTGTACCCTTGGCAGAGAAACAGCCCCAAAGCATTATGTTTCCACCTCCATGCTTGATGGTGGGTATGATGTACTTTTGGGGTCATATTCAGCATTCCCCCCCCTGTCAAACACGGCAAGTCGAGTTGATGCCAAAGAGCTTGATTTTGGTATCATTTGACCACATTCTGTCTCCCAATCCTCCTTAGAATCATTCAAGTGTGCAATGGCAAATTTCAGATGGCCCTGTACATGCGCTTCCTTGAGCAGGGGGACCTTGCGAGTGCTGCAGTACTTCAAAAAATTACGGCGTGGTATGTTGCCAATGGTTTTTCTTGGTGACTGTGGTCCCAGCTGCCTTGAGATCATTCACAAGCTCCCCCCGTTTAGTTCTGGGGTTATTCTGCACCTTTTGTATGATCACTGATACCGCACGAGGGGATATCTTGCATGGAGCCCCAGACCTAGAGCGATCAACATTTGTTTGGTGTTGCTTCCATTTTCCGAATAATCGCACCAATAGTTGTCTGCTTCTCACCAAGCTGCTTGCCAATGGTTTTGTAGCCCATTCCAGCCTTGTGCAGGTCTACAATCTTATCTCTGACGTCCTTGGACAACTCTTTGGTCTTGCCCATGGTGGTGAGGTTGAAGGTGTGAAGTATGATTCTTTGGACAGGTTTCTTTTATAAACGTCACCAGTTGAGATGAGGTGTACCTTGTTAGACCTAATGAGGACTAATCTGTGTGCTTCTTGGGCACATAACTGGTCATTGTGAGCCAGAATTCTTGCTGTTTGCTTGGGGGTTCAAATACTTATTTTTTTGCATCAAATGCAAATAAAGTCATAAATGTTATAAAATGCAGTTTTCTGAATTTTTTGTTCTTATTCTCTTTGTCACTGTTACAGTATTTCTCTGTTCCTAAAACACATTTTTTCAAAGCATGCCTCGGTTTCTCTTAGCTCTAAACACAAATCCCAAAACCACTCACACAAAATGCAAAACCCTTTATATCTCCTGCAAAAGGCCACTTTGGTTTCAAAACACTATTATGTCACCTCAAAAGGGCATTTTGTTTTCAAACAACAAACACAGACCATTATTTGAGTAGACATTCTAAGCATTGATTGAACACTGATGTGCTCAATGGAAAACACTACTATGAAATGGGAAAACACTAGTATGAAGGCCTTATCAGGAGTATTATGCCTTTTCATCTCCAGTGTTACTGTACGCTTTCTCCTGTTGTAAAATATTGTAACTGTATAATGTTTTAACTCAAATATAAAACAACTCACAATCACAAACAGTTACGACTTACAGTAAAGATTTCTTTTTTTTTTCAAAAGTGCTGTAGCCTTTACATCAGAGCAAACACAACCAAATGTGTAGATGATTTACACAGAACAAACAATAGGATATTGATACAGTCAACAAAAAAGAAAGAAAAATGTAAAATAAAAAAGGACAAAAAAACTAGACCGCATCCTGTTCTTGCTCAAGAACAATATTGACAATTGTTGTGTTGTGAAACATCTGAAAATACAGTAACATTTGATTGGATTACAATACAGTACAGTAATGTTTCAGTGCTGATAGGAAGTAATCAGTTGTGGAAACGTATATGACTTACTTGCACATAGTCGTATCATACTGTAATTGTTTGACTCTATCAGAGTTTCTGTCAAAAGGCAGCCTGTACACCTGCTTCATTCTTGAGGTGTTCTGCCTAAGAACATGGTCCTATGTGGCTAGGCTCACTGTATTGATGTTTAGGAATATGTCTTGGTCATCAATGGTTGCACTTTGTATTTGTTTATAATTTTACAAATACAGTACAATGTAAAATATTCTACTGTAAATACAAGAATACTATGCTCCTGATAAGGCATTCAAACTAGTGTTTTACGTACTGTCATAGTAGTGTTTCTTACCCATTCTCTCTTCTGAATGTCAGGAGAATCGGTGCAACTGAGAAGCGGCTTATGTTTGGTTGAACCCTCTGGCCGGCCTTACCAGCCTCCTGCATGGTCAAACCCATGTTGACCACATGTTTGAACACATTGGCCTGAATCTCATCAGAGATACAGTAATGGCTCTCCGTCTTGCTCTTCCTCTTCATCATTTTCCTCCTCCTCCTCCTCTTACTCTCACTCCTCTGCCTCTCTGATCACCACTCACTTCAATGTTGCCATAAATTGTTCTCCAAACTGGGAGCTAAAGTTTTGATTTCAAATTGCACAACAGCCTTGGAAATGGAAGTTTTGCCAATTGATTAGCAGTGTTTTCTGTTTGAACACAAGGAGGTTTTGGCATTGATGAAGTATGCAAAGTAGAGAGGATGGTGTTTAGTGTTTTGAAGAAAATGTGGTTAACAATTGAAAACTGTGTCTAAAGCAGAGAATTGTGTGTTGTGTTTTGAAGAAAGTGCGGTTAACAATTGAAATCTGTGTTTAAAGCAGAGAATTGTGCTTAAAGTTTAGCAGAATTGGTTTAGGGAGTTGGCACTTGGGTTTAGTGTTCAGAGAAACCGAGGCATGCTTTGAAAAAATGTGTTTTAGGAGCAGAGAAATACTGTAAAATACACCTACCAATACAATTCTAGATCACACATTTCTTTGCAATGGCCAAACTTGCGAAATTGGTAGGGGTTCAAATACTTGTTTTCCCAACTGTATCTATCATTGACTTTTGATGAATGAAAACATGTTCTCTCATAATAGCTTTACAAATGTATCAGAAATTAATACTTTGCTTTGCTTTACAGTTTTTTACAATTGCTAAAACACATTTCTTGAAACAGTCACTAATTTTCTCTAAACTCTAAACACAAAACCTCATCTTCAAGCACTATTTACAAAACCTCTGAATCCTCTTGCAAAATGAAACTTTCGCCTCAAAACAGTTTTACCTGTGCTCAAAATCAAACACTGCTCTCAAATCATAAACAAAGTGTTCCAAATTATATACACTTTCAAACAGTCAGTAAACAATACACCAAAAAACAGAAAACACATTGTTCAAAACATATAGTTCTCAGGGAGAAGTACATTTATTTTACCTCAAAACAAATTTCATATTTATCTATCAATGACTTTTGATGAATGAAAACATGTTCTCTCATAGTAGCTATACAAATGTGTCAGAAATTACTATGCTTTGCTCTAATTTGTGTTGGTTCTTTCTCCTTCTTGTACCCCTATAGTACTGTACCCTGCATCTCACTACTCACAACTCACTCTTGTTCTTTGATGATATGAACCTGCAACCAGTCAAAATCTATTGAGCAATCAGTACTGTTACTGTACCAAATAGAAAGCAAAATGTTCAGGGCCATACAACGTGTTTATTGTCCTTATACTGTACAGCCTACAATACACTGTAGGCCTACTACAGTATACACTACCACAGTAAAAGGGACAAAAATCAAAGGAGTCAACGTGGTGTTTACTTGTCCTCCTCTCTTCACATTGTTTCTTCTATTCATTCTCAGACTCTCTCCTTCCCACCTTCAACAACCTATTTGCTCCCTAAACTGGCTCATATTGGTTGTGTCACATCATTTGATACAAGTTAAATCAATTTTGAGTGGTTGTGTTAAATCAATGAAATTTGTTCTCTATTTGTATTTGATTGTTGCCACTTGTGTTTACCAGTGTGGATGACATGTGAATTAGAGTGCAGAATGTGTTTTGCAAACAAGCAAAACAACGGCTCAGATCTGCACAACTATAAGCACATTTAAACATCACACTTTTTGCGAAACCATACACACAAGTGATTTGCAAAGCACTAAACACACTTTTATGCTTTAGACACAGACGTATATCAAGAGGTCACTTCCTTGCAATTCCAAAACACTCTGTCAAGTTACCACACCTATGAGCCGGTCAAATAAACACAGCCATCAAGTTCCCAAACACGTGATTGCTTAATTGTAGACACAACAAACAGGTTTACAGTAAGCACTATAGAAATGCAGCAGATGAGTAACTGTAATCTGTCTTCAACCAAAATGGAAGGAGTCAAAAGAAGAAGAGTGTGGGTGAGAGGGGGAATCCACAGAGGAGGAGAAGAAGGAAGAGGCCAAGGCCATGCCATGAGGCTGAGGTCAAGGTTGAAGTAGAGGAAGAGGAAGAGGAAGACCTGTAGCAGGAGGAAAATGTGCTCAAAGAAGAAGAAGAAGACCAAATGTATCAAATACAGTAAACTTGAAAGGAGGACAGGCCCATATTCACGCAAGAACAAGATATAGAGATCATAAACATGCTTTTGGCAAATACGTAATGCTATCAGGCTCAGAGAAATTCAAGCAAACATTATCGGTGACCATGCCATTTTCAATACAGTAATAATTACAGTTTTTTACGATCGGATACACACAATTTTGACTGCTTTGTTTTATGTTTCAATCGCCTCACACAATAAGCACAACCACACACCCAATGAGCAATTTTCATTAGATCCATTGCAAAATGAAACACTCTTGTAAAATCTATACACTCATTTAACAAAACCATATTTTGTTACCATATGAAACACACACATTGCATATACTGAATTATGTTTGTACCACTTACACACTTCTGTTATTAACCTTTATTTACCCACTTTTAGCAATAATACTTCTCAGTGATTACAGTAGTGTAAGTGAAGTACACAGAGAAAGTGGAAAATACACAATACAGTAAAAACACTACCCAAGACCAATGCTGATGAAAATATTATTTACGTAATTCTCTCCATACACCCAAATCAGTCAACATGACAACATGGAGAATCACAACAAAACATGTCCCAGTTTTCATGCTACTTGAGTAGTGTGCATAACACTGTAAGCTCAGCAATTATCAGACAAAGGTGAAAAGATGTTTCCAATACAGGTTACAATTCCATTTACAGTAAAATGTACAGATTTGTCAGTGTCGCCAGTGTTGACTGAGAGACCTGATGGATATTACTGTATTGAAAATGGCATGGTCACCGATAATGTTTGCTTGAATTTCTCTGAGCCTGATAGCATTACGTATTTGCCAAAAGCATGTTTATGATCTCTATATCTTGTTCTTGCGTGAATATGGGCCTGTCCTCCTTTCAAGTTTACTGTATTTGATACATTTGGTCTTCTTCTTCTTTGAGCACATTTTCCTCCTGCTACAGGTCTTCCTCTTCCTCTACTTCCACATTGACCTCAGCCTCATGGCATGGCCTCGGCCTCTTCCTCCTTCTCCTCCTCTGTGGATTCCCCCTCTCACCCTCACTCTTCTTCTTTTGACTCCTTCCATTTTGGTTGAAGACAGATAACAGTTACTCATCTGCTGCATTTCTATAGTGCTTAAACCTGTTTGTTGTGTCTACAATTAAGCAATCATGTGTTTGTGCACTTGATGGCTGTGTTTATTTGACCGGCTCATAGGTGTGGTAACTTGACAGAGTGTTTTGGAATTGCAAGGAAGTGACCTCTTGATATACGTCTGTGTCTAAGGCATAAAAGTGTGTTTAGTGCTTTGCAAATCACTTGTGTGTATGGTTTCGCAAAAAGTGTGATGTTTAAATGTGCTTATAGTTGTGCAGATCTGAGCCGTTGTTTTGCTCCTTGAGTGAAGGTTTTGATAAATGTGTTACACTTTTGATTTTAGTGTGTATCCGATTGTAAAAAACTGTAAGCCTGAGTGAGCTAGTCCGCTATCAAGCTAAATAGCCAACTCAACTCTTACTTACTTACTTACTAACTCTCATTAGCCAAACTCGCGGGCACACGTTAGCGCGGGAGTAGACAGAGATATTCACATTCATAGCAAGGTGAGCTAGCCCGCTAACGAGCTAACAGCTAACCTGAGTTTTAAGCCTTAACTCGCGGCAGTAAGCGAGAGAAGGTATAATACAGCAGCTGTGATTTTAGGATGACCAGGTGAACTGGTGGTGCCATGCAGGACAGCAGCATGCACGGTGTTCAAATGATAACTGAGTGAGCTAGTGGAACTATTGTATTTCAATACCGCATTACACAGAGAACATTTGACTTCTTTGCCTGAATTAACAATGTTGAAGTGGTCCCAAACCGCACTTCTTTTCGCCCGCTTCATTTTGTTTTCAACCGGTCTCTCGCGCTAGCGCCCTCTAGCGATTAATCGTGATTAATACATTTTGATCGAGCAACCTCTTGATCGACAATTACAGTTTTTTACAATTGCTAAAACACTAAAACCCATTGGCTGAACAAATTTCTCAGTTGCCTGAACTCATGAAGCTAATTGTGCAGTCTGTTGTCAATACCTTAAACAATTTCACACGGTAAAACACAATTTGCAGGTCTCACTAAGACATTTCAGCAAAACTCTAAACACATTATCAGTCTTAAAACACATTCTGCACTCTAATTCACATGTCATCCATACTGGTAAGCACAAGTGGCAAAAATCAAATAGAAATAGAGAACAAATGTCATTGATTGAACACAACCAGTCAAAATTGATTTAACTTGTATCAAATGATGTGACACATATGAGCCAGTTTAGGGAGCAAACAGGTTGTTGAAGGTGGTAAGGAGAAAGTATGAGAATGAATAGAAGAAACAATGTGAAGAGAGGAGGACAAGTAAACACCACATTGACTCCTTTGATTTGTGTCCCTTTTACTGTGGTAGTGTATACTGTAGTATGCCTACAGTGCATTGTAGGCTGTATAAGCACAATACGTAAACAAATTGTATGGCCCTGAACATTGTGCTTTCTATTTGGTACAGTAACAGTACTGATGTCTCAATAGATTTTGACTGGTTGCAGGTTCATATCAACAAAGAACAAGAGTGAGTTGTGAGTAGTGAGATGCAGGGTACAGTACTATAGGGGTACAAGAAGGAGAAAGAACCAACACAAATTAGAGCAAAGCAAAGTAGTAATTTCTGATACATTTGTATAGCTACTATGAGAGAACATGTTTTCATTCATCAAAAGTCAATGATAGATAAATATGAAATTTGTTTTGAGAACTATATGTTTTGAACAGTGTGTTTTCTATTTTTTGGTGTATTGTTTACTGACTGCTTGAAAGTGTATATAATTTTGAACACTTTGTTTATGATTTGACAGCAGTGTTTGATTTTGAGCACAGGTAAAACTGTTTTGAGGTGAAAGTTTCATTTTGCAAGAGGATTCAGAGGTTTTGTAAATAGTGCTTGAAGATGAGGTTTTGTGTTTAGAGTTTAGAGAAAACGAGTGACTGTTTCAAGAATGTGTTTTAGCAATTGTAAAAAACTGTAATCTAAAGTCGATACATCATTTGCATCCCTAGATACAAGTTACTGTAAATACATTTGGAGTGGTTGTGTTCAATCAATGACATTTGTCCTCTATTTGTACTTGATTGTTGCCACTTGTGTTTACCAGTATGGATGACATGTGAATTAGAGTGCAGAATGTGTTTTAAGACTGATAATGTGTTTAGAGTTTTGCTGAAAAGTCTAAGTGAGACCTGCAAATTGTGTTTTACCGTGTGAAATAGTTTAAGGTATTGACAACAGACTGCACAATTAGCTTCATGAGTTCAGGCAACTGAGAACTTTGTTCAGCCAATGGGTTTTAGTGTTTTAGCAATTGTAAAAAAAACTGTACTGTAAGGTAAGGGATAGAGTGGCTCCTAGTGGTTGTATAGTAGCACTACAACACAGTGCTTGCCTTAGACTAAAAGCGGCTGCATGCTACAGCGTTGGGGGTTAACGGTTGCGCAAAATTTACTCGGTGCAGTTCATGCTCCCAAAGGTTGCGCGTGTTGTCATGAACCTGCCATTTGCCTGGCAGATACAAAGCTGTTTCCCTAACAGAAAGTCTGAAGCTTGAAGTTCTTTTCAAACCTTTGCTTGGGTAGCACTGTTAAACTGAGCAGACATGCATACTACATTTGAGTAATCTCATCACGTAACATTCGTTTTCTAAAAACAATCACATAGTATTGCATGTTTAACTGTGGTAGAAAATACGTTAGCTTAATGCTAACGTATATGGAAAATCCTATAGACACCGCGCTAGGTATTAGCATCAAGTAATTCACGTTAATGTTTTTGTATGAGCCTGACATTTGCTCTGCAGATAGATAACAGGTTCCCTAACAGAAAGTCTGAAGCTTGAAGTTCTTTTCAAACCTTTACTTGGGAAGCACTGTAAAACTGAGTAGACATGCAGAATATTTTAGTAACCTCATTTCGTATCATTCGTTGATAGAATGCAGGCTGCGAGGCTCGCGTAAGGGCTTACGTAAAAAATGACGCAAGTCTAGAAAAAGGGGCCGACGCACGCAAGACGTAAGAAGTCGCGCAAGGGTCGCGCAAGGGGCTTGCGCGGCCTCTTGCGCTTGCGCTTACGCTTACGTAAGGAAGCATGAATCAGCCTTAAGGCGGCTGCATGCTACAGCGTTGGGGGTTAACGGTTGCGCAAAATTTACTCGGTGCAGTTCATGCTCCCAAAGGTTGCGCGTGTTGTCATGAGCCTGCCATTTGCCTGGCAGATACAAAGCTGTTTCCCTAACAGAAAGTCTTAAGCTTGAAGTTCTTTTCAAACCTTTGCTTGGGTAGCACTGTTAAACTGAGCAGACATGCATACTACATTTGAGTAATCTCGTCACGTAACATTCGTTTTCTAAAAACAATCACATAGTATTGCATGTTTAACTGTGGTAGAAAATACGTTAGCTTAATGCTAACGTATATGGAAAATCCTATAGACACCGCGCTAGGTATTAGCATCAAGTAATTCACGTTAATGTTTTTGTATGAGCCTGACATTTGCTCTGCAGATAGATAACAGGTTCCCTAACAGAAAGTCTGAAGCTTGAAGTTCTTTTCAAACCTTTACTTGGGAAGCACTGTAAAACTGAGTAGACATGCAGAATATTTTAGTAACCTCATCTCGTATCATTCGTTGATAGAATGCAGGCTGCGAGGCTCGCGTAAGGGCTTACGTAAAAAATGACGCAAGTCTAGAAAAAGGGGCCGACGCACGCAAGACGTAAGAAGTCGCGCAAGGGTCGCGCAAGGGGCTTGCGCGGCCTCTTGCGCTTGCGCTTACGCTTACGTAAGGAAGCATGAATCAGCCTTTAAAGATACAGAGGGCCCTATCTTGCCGATCAGAAACGCAAGTAGGACGGCGCCAAGCGCAAGTAGCTGTGTGGGCGGCTCTATGGCGCAGTTGCTATTTTAACGGCGGAAAAAACACACTTGCGTCCAGCGCAAGTGTCAAAAGGGTTGGTCCAAAGGAGGTTACTCAGCCATAGGTGTGGTTTGGGCGTAATATGCAATAAACCAATCCGAGCGTCATTTCACATTCCCTTTAAGAGCGAGGAGCGCATAGTCCATAGCGGCTTGTTATTTTGATGGCGGAATTACCTGGTGGAAGACCGGAAAAGTTCACAGCCGAGGAGACCGACGTGAGATTTACACCAATTTTTTGGCAAGCCATATATAATTACAAGGGAAATAAAGTATTTACCACTTGAGGAAATCATTGTGATATCCATATCCAAGATATTTTAAAAATAGGCATACATCTAGCGTAGCCTACACATTGACCCAAATGATTCAGGTTAATTGAAGCTGCGTGACATTTGATTTATTGTATGGCTTTGTAAAAAGCCGGGAGATAGATATATATGGGGATGCGAGAAACCCTCCAAAAGTAAGCAAAGTCAAGCAAGCATGTCAAGATATTGCCGTGATTGTTTCTGCAACGGGGCACCCGAAAACGTTGCCGAAAACGCTAAAATGACGTCCGGAGACGTGGGACATCCAAGCTGGAAGGTAACACACGTTCTCGTGCCTTCACGGGAGGTGGATCTGCCTCGACCCAGGATCTGACGGCAGCAGAGGACATCGCCACGTCTACCCTCACGCCTGAGAGCCTGCAGGGATTTGGGGGCATGGAAATCGGCACCCAAGCCAGTGCACCAGCTGACCAAACCCAAGGTACATAAATAAAGTCCACATACACAAAGATGAGTTTACAAGATTTATAATAATACTGGCATTAAATAAATGCAACAAAGCAATACAATAAATCAAATGTCACGCAGCTTCAATTAACCTGAATCATTTGGGTCAATTGTGTAAGCTAGATGTATGCCTAGTTTTAAAATGTCTTGGATACGGATATCAAAAATGTCTTGGATATCACAATGATTTCCTCATGTGGTAAATAGCCTACTTTATTTTCCTTGTAATTATATATGGCTTGCCAAACAATTGGTGTAAATCTCTCGTGAAGACGACAGAAGTAAAGTGTAGCCTATAGGTCCTATACTGTGCGGGCAAGCACATGCGCCCTTAAAATAGCGTTCTGAATATGCGTTACAGACTTTAGACATTGCGCCTCACATTAGACCAGCTTTTTTTTGGTCAATGGCGCACGGCGCACGGCGTTGTTTTGAAACTGCAAAATACCACTTGCGCCAGAGAAACGCCTTCTCTGTTCCGCCCCCGCCCATGTCGACGCAAGTTCATTTCGAAGCGCGCCTCTTAGGCCGCAAGGTGAAGCACGAAAAGTCCTTTAGAAAACGAATCCCGTTCCACTCACTGGCATCTACACAATCTTTAGCTTATAAAAAAGAACGAGTCGTGGTTAGTTACCAAAAAAAAGTTCGTCGCTGATTTTACAGTCGATTGTCTATATGGCTTTGTTTTATGCAGAACTAGAGACTTCAGAGCGTAATAAGATTTTTGTCGGGAGCCGTGCCACGGTTCGACACGTGATCATGCTACACCAATGACAAGGCTGCATTTGTCAACAGAATGGAAAAATGGCGGCTCCCGTGTGGTTAGAAACATCGTTAAAGATAGAGGAAAACATCCGAACATCCTCAAAAGTGGGCTAAATTAATTCTAATTAGTGCTGTATAGATAGCCGCGTCCAAGAATAACAATGAGGCAAATATACGATAATGTTATTTTTATGTTAAGTCATTTACATCAAGTTTGACATACATGGGAATACCCACCGAAGAAATCAAGGCAAAGACTGTACTTCCTACGTCAGCTGAGGTGATCTTAATTATGAGAAATCATAGGCTTAGATGATACACAAACAATTCCATGCAACATTGTAAGAACTCATGAGCATTTCTTAGAAATCACAAAGAAATGATGACATCGTCTGACAGATGAACAAAGACAAGAATTATGACTCTGGATGTCACTTCCACCAGCTCCAAAGGTGATCCTTGAGCTGGTTCACTGCCCCTGCAAAAACTATGTTTGCCTGCGAGTTTAACTAACTTTGACACTATGGATTTAAGAAAATGGGCAAAAACTTAAGGTGGCAACAACCACACACACACTCCACATACAAACACACACACCCCACATACAGTAGGCTACACACACATTTCACTCCACATCGACACATAGCCTACACACGCACACACACACTCACAGGTGAGATTTCATTCACAACAATAAACCCTCATTCCCCTATAACATTACAGCTCCACTCCCAGATTCTCTCTCTCCCACACACACACACTTACAGAAATACAATAATCATCCCAACTTTCAACTTTAGAAATCCAGCGAGGGGGTTGACTTTTCCTCATTGATCTGGAGCACTCACACCTAATTGTAAGCCCTGTCAGACCCTCGTTTGTAATTGTGATTAACATTAAATAAGGGTTAAATACATTATATCAATAAGACACAGCACAAAATACAGTAGTAATAAGGATGATAAGTGCAACGGCCCAGTGGTTGAGAAACACTGCACTAGGACATCAAGTCTGAAATGCCATCAGCGGTTGCACAGTGAAGAAAAGCCACTTAAATGCTTGAATTCTGAAGTGTGAAGTTTGCCCTTCTCAAATGCATATGTTGATACTCATGCCATGTGGAAATACTTCTAAACAAGCTGGGTCTTTAAAACGTCACCTGATAGTACATGGCAGGGAAGGTCCACATAAATGTGCCTGACCTTTTATATGTTTACAATATGTAAAGGCATTTTCACTGGCATTTTCATATGCAAAAACATACTATGTGGGAAAACATTTACAAGGTCTTCAACTCTGTTTGTGTGTGTGTGTGTGTGTGTGGAAGAGAAGACTGGAGAGAAGCCTCGTGAAGGTGCCCAGTGTGTGCACACTCACACTCACACACATGCACATCCTAATATAGGCTGTAAGGTGAACCCTGTTTTTCCGTTTTAACCCACTACACTGTCTGGCATCTACAGATGTGGCAGTCATTGCTGTAAGTGTGCAGACAGATTTGCCATGCACTTTTATATGTTTTCACAGGGACTGGCAACAGGACATGTATCATTGACATTACCAAGGTGTCATCAGCTCTTGGAACCAGTGTGTGTTCAGCCTTGATCGGAATTCAAACATTCTCTGGGTGTGACTCCACAAGTGCCTCTTATGGCAAAGGAAAAAGAAAGACATTTTCTGTTGCATGTGAGAAAGATGAGTACCTAAAGGCTTTTAAAAGTTTAGGTACTAACTTAAACTTGGAGCAGTCAACATTTGCATTTCTTTTCCAGTATGTATGCCACTTATATGATCAGTCGGCTGCTGATAATGTAAATAAAGCTAGGTTCAAGGCTTTCTGTATGACATCATCAGCCTTGCCAGAATTATCCATTCCCCCTACCACTGATGCCCTCCATCAGCACTGCAAAAGGGCAAACTACCAGGCTGCAATAATGAGGTCCTGTCTCAAACATAATATAAGTGCTCCATCACCTGCTTGATATGGTTGGCAAATAGAGGATGGGAACTAGAAATCCAGCGCCTGACAGTGTTTTGCATGTGATACACTGTGGCTGCAAAGGTGCCTGTGAGACAGACAGATATTTTTCTGCAGGATTGTGTTGCATGTAGTTGACCTATGTCGTTGCTGTAGGAACTGGAAGATAACTGTCCTGACACTGACACTAACAGTGAGGACTGAGTGTCCCTAATCTGTTATTTCTTATTCAGTTTTGTACAGTTTTATTTATCATATTTCATGTTTCATGAAGAGTGTTTTTATGGTTCATTAGTGTTGTTTTCATTTGTGGAAGAATGAATGAATGAATGAACAAACAGATGGTCATTGGTATTTACAATTACTGCCTTTTATTGATACATGGAGGTTTATTTGTCACATACATAAAAATACTACTGTTTTTTCTGTGCGAGTGTGGAGAAAGAAAGATCAAGAAATATTTTTCATAAATAGCAAGCGGGAGTTTAAAGAGCAGTGTGTGAAAAAAGGTGTAATTGATGTTTTATAGTCATTGTGTGTGTTCAGGATAAGGAATGCTTGAGGAAAGAAGCTCCTCCTCAGTCTCTCTGTTCTGGTCTTGTAGCAGCAGAGACGTTTGCCTGACCTCAGTGTTTTGAAAAGTCCATGGTCAGGATGTTAGGAATCCTTTACAATACCTTGGGCGCTGGTAGGTAGGTCTTCTCTTGCAGGTCTCCTGCAGAATATGGAGAGATGCTCTGATGATTCGGTGCTGCAGTCACAGGCTGTACAGTTCCCATACCAAGTGATGCTGTCAGGACACACAGCTGATGGTGCTGAACTTCCTCAGCTGATGTAGGAAGTACAGTCTTTGCCTTGATTTCTTCGGTGGGTGTTCACAGTCCATGTAAGATCTTCAGTAATGGGTATTCCCATGTATGTCAAACTTGATGTAAATAACTTAACATAAAAATAACATTATCGTATATTTGCCTCATTGTTATTCTTGGACGCGGCTATCTATACAGCACTAATTAGAATTAATTTAGCCCACTTTTGAGGATGTTCGGATGTTTTCCTCTATCTTTAACGATGTTTCTAACCACACGGGAGCCGCCATTTTTCCATTCTGTTGACAAATGCAGCCTTGTCATTGGTGTAGCATGATCACGTGTCGAACCGTGGCACGGCTCCCGACAAAAATCTTATTACGCTCTGAAGTCTCTAGTTCTGCATAAAACAAAGCCATATAGACAATCGACTGTAAAATCAGCGACGAACTTTTTTTTGGTAACTAACCACGACTCGTTCTTTTTTATAAGCTAAAGATTGTGTAGATGCCAGTGAGTGGAACGGGCTGAAACGAAAACCGTGTTCACCTTACGGCCTATCTGGAGGGAAAATCGCGCTGTGCGCCGGGTGCAAGATAGGAATTATACATGCGTCGGTGACAATGTCAATTGCGCTGGGTGCAAGATAGGGCCCAGAGTCTTTGATGTCTAGAATACTCTTTTACAAAATTTATGAAATCCCCATCATATTCAAGTTAGACTCAAAAAAGATCTAAACAAAGAGACAAAATAAACTCTATTGTCTAAGGCTCTGAAGGCTTCACAAAAAAAAAAAAAAAAAAAAAAAAAAACAAGACTAAGGAAGCATATTTATTTCACTGCTAAGTCTCAGCATCATGTAAAACCCTGAGAATCATAGGGCTCTTTCTAAAACTCTAATAAGGTATTTGGCCAGTCTTCACAGAATAACTTTCTAAACTAGTGGGGCAACAGCACAAGCTAATAATTACAGAGAGAGAGAGAGAGAGAGAGAAAGAGAGAGACAGAGACACATGGAGTTATATACACGATACAACATTACATTTCATCAGTGTGACCTGCCTCTAGTGGAGGTGGTGTGTCAGTACAGGAACATGCAGGGTGATAGTTGTGGTCCTATTCAATGCAGTTTTTTTAGGATTGCTAAAACACTAAAACCCATTGGCTGAACAAAGTTCTCAGTTGCCTGAACTTATGTAGCTAACTGTGCAGTCTGTTGTCAATACCTTAAACTATTTCACATGGTAAAACACAATTTGCAGATCTCACTTAGACTTTTCAGCAAAACTCTAAACACATTCTCAGTCTCAAAACACATTCTGCACTCTAATGCACATGTCATCCATACTGGTAAACAAAAGTGGCAAAAATAAAATACAAATGGAGGACACACGTCATTGATTACAGTTTTTCTCCGTTGCTAAAATTCAATTTTTCAAAGCATGCCTCGGTTTCTCTGAACTCTAAACCCAAATCCCAAAACCACTCACACAAAATGCAAAACCCTTTATATCTCTTGCAAAATGCTACCTTGCTTTCAAAACAATATTATGACACCTCAAAAGGGTATTTTGTTTTCAAATGGCAAACACAGACCATTATATGAGTAGACATTCTAAGCATGGATTGAACACTGATGTGCTCAATGGAAAACACTACGATGAAATGGGAAAACACTAGTATGAAGGCCTTATCAGGAGCATTATGCCTTTTCATCTCCAGTGTTACTGTACGCTTTCTCCTGTTGTAAAATATTGTAACTGTATAATGTTTTAACTCAAATATAAAACAACTCACAAATATACAGTAACAACTTAAATATTTCATTTTTTTACTGTAAAAAGTGCTGTAGCCTTTACATCAGAGCAAACACAACAGAATGTGTAGATGATTTGCACAGAACAAACAATAGGATACTGATACAGTCAACAAAAAAAGAAAGAAAAATGTAAAATAAAAAAGGACAAAAAAACAAGACTGCATCCTGTTTTTGCTCAAGACAATATCGACAATTGTTGTGTTGTGAAACATCTGAAAATAACATTGGATTGGATTACAATACAGTACAGTAATGTTTCAGTGCTAATAGGACGTAATCAGTTGTGGAAACGTATATGACTTACTTGCACATAGTCATATCATACTGTAATTGTTTGACTATATCAGAGTTTCTGTCAAAAGGCACCCTGTACACCTGCTTCATTCTCAAGGTGTTCTGCCTTAGAACATGGTCCACTGTGGCTAGGCTCACTGTATTGATGTTTAGGAATATGTCTTGGTCATCAATGGTTGCACTTTGTATTTGTTTATAATTTTACAAATACAGTACAATGTAAAATACTCTAAATTCAAGAATACTATGCTCCTGATAAGGCATTCAAACTAGTGTTTTACTGTCAAAGTAGTGTTTCTTCTCTCTTCTGAATGTCCGGAGAATCGATGCAACTGAGAAGCGGCTTATGTTTGGTTGAATGCCTCCTGCATGGTCAAACCCATGTTGACCACATGGTTGAACACATTGGCCTGAATCTCATCAGAGATACAGTAATGGCTCTCCTTCTTGCTCTTCCTCTTCATCATTTTCCTCCTCCTCCTACTCCTCCTCTTACTCTCACTCCTCTGCCTCTCTGATCATCTCTCACTTCAATGTTGCCATAAATTGTTCTCCAAACCAGGAGCTACATTTTTGAATTAAAATTGCACAACAGCTTTGGAAATGGAAGTTTTGCCATTTGAATAGCAGTGTGTTCTGTCTGAAAACAAGGAGGTTTTGGCATTGATAAAGTGTGCATAGAAGGGAGGATGGTGTTTAGTGTTTTGTAGAAAGTGTGGGTAACAATTGCCTCAGGAGAGAAAATATTGCTTGTGATGTCGACAAAGTGCTCTGGCCTAACCCAGCCCAAAGACAAGAAGAAGCACATTGATGTAATTTTGACTCCTTTGATTTTTGTCCCTTTTACAGTACTGTAGTAGTGTATACTGCAGTAGGCCTACAGTGCATTGTAGGCTGTATAATGTACGATAAACAAGTTGTATGGCCCTGAACATTGTGCTTTCTATTTGCTACACTAACAGTACTGACTGCTCAATAGATTTTGACTGGTTGCAGGTTCATATCAACAAAGAACAAGAGAGAGTTGGGAGTAGTGAGATGCAAGGTACAGTACTATAGGGGTACAAGAAGGAGAAAGAACCAACACAAATTAGCGCAAAGCAGAGTAGTAATTTCTGATACATTTGTATAGCTACTATGAGAGAACATGTTTTCATTCATCAAAAGACAATGATAGATAAATATGAAATTTGTTTTGAGATAAAAAAAAAATGTACTTCTCCTTGAGAACTATATGTTTTGAACAATGTGTTTTCAATTTTTTGTGTGTATTGTTTACTGACTGCTTGAAAGTGTGCATCATTTTGACCACTTTGTTTGTGTGGTCAGTGTTTGATTTTAAGCACAGGTAAAACTGTTTTGAGGCGAAAGTTTCATTTTGCAAGAGGATTCAGAGGTTTTGTAAATAGTGCTTGAAGATGAGGTTTTGTGTTTAGAGTTTAGAGAAAATTTGTGACTGTTTCAAGAAATGTGTTTAAAAAATTGTAAAAAAAACTGTAACTTCACTGGAATAACTTTTATTCATTTAGCTAATTGTTTCCCTGTCTACCTCTTAGCATTCTTACCGTAATTTTTTTTAAAATAACTTTGTATTAGCCCAATGATCGTTCACAGTTCATAGATCAGTCTTAGGACATGAGGAGAGAAAGTCTGAGGAGAGAAAACAAGCGTTTATCTATTTAGGTAAGTAGGGTATATGTTTGTCTAGGGTAGAAATTGCTGTCAAGATTGCTCACCAGGCGTCTGAAGTTGTTAATGGAAGAAAATCAATGCAATGATGTCTGCAAAAGATTTCCCCATACCTTTTTTTTAGGCTGGTGTTACAGAATGAACCAGACCTGATCCCAAGGACAGGAGAAAGAAACGAGATTCCATAAATCTAGTATCAGCAGCTGTTGTAAACACTCTCCAAATCTACCAGTATAGGTGAAGCAAACAGGTTTCTTGAGAGCCCCTTGTCATGTGAGATATGAGACAGCATGTGTATGTGCCAAATAAGATAAAAACCAAACCAATTTACAGAAGTCACATTCCTGCACTCTTTATTCTATATGTAAAGTAGTATTTACTGCTACACTAGGTCTCTATTACTAGCAGCTTGATTGTTTTCTCCTTTGTACGTCACTTAGGATAATTAGCTAAATGACTAAATGTAAATGTAATTTGTGTGTAGAGATATATCTGCCCCTTTTATCTAAATGTATGGTGAGTATCATCTAATGTAGAAAGTGAAAGTGGCAAAATCTTGTTTTGAGCATGAGATGAATTGAAACACGTGTTGCCAGGCAAGTTGACGAAGAACTCTGGATGCTACGATGCGAAATGTGAAATTACGCAAAACAGAGTGACCGTATGTTGTTGCCTGCATTTAATTTCAGGTGTGAAATCAGTGACCGCGAGCCCTTTGCACAGGATATAGTTCACCTTGATCTCTCTGGTACAGTGACATATAGAACTGTTTGGGTGGCTTAGGTCCCTATCCGTTACCAAGATCGAAGCAGAAACTAATACATGTTTTCATCAGGCTATTAATACATTTAACAAATAGAAACAAACAGAGTACACTGTTACGGTCGAAGCTATGCGTCGTGACAGAGCGGCTCCTTTAACGCCCCTTTCAATGCCTTGTTTATCGTTCCTCGGTTGCCACCCTGGTGCGCGTGTCGCTGTCCTCCGCCAATTCCGATCTGTAGAGCGTCTGACCGCCGGTGGGCGAGTCGGGGTGTGTCTGCGAGCTTGGGAGCGTGCGTTTCAGCCAGCGAGGCAAAGGCGTCTCCCTACTGAATGATAATATGCAGCATACTCGAAAACTGACACTTTTTCGACAGTAACCTGGCACTTGATTATCGGTTTGGCAAGACAGCGTTGGAAACATGAAGAAACACCAGAGCCCGGCCAAGCTACCGGTTGAAGTCAGAGTGCCAGACGGTGATGCTACTGTGCAACAACTCAACGAGCTATTGTCAAACGGCAGCGGATTTTACAGTTTACCAGCACAACATTTCAACGAGGTGTTTCCCCGGATTTACATTGGCAACGCGTAAGTTTCTATCTTTTATCTATGTTTCGGGAACACTATTGAGACATTTACTTCCGAACACCAACAATACTGGGTTGATGACACAGACAGGTAGGCGATTACTTCATCGTTTTAGCAACGCATCACAGCCTACCTTACAATTCCCCCTCAATAGCTGTACGGGTGATTCACGACGTCCAGATTGCCAACCAATCCATTCAGAAATCCCAGGTTTATCATCTACAACTCACCCTAAAGTAGGTAACGCGCACACAATGCATAATACATAACCCAAAGACCACAGTGTTAATAGTAACCTTTTGCATTACAACACTAGCAGGATGGTATTACATTACATGATTTAAATGCATATCACAGGATTTTGAACTAGGATTATTAAAGTGTCACAATTTAAGCTAATATTGTAGAACGTGTGTTAAACACACCGTAATGGAATAATAACTAAAAGATTATTTCGCCAACATGGTTACGGTTACATTGCGCCGAGAAAGAATCGATATGAAGACTTGTTTTTTCCTGAATGTAACGGCAACCATGCTTTATTATCGCCACCATCTCAATGTTATCTCATGGAGATCACTCATCTCTCCACTCGTGCCGTCCCTCAACAATCACGTGTTCTTTTATGCTAAATAATTTCTGAAGAGAAGAGATAAACTGTTCAGCTTCTTAGAAACAAGCATGACCGAAACACGAGGAATTAGTGGCTGATTAGTCTGGAGATACACGATAATAAAAGGAGTGCATCTTCTTACTACAGAAGAACAAAGGGTTACACACGAAAGCTTAAGGTGTTATTTTGCTCACCTGTCTGATTAACGGATGCTTAATTTCTTCACCAAGTTTTATTTGGGTATAATATTTAGACACATGTTATTTCTAAGTAGGCGAATAAATGAATGTATACACTATATTACAACACAAAGTCAGAGAGAGAGAGAGAGAGAGAAAAATAGAGAGAGAGATGCAGGTGGATACCTATAGGCTATTGTCCTACGTGAGTCAGAAATGTGCAGATTATTTTATTCTTGTACAACCCTTGTACTTGTAAACCTTTGGGCTTGGAACTTTAATACTTGGAACAATACTTGCTTGACCAGACAATGTTAATAAGCTGTACTTCTGTGTGATCTGATAGGTTAAACTAGCTCACGCTTATTCTCTCTAGTATGTGCAGGGTGTTTGTCTTGGTTGGGTAGTCAGCAGCTTCCCCGTCTACTGTTTGAGTCTGACTTGTGGCGGTTATAGTGACAGAGTGGGGTGTAACGGTCTTCTGGAAGTTTCTCTGTTGTGTCCCGTGCACTGCTTGTCTACTCTGTGGCAGCTGAGCATGAAGAAGGGCAGCAGTACAAACCCATTACCTCTGTTAGAACAGCTAAAGCAATCTGCATCGGGTACGGTGCCAACTGACAAGTTTACAGCAAGTTCTGAAGCTGGTCTCTAAACCTAGAGGAGTGCAAGCCATATTAACTGCAATATAAGAAGGGCTTTAAGTGTATCAGGAGTGTGAAGTCATCTCATGTTGGTATAAGCTATTTTGTAAGATGAACACCTGGAGCTAAACAAAATTTGTAAATAGAATGTTAGATTCAGGTTATGTCAGGGGGTCTACAGAGAGGGGGATATATGAAAGATAATTTCATATTTGTAAAGGTTAGGTTTGTATAGATTAGGTTTCTATGTAACATCAATATTTGTAAATGACTTACTCACATACTAACAGTTTACCAAACATTTGATAGTTTCCCAAAAATGAGATGCATTGCCACACTGCTTGCATAATTATTTAGTTTTTTTTCTTTGACATTTTTGTCCAAAATTAAGTCATTATAAGGTTAACACTACTGTAGGTTTATTGTAATGTATATTATGTGTAAGCACAATTGAGAGTCAGTTCACCAGGTCAAATTCCTTGTTTGTTCAAACTTACTTGGCCAATAAAATCTGATTCTGATTCTTGTAGTTACATGGCTATAAATGTTATAATCAAATTTGATTATTTTTGTGGAATTGTCCCAAAACTACAAAGAAAGAGGGGACAAAATATAAATCTAAACTATTGGACAAAAATGCCAGTCGAAACTGATAATAATGAGCATTTATACTGCACTATACACTTCCTACATTATAAAACCCAGTCCAGATCCATTTATTGCTTTTCATTGGAATGCATATTGTTTTGTCCAATGTAACCCACTATACTGGGAAGGTATCTACCGTCTCATTTTCTACTGGTTATAAAACCCATGATCTGGCCATCTTGCTCTACCTCTTGAGCTAGAGGAACCCAGTGGGTTTTTATGTGTACATTTCCGACGAAGGAAGATGTCTTGTGCTTGAGTGTTCTGTAGTGAAGTACATTCTGTACAGTAAAAGTAACAGAGCTTGTTAAGAAAAAAAGACTAAACTGCACTTACAGTATAGAAATAGCTTCCATACAGATATTAGCCAGCGTTTTTAGTCCCTGATGGAGTGGCTGCACTTTAAGGCGATGGGCAGCTCTTTGTTGCCTGCACGCCTCTGCTCTCTTTGTGGGGATTATATTAATAATGGATGGGCATGGACGGCAGCTAGCAGAGCTCTGAGAGCAGTACAGTCCAGGTGAGCAGAGCTGCTAAGAATTACCCCCCCCACCCCCTCCCACACACACACACACACACACACACAAACTCACACTCACAAGCCACCCACATTCACTTGGCCTATAGAGCTCTAGGCAAAGAAACAACTTGGAGTAGCCCCTGTAGACACAGACACTGAGCATTTATAGAAATACACATGCACACAGACACCTACATACACTGACACGTTTCCACAGCCAGTGGGTGTTCATGGAAAAATATTGCTCCAGTCTACCAGGGCTTTGCATTTGAGTCATCTACTCAGGTGTGCATGCGTACACAGACGGTAAGTTATGGGTTCCAGGGAGCAGATCAGAGTCCATGTTCAGAGTACCGGAGCACGGCTCCATCAGTGCAGAGAAGCCTTGGGGGCTAGGAGACATGGAGACAGATGGGCAGCCGCATCTTACGGTCATAAAGCAAAATGGTGGCAGACTCGATCTTCATCTTAGCCAGCCGGTGTGAAGGGGGGGAGGGGGAGCCTCCGGATCTCCATCCCCAGGGATCCATGAAGAGGTCACAGAGTCCTGCCTGTGGAGCTTGTTATTTATATAAAAGGCAAAGGAGCATGGAAGTTTTTTTTTCTCTTTTGATCAGGAAGACTCAGATGTTTGCCAGTTTGTTTAATGAGCCACAGCTACCGCCATGCAGAAACTATGCTGGTGTGTTTGCCCGTTAAGGCATTGTTTGGGTTGTGCTCACCCAAATGTTTGGCTCTTGTACATCCAATGGTTTGTAATATAGACACTGTGTAAAACACTTATTTTTTATCATGGATTGGAATTGGAGGTAAAAGGGAAGGGAGGAGAGAGAGGGATAGAGAGAGTGAGCAGGGGATGGATATTAACGGGTAAAGACTGCAGGTATTGGATAGCAGTAGGATTATGGGACTTTCCAGTCCCCCGCCCATCTCTCTCTCTCTATGGGCACCTAGCCCTGTTTCAGGCACAATGTGGGGCGCCTATAGGCCTCTGTTTGCCTCGATGCAATGGCCAAGATCTCACTGGTGTATGGCGTATGCACGCTGCTTTGGGCCAAGTCTCCCTCCCTGATGCCCTCTAAAACAGATAGTTATTTCTGACATCTGATAATCCTTCCATAGTTTGCAACCACAATCAGGACTTTTAGTTGGTTGGATCTTCTTCATTGTGTCCACAGGCCCCATCAGCATAATATAATATTGGAGACTTGTTCCTACAATCAGCCAAGGTTTTCAACCATTTAAATGGCTTGGCACTTTGCATGAGAACTCATAACCACGGTCTGGGGTTTAACAGCAGGGAGGCTTTTCGCCTTCCATCACTCTGACCTCAACACTTAAATAAATCTGCCATTGTGATTTCTTGAGCTATTTTTGCTTAACCCAGAAATTCCCTGACTGATAACACTGAGTCTTTATTGCGAGGAACCTCACTGTCTCATATTTTCCCCTTTGTCTCTTGTCTTAGGTTTGTGGCCAAGAATGTGATACGTTTGCAGAAGCTAGGGGTGACGCACATCCTCAACACAGCAGAGGGCTTCTCTTTCATGCATGTGAATACCAATGCAGAGTTCTATGCAGGTACCGACATCACCTACCATGGCATCAAGGCCAACGACACAGAGCGATTTGACCTCAGTGCCTTCTTTGAGGAGGGGGCAGAGTTTATCGACAAGGCCCTGTCTGGTAAAGGTACGTTTATAAGGGCTTTGCTCTCTATTGGTTTCTCCATATTAGATTAAATAATAATTCACTGAACTTTGGAATCATCACCTTACTTGTTCCTACACTTGAAAACACAAATGGAACCTTATGCTTCTTATCAGGGAACAACTTAAACAGCATAAGGAATTCTTTATTATCTCTAAGCTTCTTGGCAAACTAACATTGTATAATGAAATCAATGTGGGGTTGGTGGACTTTTTAGGCCTTGCTAATGCAGGAGAGCAGACCGAAAGATATCTCTGTGGAATTTGTATTAATGTTACAGGCTCCGCTGCTTGATGTTCCTGTTTATGTGTATTGATTTTGTTGATAATGGCTAGGGTGACGTACCCACTTTTACCCAGAAAATGTCTTGTAGATATGTGTACAAGTGGGTCATGATTTAATCAGTAGTGATCAGTCAGCACGGATTTGAGCATTGCTTTTAGCTTATCAAGTTTTAAACATGAGGCTTTTGAATCTTAGAAATCAGATTTCACAGCGCAAAGTAAGAAAATTCCATATATAGCTACTAGGAATAACAAAATATAACTAGAAAATGCATTTCCTGAAGGAAATACCAGTGCATGAAATGCAAAAGTTAGGAAAGGAAGAAGAAAAGAAAGAAGAGTGAAAGAAGGAAATAAGAAAGGAAAGAAGAGTGGGAGAAGGAAAGAAGAAAGGAAAGAAGAGTGAAGAAAGGAGAGAAGAGAGGATGAAGGAAAGAAGAGTGAAAGAAGGAAAGAAGAAAAGAAATAAGAGTGAAGAAAGGAAAGAAGAGTGGAAGAAGAAAAGAAACAAGAGTGAAGAAAGGAAAGAAGAGTGAAAGAAGGAAATAATAGTTGAAGAAGGAAAGAAGAAAGGAAAGAAGAGTGAAAGAAGGAAAGAAGAAAGGAGAGTGAACAAAGGAATGAAAAGTGAAAGAAGGAAAGAAGAGTGGAAGAAGGAAAGAAGAAAGGAAAGAAGAGTGGAAGAAGGAAAGAAGAGTGGAAGAGAAAAAGAGAGTGAAAATATTGAAAAAAGGAGATAAAAATGGAGTGAAGAAGAGAGATTGAGTGTGAGAGAAAGTAGACTGAGAGGGATAGAGAGAAAGATGGAGAGATGGAGAGAAAAAAAAGTAGAGAATGGAAGGTGTCTTAATGTTCCTAGTTACAGTTAAATTGAGTGGGACAGAGAAGAGGTTCCTTTGATTTGGTGCAGCTGTCAGTGAAGCACAGGTGCAAGCCAGTTTAAAGACCCTATTATGATGTCATAATGGCCCAATGTAAGTCAATGGGGAAATTTAGATTCGTTTTTATTTAATATCTTAAAAAGTATAAAGTTTAGAAAAGTGAAAAATACATAGCATAAGTGTCCTTTACAAGACCTACGCGACAAAGTTTGAATTAAGTTTCTACGTTAAGCGGTTCGGGCTGAATTAATCGCAGAAAAAGGTAACAAGAATAAGAAGAAGAAGAAGCCTAGGAATAACAATACAGGGCATTTCATGCACTGTAATAATAAACACATGTTATAGGGACAAAGAAAAAGGCCCTTTCTGCTACTTAACACACCATATGTGAATCGGAGTGGACTCTGAGTCATCACACCAGCTTTTATAGCATACAAACTGTGTTTGAGGAACAGGTTGTGCCACATTCCTTCATGAATAAGTGTTTTTCCCCTCTTTAAGTCATGCCAAAATAGTTTCCTTCTTTTTTCTAATGATGACACATTTCTGGAATGACTTGAAACCCAAAACAATCATAGTCCCGTGGTTGAAGAATGTTAAACATTATAAACACAGGTAGTGTTTTCATTCCAATACCATAAATAGATTCCTAACTGGGGAAATCTTAACCACAGAGCTGTGACACTGTGGTCATGGCGATAAAGTTTATGAGAAAGGTAATAACCCAAGAGTGAGAAGCTTTATTGAACAATGATAACAATGTTGCGCAAGCCTCTAAATACTTTCCTCAGTATGTTGAGATATTTATCTTTTTACACCTCTTCCATATGGAATGATTTTGTGAAGTGCCGTTTCCAAAGTAGTATTAAGAGTGTCTATGTAAAGTGTATAGCAGAAGTGTATTTTTGCCAGGAATGAAGCACAAGTATATTGTGCACTCTGGGAATACCCCTGAGGTTGTTTAGCAGTTGACAAATGCCCTGGACTGGAATGCCTCCCAAGACAGTAATCTTGGACTCGACTCAAGAACATACTTTCAAATCTTTCACCTCTAGTGCCATGTCTAATTGGTGCCCTCAGCCTGATGTTTTATGGCATGGATTTTATGCCATCTCTGACACAGAAGTGCAATTATAAAGCATCTTAATTCTCTGCCAATTTGGCAGTGCTACTCGTTACACTGTAAATCAGCTGGCTGTTTCTGTTGAGGGAGGACATTGATCGTCCATGGGGGAATAGGCTGGAGAGCACGAAAGCGAGAAAACTTTGGGGAGAATATTTGCTGTCGCTTTGCAACCAGGGCGATGTTTCAGAAGTGACATTTGTGACAAGGCATGCTTGAGGGAGGGTTAGGGTGTCGGCCTTGCAGCTTGCTGACAGAATGCAGACGAGCGAAAAAGGGAGTGGCAGCTGTCTGAGGCTACTCCACCGCTGTGGCTCTGAATTCCTAACGCATCCGACAAGCAGATTAGTGGATACACTCCGCTCTGCATTGATCTGTAGGGAAGAGGAAGGGTTATTTAAAATTGTGAAAAGGTCATCGCTATGGCATAAGCAGCATCCCTCTGCTAACAAAGTTGATCAAGCTACAGTACAGTGCTAGAGCTACACTCCTGTGAGGTAGAAGAGAGAGGGGGATAGTAAGGTAGTAAAAGAGAAGGATGTAGTGAGAGAGCGAGAGATAGAGAGAGAGAGGTAGAGAGAGATCAGGTTTCAGATGCATTGCTGATCCTGCAGAACCAGCACGATAGAAGTTGGCAAGGTGAATTCCTCCAGGGGCGTGAGCAGGTCGATAATGAATGTGTGTAGAAGAGGCAGAGGGAAGCCGGGAGGGTGGGGGCTTCTGGCTGGCACCAGTACTCTGTGGGGCGTAGGGCTGGTGAGAATGTGGGTTGACTTTGCCTGTCTGCTTCAGAGGTCAGCTCCACGTTGGCTTTGTCCAAGGCTGCTTTGCCAGGCCCAGATTGAACAGACATGGCATATGTTTCACCGCCCCCTTCTCCTTTTCCCTTCCTTTTCCTTCTCCATCCCCCTCTTACCACTGTACACCTGTCTCTGACCTACTCACACTCAGATCCATACTGTGCTATTCTATGTTCCTACCCTACTAGTGGAAACAATCAATATCTGCCTCACCAAGGCAGCTATAGCTGGATTTCTGGATTTGATCCATATGTGCTAAATACCAGAAATAGAGATGCTGATAGATAAATCATTATTGGACTGTCTGCAATTGTGTTTAGCAGGTTGTTTATAATATGATGTATGTATTAAATGATGAAACATTAACAGGCAGAGTAATTGGAGATAAGTGTGGTGTAAATCTCAACTTGTGTCTCAAAAGGCACTAACAACAAAGCTAGGGGGTAATTCTGCATCACACTTGGCTGTTTTACGTTAATCTTTCTCTCTCTCACAGGGAAAATATACGTTCACTGCCGAGAAGGCTATAGCCGCTCTCCCACCACTGTCATCGCGTACCTCATGCTCCGCCACAAGATGGACGTGAGGGTTGCCGTGGCGACCGTGCGTCACAAACGAGAGATCGGGCCCAATGATGGGTTCCTCCGCCAGCTGTGCGAACTCAATGAGAAGCTGGCCAAGGAGGGCAAACTCAAGACCAAATGAGAGGAGGATGCCACCCCCTCCTGGGGCTTCCCCAGTTCTGCCTGTGAACTACCACTGGGCTGATTGGGGACTTAAATCTGCTCCAGGCCAGCTGCATATTGATTAATTCACACAAAAAACACACACACACACAACTCATGTATAATTATACAGGTACTTACATACCACACACACATACGGTTTACCAACTTTATATAATCCCGGAAACATTTAATCACCATTACAACTCATCACCAAGCCGGTGTGGTAGGGTGGGTGTATGTAAGTTTCCGTGAAGGAGGGGGAAGCAGGTTTCTAATTTTTCCATCACTCTCTGCTTTGGTCATGATTACTTCCCCCTTCTTGTATCTCACCTCACAGAAAAACCTCCACAGGTACAGAATAGTGTTCACCACGGTCACTGTTCCACCTGTTAAGCATTCCTGTGATCACAGTTTAGTATGTGTCGCATTGTCCAATTTTGGAGCTTGAGGGCCCAGACACCTCTAGAAACCTAGATGATAGCACAATCATTCCATAGTTTCCCACTGCCGTTCCCTACCTTGTATGTGTACGGAGGGTCACAATGTTAAGGCACCTAACAAAACAGGAGTGTCTTTTGACTTCCTTAAACAGAGCACCAAGATTTTCCATCATGTCACACAGGGTCAGTGCTGTTTTGGGGTTAGATTGAAGACTCGAAACCACTTGAGAAAAATAATTTCTCTATGCCATGTATTTTTATCTCACATTCTTCCTGAAACTAGGTTAGATAGTTGGAATCCTCAGAGGGTTTTCTAGCAATCAGACTCGTCTCTGCTGATAGTGTTCAGCAATAATTAACCCCAGAGCCTGACCTTTGAGTATGCCATTAAAAAAACTAACATTCCATGCTAGATCATAAAGGAGCCCCTAGCCTTTGCCTGTACACATACTCACGACAGAACACCTGAGTCCAGGTAACTATCCAGTTCTGTGCAGCAGTGACATTGTCTCAACTACTCCCATACAACAGTTGTGTAAATAGTCTGGCACATTTACTATAAAAACCCACTTGAGTAGAAAACCACAGCCTTGCCATGCCAGTTAGTCACTGCCAAAACACCATTAAAGGGCAAGGTTCAGGGTTTTAAAGTTAAGCTCTATCTTTTGCTGTTTTAATAACAAACTCTCCTTTAGCATTTTACTTTGACTATCATTTTGACATGTCTCAGTGTCCTGTAATACAACGTTATACAATATATATCAACTGTTTTACTTGAACAATAACAAACTCTGAATGAAAAAAATGAAACAATTTATTTTATATCTTACCACAGTCATTGTGAGTTTTCCTCCATCAACGTATTTTCCCTTCTGTTTGAAGTATACTGAAACTTGACGAAATAATTGTCGGTGGCAATGGTCAGTATGCCATTACTGTAGCACCTAGGAATTAGGTTAGAAAACACTGAACTTGTCCTTTAAAAGAAATGTCCATTCAAGACCTCCCAAAAACTGCGAACACACTGGTCACCCGCTGTCACCTTGGTCCATATGCACACCCATTAGTAATATTCTGTAGTGATTCTTATTAGAATGGAGGAAAACACAGTCATAACAGATTTATTACACTTATGGTTCTATATTAACGACATGAGTTATGAGCTGATTTAGCGACTGAGCGTAATCCCACATGCTATTTAACATAGCAACACCCAGTGTCTCATCTTGTTCTCAATATCGTTAAGAGGACATGGCATTTATGGATGGATGTACTCTACGAGTGTGCAGTATGAACAAAAAATGTTCCTCCCCGCGGGATGTTTTGTCCTAACTGCCTGGCCTTGTGAGGGCAAGAGAGCTCAGTGGCTATGACCCACAGCCACAGCAAACATTTCATCCTGATCAGGGAACGCTAACGCGGGGCTCAGCCAGTCTCTTCCTATGACAACCAGAATCACTTCCATTTGAATTGAGTGCACAAAAAAGAGGGTTCGGGAAATCATTAGTTCCCCCACGTCAGATCGATTGAACTTGTGACCATAGGCCCCAGGGCTGATTTGTGTGTTCGCAATGAGCTAGGGTCCTTCATAAATCACACATCTCCACTCGACCACACACACACACACACACACACACACATACACACGCACAGACATACACACACCAAACAATTTAAGTTGTGCCACAAGACACAGTATAGGCTAGTCCCTCTCTTCATATACGTACATGTACAGATATATACATATAGATATATACATGTATAAACATATTTAAGTGTTGACATATATGAATGTATAATAAATGTATCTATGATGTATAGGTATTATCAGTACATGTGTTAGTTGGTTAAGGTAACTATTCAGCATAGTCTCTGTAGCTTAACCTCACATTGTAGTGTTATAACTTTCACCCACAAATACTGCTCCCACTAAAAATTCATCATAACATGTTATGAATTTCCATATCTCATATCGTATATATATAGTGCCTGTTTTATATATGTGTCAAAACTATCAAGAAAACATCACAATTCTTGTTTCATGGGTTGTTGTTTTTTAGTTTTTTTAAATATATATGTGTAAGTCGGCAGATGTTAAGATGGCTTTGTGTAATAACTGTGATGCTTTTAAAGTTTTCATTTGTGCCAGTTGCCATGGTGATCATCAGTGATGTCAGTAAGAGGGTCCACTGTCAGCCTGCCGTAAAGGCTAACACAGTCATGGGCTATGTCTACCATTGATCTCACCTATCATCGATGCTGCTTCTCATTGCTGCTCAATTTTTTTTATTTTCTTAGAAACAATTAAATCAAACTATACAGTTATATAACACACTTTCTCTATAAACATTCCTGTATAATCTGGAGACATAGGCTTTGTACAACCTTAATGACTGTAGTTATATACACTATAACCGGTGTGCTCACACACACAAATTGTATACAGTGAACCAATGAGGATTCTCTGCCAAGTAAAGCGCCAAAATGAATTAATAGAAATAAATGTTTACAAACATTTTTCAAAATTTGAAGCTCAACTTGGCCCTATAACTCTCCATGTCCTTGTGACAAGTTATAAGCATGATTTTTGTCAAGTAATAAAGAGCTCACTTAGTCAATTAGATAGAATAAGACACCATTTCTGACCTATTGTTCTAAGATTGTATATGTCACTTTAGTTGGACATTCTACTGTCACAGACTCTTTGGGAAACTGGCTTATAGATGTCAAATATTTGATTTAAGGCATATAGTTGGCTTAGAGTGACTGCACTGGCTAGAGCATGACTATGAGATCTTGTGTGATTATGTGGTTCAACATGATTGTACTTAGAGTGATATTGTTTATGGTGAACACACTGTTAAATTGATGATATAACTGGTGGAAGATGCAACACTGCCACCTACTGTTGACCAGCTCTAGTAGTTTGCACAAAAACTCCTTCAAAATTGTCAATTATACTGAAGTAATCTGATTACACTTCTTACTTAGTCATGCAGTCCAGTTTGTTATCTCGTTTTGTTGTTTTTTAATGACATTATAAAGAAGGTCAGACTTTGTTTCCAGGTCGGTTGCTGTTTGTATTCTCAGAACAACAGTGTCAAATTCCCTTTCTGATATTAATATCTGTTCTAGCTGTTACAACAACAAACTGAAAATGGATTGTTGTTTAATTTTTTTCTCTTCCAAATCTATTCTTATTTAAAAAGCTCCTATGTTTTTAGAATGCTCTTGACTGAAGCTGCGCCCAGAACTTGGCTTGGGTGACACCCTACACATGCACATGCATGAGTTGCATAATTGCTTCCTTCACTCACCAAAGCTAAATTAAACTAGCTGATCCCAGCTACAAGTTCTCGGTGTGCCTGAACTAACACACCACATTACGTCAGGCTAAACTGCTGTGCATTTTGATATGACGGCACCACCGTGCAGCAGGTTACTCTGACCCCCATCATGAAGACAGCTTTCACGTCTGTAGGGGATCGAGCACAAGTAACCCCTACAGCCCTCCTACAACAATAAGGCACCTGACATGCACTCATAGCCCCCCCACCGAAACCACTAATCACAATATTTCTTTGATGTTATACAGATGTTTTAAGTTATGAACATTTGGACACGGTATGACTCAAATATTTAGGCGTATAATTCCAGTGTTGCTGAAATGGTACAAAGTAAGACAGTGGTAGAAAAAAGGAGCTGTTATCACCACATCCCACCTTAAAGCCTTATACGGAAGACTGATTTTTTATATTTATATTTTTGATTTAAGTATCCACAACTCACTGAGCGAACAGGACAGCTCCTTCACAGATACAGACACTGTTTGTTGAAGTGCACTTGATTTCAAATGCCAATGTTAATTTTTTTTTACCCGGGGAAGTTCTTTTTTTTCTCCTTTCTTATGTTGAACAATAAATGATTAAAAATGAAAACCTCTGATGAATAAGTCTGTCTTTCTGTGTCTCTTGGTTCTGAAATCGTAATTTTCTCAATAGGCACAGGCGATTGCAATTTCCCTGTCTTCTATTCCTCTGGAGATGGCAGCACTTCTGTCTTTCATGTCTTTGTGCCACAATTCCTCGGTCACAGGAAGTAATAAAACACAATGCAAAGCCAGAGCTTATAAGAGGTCATTGTCCAGTGTTGCAATAATGATTAATTACCCACTGGTTTCGTCTCAGATTGGAGCATGAGAAAGACTCATTTGTAAACGTGCAGCAGAGTGGGTTGCATGACAGTGCCCCATTTCCAGAGCATGGCCTTCGTTCATATGTTGCAAGCAATCTTTTTTCCACAGCGCTTGATTACCAAAGAGTTGAGGAATGTCTTCACTTGAGGGGCAGGGAGGGGGGTGGGGGGATAAAGGAAAAAGAAATCACAATAGTCCCATGATTACATCAGAGCATCAGGGACTCGGGAGAACAGTCTGGCGAGGTACACCTGCGTATTTGAGCTTACTGTTGCCATTATGTATTAAATGGAGGTCATTACAAGTGGCTCAGTTTAGAACACCCAGCCTCACTAGTTTAAGCTTCTGCTACTAAGTGTATGTAATTGTCTTGAAATTTGTGTTGGAAACTCGCAAGAAAAGTAAGAGATTTGTTCCAAACTAAAGTATAAGGCGAGTCATTTTATTTTAAAAGATATAATTTTACAGGTAGGGCACATACAAAGTGTATACTGTACATATCGTATGTATACACCTATAGGTACACATTTTTACATTTTCCGATACTTTTTCTTTAGCCAACAGATGGAGACAAATTCCTTTCAAGTCGATATGCAGCTTCTTTTCCCTGTGAGCTTTTTTTGTGCTCAGTGTCCCATGACCTCAATCTCATTCTTTCTCTCCCCTTCCCTCTCTCTTACACACACACTGTGTGCTCAATGCACACACAGCACTCTTGAGCAGGACAATTTCCCGATGATTTGATGCAAATGGTCTTTGTGGTTCCACAGCATTCAGCAGAGGCACACCTGGTGTTCAGGGACGACGGGCTGTCCAGGAGGACCACTGAAAACGCCCAAATCAATTGAGGCCCGATTCTACAGCCAATCTCCTTCCATGGCCCCATGCACACTGCAATTACCAGAGCCCAGCTGTGGGATCCTTCGAGAGGCCTATCCAGAGGCCTCTTCCCTGACACACTAACACTAACAATTTACGTGGTAGGGCAGTACACATTGACACATATACACACACATGCATGCACATGCACTCATATCCATGGCTGTACAGTCATGAGCACACATTCACATTTAGGCAAACACACCAGCCCGTATTCACAGATATGCACAGGGATGCGCACACACACGCGCACACACACAGGAAATGAGAACTAGAGAGGACAAAAGCAGATGCCAGCAGCCCACACACTAACTCATCTCCTATATCTGTGGTGTATCTATCTGAGAGAGGTAATATGGCCATGGCCTCTTCTCATCACATTAACACAAGTGTGTTTGAGTTATTATATGTGTTGTGAGTGCTACACACATAGTAGGGTGATGCATTCCTGCCGAGGTGTGGTTGGCAAAGAGGAAGTGTGTGTGTGTGAGAGCATATGTGTTTGCTATACAGATTCTGTAGGATACAATGTGGTAACAAGGAACCTCTGGTGCCAAGCAAGTGGGTAGCTTCATACTTGGCCTATTACCTTCACCATATAACAGGGGCAGGGACAGGGACAGTGCTGCAGTCACAGATGACTTGGATGGATACTGACCTGCAAGTGTTGATTGTATTATGTGTCATGAGAGACTTAATGGAACAGCATTTATTGTACTAAGTAAAAATAAATGCAAACATAAAAAGTCAATAAATAAACAATCTACATAATTATACAAAATGATATAGATGTGAATAATACAATTTTGCTATCTCTGATTAGCTTGTGCTTATTTCTAGGAAAGTCTGTATCTAATTTTCCGGAACATTTTTATTTGAAGACATTTCCATCTCCATTATCTAGATCTGACTACATTTCCTTTTAATGGACTTAGACATACACTCGTCTACACTTTAATGTTTTTTTTTCATGGTCTTTTTTCCTCCTCCTCCTTCTTTTAATGACTAACACATGATGATCTCCGCTCTCCTTAATCCTTGCGACCCATTCGACGTAACATTCCCATAATGAAGGAGGAGAGCGAGAGAGAAAGAGAGAGACAGAGAGGGAGAGAGAGAGACGCACATCTGTGGAACAGCGCTAATTATTGGGAAATATCAGGGAAAACGGAGCTGGAATGGATATGTTTCAGATCCTCTTCCAAGCGCCTGTGCCCGCAGTGGTGTTGCTCCTTTCATCTCGGCGTGCTCTGTTGTTTTACTGTGTACGGCTGATGATTCAGGGCTGATGTTTATTAAGGATACTGTCATGTTAGAAATGGAGCAATATGGCCGCCCCGCATCTCACCAACCGCTAGCCGTGAAGGTGGCGGGAGCGCTCCGCTCTTTTACAAAGGAGATGAAAAATTACTGTTTTTTTGTGTTGTTTTTGTTTTTCGTCTTTGAGAAGAAGAGCAGAGCATATCTTCGGCACTGCTGGACATCTTGTTTTTCTGTCAAAAGGTTTTGTTTGATTTGCACTGTGAAATATGAAGGCCTTGCACGCTTGCAGTCATCAAGCACACTAATAACAGTTTAGAACAACCTCAATGTGGGAGTTCAAACAAGTGACCTCAATTTACCCACAGACATTAAGTTCACATGAGAGAGAGAGAGTTTGTGCTATTGTGGTCTTGTGGCATCAAGAGACAGCAAATCAATTTAGCTCAGTCATGAAGAGACCCTGCATGAGGCCTCAATATGCTGCATCCAAGGTCAACCGTAAATCTTAGTTTTGTGGGATTAAGAGAAGGCAGCATGTCAATGCACACAGGCCCTGTTCCCCTGTAAGAGGGGGTACCTCCCACAGGGCTGAAAGCACGGGTCCTCCATGCACCGAATGTTCTTAAAAGGCTTTAAAACATCTTTAAATTCAACAGGCTGATAGGAAAGGTTCTTTGGTGAATCACGCGTTAGATTCCAGTCCACTTGTTGGACAAAAAGCTGGAGGTTCATCATGTAATAAGTTTAATTTACTACACACCTACATACCTTTGAGGGTAGTGGTGGTGGTGGTGGTGGGGGGGTCTAATCAAACCCAACTAACCCTAGTGTGACACAGGACTGGGGCCTCAAGCATGTAATAGTAAAGAAAGCTGTGAAAACACCTTTGTTGATGCCGTATCACCTTCCTGCTAGACATGTTGGCAGCTCCACTTACCCATGACAAATATATTACTTAGGGACACATGATGGTAAAGGTTCACGCAAGCACAAACATACACCCAGGGGCACGCACACACACAGACACTTAACCAGTCCCATACACAGACCCATTCATCTTAAACCCAACACACACACACACGGTCTAATGTTCACAAATGAAGTATGAGGAGATTCTGATCGGTGTCTCCCCTCAGCAGGTTTGTTTTCTCCCCCTAGGCCGATGGAGAACGTTGGGTGGCCATGGGACTAACTCTCTTCCAGCTCCATCAGCAGCAACCTCTTGGCGACGACCTGACCTCCTTTTATTAGCCCTGCTGATAATTAGCTTTTGCTGGATTAGATATGAGAAACTAAGATTATTTTCAAAGGCTTGTTATCTGGTTTTATGAATCCCATAAAAAAGCAAAACTTGTGAAGTACTGTTCAGGGGAGCCCTCTTGAAAATAACTTCTCTTCCCCCCTTTCCATACAGCCCACATGAAGTCCTGCATGTTCAGCAGCTGAGTCTGTTTATACTTTCATGGTTAATTAACACACCTTCCTTTCGTTTTTCTGGGAAACTATGACATTCCGCTCCAATGTGCTGTTGCTTGTTGGGAAATGAGCCTCTGCGATAGCTTCCTGTCAACAACACACAGAGAATACAAGCCAATATCTCGGAGCTGGCTTCACTTCAACGCCACCTTACTGATCCTTTGATAAAACAGCCATGGGTGTCGATTCGAATTTTATGAATCATATTCTCCGCCAGATGTGCAGGGATGCAATCTGCGACACAGAACATCCACGTCAATAAAAGTATCACGTTTTTGCTTCATGAAACACATCCCTCACTGCTATTCGGTTGTACAACCTTTGCAATGCTTCTGTTGAAGTTTAATGAGAATATATCATGCTGAGGAAACACTCAGTAAGCAGCCTATTCAGAATAACCAGCTAACATCAGATCCTCCGTCACATATCCTACAGAGCTTTCCTCTCTCTGTAAACTCAATCATCCAGACACATGCCTACATATGGATGTACCAGAGCTCCATGTCATTATCACCCTGTCTGATGGCGATCTGGATAAGGCCCTGTCACCAGCCTCCCTATGGCGACACTCACACACAGGCCTACTCTGGGTGACGGTGGTTTTAACGGTCAGCTAATAAACATGGCCGCCCCTCTCCATTTCCAGTCTCCATTTCCAAACCATATGGCGTTAATCCCACATGCAGACCTGCCCCAGCTGCCCAGCCACTCTGCACATGCTGCAGCAGCAGCGACAGCACCAGGCCCCACTGCGCCAGGGAAGGTTAAGCAAACACTAGGCGCATAATTTATGGTCTATGCATAATGCAGTCTTGTAAACCAACAGCATTCTCGTATAATGAATAACACTGACAGTGAACATCAAATGACTGTGTGCAGGTCACGGGGAGAACTGACAATGCCAAACTATTTAGAGCAGAATTTTCATGCATGGGAAAAAACCGAGTCCGTTGTTGGTCTGTTGAATCTCACTCGAAAATACCCCTTAGATCCTGGTTCGATAAAAGCTTGTAAAGAACTATCCATCTGGATTGTACAAAACGTTAACCAGGAACCAAGGACATCGACAAAGTAATGTTGAAATGTTGAACAATTCATTCTTTTTGATAATAATATCACAATAAAGTCAGATTTTTCCAACCTCTGAAGTTGCGTGCAGAGCTCTTGTTACTTCCCAATATCCCTGCAGAACGTTTCAACTCTTACCCAATTTGGTGATGGACCATGTGTCCTCCCTTCTTTACCCCCTTTTTACTCAGTCCTTTATTTGAATCAATCTGTTTTTTTCAGCGGTGCAGCTCGACAGACCTAACCCACCACCGTGTGAGAATGCCTTGTTAAAAATAAGGAGGTGGCTGGAAAAGCTGCACGTTTGCAGTGAATAATTTGCCTGGTAATTACGGGACCTGCTAAAAATAGCACCTGTGGCAGGCTGGCCTGACAGTGCCGGAATAGGGAGAGCGGGTGGTTAGCATATGGGCCTTGTGGTCGGGTTAGGTCTGTCCAGGCTCCCGAGAGAAACCACAGTTGAAGTTCCCGTCGGTACCCATAACCAAATGACTGCTTTGGAATATGAGGCAGCTTTTGGAAGCGCCGGCACTCTGTTCGGCTCAAACTGAGGTGGCTGGTGTCACTAGTGTTCTTCACAAAGGGAAGAAACCGCAGCCATCTTGTCATCATGATCTTCAAAAACAGGTGCAAAAAAGTTGCAGATGCTTGCAAACTCGGCCGACACTTCGTCTTGTTCTGACCTTAATTTGATTTTGTCATCCGGTTTCAAAACCAAACAATTGAGTCATAAATCAGCACAGTGGGCTCATTCATCAGCCTCCCACACAGGAGCTCTTGTATCTTCCTTAAGCCATAAAAAGCAAATACGGCACATATAATCAGTCAGCAGAGGACCACTGCAGCAAATATACTACATGTTGATTAGTAAGGTCAGTGTACGTGTATGAAACACTAAATTACCTTTCAGTCACCTCTGCTATACATCAACCTGGTTTGGATTCAATTAGGTAGGATTTTTTTTGTGGCCTATCACATGACTCTGTTGGAAGGAATCGGTCCTCTCATGGTCTTGTTACTACGATCTTGCAGCATTGCTAAATCCTCTACTTTAAATGAAAAGGTGCAGACGCAGCATGTCCACTGAAAAAAAAGAAAAGCGTGCGTATGCACAATGTTAATAAATCAGATCTGAGCTGCTGGATTGAGGGGCGAGGTAGAGTGGAGGCATCCAAGGAAATTATGTGTGTGCTGTTAAAATGTACACTTGAATATGCAAAAACAAAGTCCAGGTAGTTCGACGCAAGGTTACCGCTGCTGACCTCATGAGTGCCCGGGGCTCCAGCGAGGTTTGTTTGGTTCTCCTTCTCATAAACAGGAGGCACCAGCTTACGTCTCCACTTTATCACCAGCACTTTCCCATCTGTATTCTGGGAACAGGCAGAGATCAAAGACGGGCAGGCTCCATATAAATCACAGTTAGATCGCTATTTTCTGCCATTGGCAGACTATTCTCGAATGTTACATTGTCACAAAGAGGGCCGAGTTCTACAAGATTACATGTTTGTTCACAGTGCATGCTGGGTGGAATAAGCCCTGTCTTTATTCATGACACTAATTAGCTGTTGTGTCATTCTATTATGCCCTAGATACTCTCATTCTAGAATACCACACAAAGTAACCTACAAGGAACATTTTTTTGTGTATCGATGAATGAGACAAACCCATATGTCTGTGACAGAGCGCTGCATTGTTCCATATCGGCACCACGGTGCCAAAAGCTTGAGACTGTTCAGAGCGAGGAGCCCAGGTCTCCCCGGCAGCACTGCTGAGCAGCAGGGGAGAATCGGAACACAAACAAGAAAGAGGCGTTTTTAAATGTGGGTTCCATCAAGTCAAATGAGCTACACTATGAGAACCTGTGCGACCAGCCAGATTACTGTTGGTCTGGATTCATCATAAATTCACTCCCTGTCAGTCTTGGGAGGCTGACTGCTTTGTTTATGTGGCATTAATGCTGTTCAAGCTCTCTGTTGCAAGAAAAATAGCCTCTCTCGTGGAGTCTGGATCACATTTAAGCTGTGTTATTTATGCTCAAGCTGTTATCATGATAAAACATGCCTTGAGCCGGTGTTGTCTCTGCTGAAAGCCAAGGTACCTAAATACGGCTGCGAATGACAGGGAGCGAGTGTGAGGGTACAATCAGGCTGGCCCTGTGGCCGACATCGTGAGCGTTACTATCCCTCGTGATGACAGGAGTTGACGATGTCAAGCTACATTTTTTTGGTGAGAATGCATTCTGTTGTTGTCTATCTCCCATTTGCCAGTCCCATTTGTGAATTGTTACTGTGCCAAATGGTAAAATATACAATAAGCATATAAAAATGAATAGCTTCAACGGCATATTCAATCAATTAAAGGTTTTAGAGTTGCTTTCACACGTGGTAAAAGTTGTACACCTGCTAATGTTTTCAGTAAGACTGAAGCCAGGATGACAGTGAATGTGAATGGCCTCCCCAAGCTGCCTGTGTGGTTTCAGATTCATTTTGACAGATTAATAACCCCTGCATCAAGAGCAGCAAAAGGATTTGGTTCTCAAATTAGAAAAGAATACAAATTAGCTTGGAAGCCCTCCGAAACATCTGCAGGTGTGGTGTGTTCATGGTGTTTTGTGTGGTCTCATCAAATGTTTGACTATCCAAATGCCTAGTTGTTTTCTTTCCCTCAAGAGGGCAGTATTTGTACAACAGTGTCCTCTGTGAGTGGTACTTGAAAATGACAACCACAATCCCCCAAAATGTTACAATACCTTACTAGACTACCAAAATCTCTTAGCTTCACTGGTGAATCAAGTCTGCACACATGATTCCACGAGTCCAAGTACTGGTATATGGTATATTATGAATTGAGTTCCGCAACATAAAAACAACATAAGTACAATTTGAAAGGAAAACTTATACACTTTAAAACTTATATAACATGATATACTTGTACTACATTTGAAATGTATGTATATATAAATATATATATATATTTTTTTTTGTGGGGACTACATCACAATTGTAAGAAAGTAAGCAACCAATATAAAACTAGTGTAAACCAGATTTTTTTGGGGGGGTCTCAAATCAATAGTCAACTGCCAGTGAAGGCTCTCTAAAATTGCTCACACCTTTCTACGGGAGCAACCCCCCCCCCCCTCTCCCTGTCAGTTTCTGAATGAATTGGTCAGATCGGATCCCTCCCACTCTGTGTAAGTTAATTGTCAGTTTTTTTTTGTGCAAAACCTGAAGTACTTAAACAGCGTGAACGCCTCACATATGGGCGGAATTGTTCAAGTTGTCCTACAAAACATCCGATAGAGTTTCTCCTCTCGGGCGTCGACCGATAAAGCATGCAGGTGTCTCTGGTTATGAGCTACTCCGGTGCGGTGCTGCTGCTGCTGCTGCAGGGATGTTGTACCGCTGCACGGGAATGGGGGGCTTTAAAAAACGATGCCACAGAAAGAATACCAGAATACATTGATGAAACGCCGCCGGTGGAGCGTCAAACACAGACAGTCAACAATAATACAATGAATCGTCCAAAAAACTCCGGGCGGATATCATCTGCGAACTCACCTACTTATGGTAAGAGCTGAAATAGTCTCTCGGCACTTTGTCATATACACGTAAGGTTTAGAATTTCATTGCATAACCCATATGAAACATTTTAAGGAAATTGTTGATATTTTTTTGCCTTCATCACTCTCTTAAGCTTTCCTTTTCATCTTTTTACTTTTCAAGATCCACGAAATAATTTGTGCGTGTTGTGTCCAGTTGTTATTTGCATTTCATATTTGTAATTTTATCATGTCCGCAAGTTTTGATGTCTGCAACGTGAATTCTCCTAGATCGTGACCTTTAACGTAGCACTTAAACTTCCAAGACGTTCTTTGGTATCCTACTTTGTCTGTCGGCATTAAAGTGTTTGTTTTACCCTCTATATTATAGTTAAATGAAGTCAGTAGGCCTACAGTACGTTCTGGGTTATCATCTAACCACGAGAATTAGACTCCAGACATCTTGAGGTCATGTCAATATGTTTGAGAGAATATTTAAATGTATCAATTAAAGCTGTCAAATGTAGTCTAGCTCTGATTCTTCAAACCTTTGCAAAAAAAGAAAGAAAAAAGTAAAGTAAAAAAAAAAAAAGTAAAACCTGTACATGTGGGTGGCCAGATAACCCATCTGTGCTGTGGGAAACCTTTTCCTGTCTTTTTAACATCATTAGAAATCTGATGGTAAATGGCAGAGAGCTCATCTTGGGCATTTTCTAAATTATCCACTTTCTTTCGTTGTGCCAACACGGTGAAATCTGTCCGGGCTTCTCTCAGCACTGAATGTTGATATTATGACGGCTGTGTTGAAAGCCACAAGTAGTTGTTTTCAAGTGGACTGGACTCGCACAGACACGCACACTGTAAACCTCTCTATCCCTAATCAAAGCCTCTTTTTTTGCCCTTGCGAGTAAGACAGCGGAGTTAAACAAACTAAGGTGGGGAGAAATGCCTGCAAGAGTAATGTCTGATTTGAATTTGAGAAAGTCTTGAATGCCTGCGGTTTTTCATCCTCACACAAACTCAAGTGATGCACTTAACGGATATCATGTTTTTTAGCTCTTCTTTTGTGGCATTTCCCCTCTTTTATACAATTAGTCAAGGTCTGCCTCTTCCACAACCATTTAATTGCAACAGTCTGTTTGGGAAGGGTCTGAAATGCCAGAATCTTGTTCTAAAGGGGGAATTTCTTGGGGGTATTTTAGAATCGCTGTTTAAATACCGTGCGGCTTTGGAGAATGACTCCCACCTGTGGCCAGTAAAGGTTGTGCTGAAATCGAGCTGCTTATTTTTGTTTGGAGGCAAATAATTTGGCTTGTTATTTTTCACAGCACCTCTCACATACACATCCACATGCAAGAGCACATGCACGCACACATACACAGACAGATTCGCACGCACATACACAGACGCACACACACACACACACACCTATCTACACCCACACACAAGCAAAATTAAATGTTTTATAATGATATAGGCCTAATTATTGTGCAAACTAAATGGACACATTGCACTTGTTAATCAAGCCAGTCATCTTTAAATTTCCACCCAGATGAAGTTTGGAGTACTTGATGATGATGATGATGATGACAGTGATAACAACCTTTCTATACAGCTTAGTATATACAAGCAAACAAGTGAACCATGCTTTCTGCTGGTATTTAAAACTGAATCGGTTTCAGATACCAGCAACATTCCAACAAGTTGAGCCGTGCCCTTCACGTAAATGTAATTACAGCAAACTCATATGGGACTGCTTTCTCTGTGTTTGTGCACACCATGTAAATGTTGTGTCAAACACGCAACAACAAAACACACACAGACACACACACGCGCACACACACACACACACATATACACATAACTCAGAGAAAGGAGGAAGGAGAGAGAAAGGGAGAAAGAGAGAAGAAAGGGAGAGAGAGATAGAGAGAGAGAAAGGGAGAGAAAGAGAGAGAGAGAGAGGTCCATGGCTCAGTGGTGACGTCTGAGCTCGGTGGAACTTGGAGGGGGGTCATGGTAGATATGCTGACCTCTCTCTGGCTCTGCTCCAGATCCTCCCTGCTCTCGCCCTGCTGCTGAGCCTTCATAAAACACAATATCAAATTCTCTATGAGCGATGGAGGGAGGGGGAGGGGCAGGGGAAAAAAGTAAGTCATCATACACATAAATCCTTTGTTCGGCTGTGCAAAGAAAGCCGCAGAAAGAAAATGGATCCTGGGAGAAGTGTATCGTTTCTTCATCTAACACTTACTCGGGCCATGTGAAAGAGTGAGGTCGGACACCGTCAGCAGAATAAATTATATCTAGCGCTGGGCGAATTAAAGAGACATTTGGGAGGAGATATGTCTTCATTTACAAGTTTTACTCCCTTTGGCAAATGATACATTTTTAGTCATATCTTTTGTTTGAAAGAGGAGATTTAAAAGTAGAGAAATCCAGACTAATTAATCAAACAAACGTGTGGGATATTAGGTTCTGTTCCTACATCTCCTGCACTTACTGAGATGTAAATGATCACTTGAAGCATTTCCAAAAGACCCCTGAATTATCTCTTATCTCCATCCAATCAACTCTTAAATATTTTAAATGTCACATTTCGTTGAATTAAAATCTACTTTTACAGTTAATCACTTATCAGGATTAATTATCCTACACTGCACAGACAAATTTTCCAAGTCAAATATGGAGTTGCTATTGCTGGGCAAGACGCCACGTGATTAAAATCTCCTCTAATCTGATACACATTTTCTTGTGGTGGATGATAAGTATTCAACATTAACATTTGTTAGTCGGAAATTCACTGAGAACTTTGTCTTTGATAATCACAGCGCTCTTTCAAGTCGGCATTTAAAAAATATGGAAAACAAATGTTCACAATACAATATGGAACGCTCTTGAAGATACTGATCGTATGTCTTGGTAATGACATAATCATGATATATCATCCAGTTCTGGGAGTTGTCATCAAGTCCCTCGCCAGTACTAATCCTCTTTCCCTATCTGAATCTTTCTCTTTTTTCTCTGTGTGTCTTGCTCTTAAACCGAACTAAATAAGAATGCATGTGCAGTGTACATGTGATATGAAGTACTTGAAAACAACAGAATACTTATGGTGACTTTGACATCCTTAATAACATTAACCAAGTGTACATTCTTGTGTCCTCTGCTTTGTCTCCTCATGCCTCTCTCAATCTGTGTCTCTGTACCTCCCCTGCTGTTCCCCATTCCCCCTCTCTCTCTCCTACTCCTCTCCTGCTGTCTGTCTTCTTCCTCTACCTCTCCTGCTGTCTGTCTTCCTCCTCCTCTTTCCCTGTGCAGCGGCTTCAGAGATGACCTGCAATGAACTGCGGTCCACCCGTTTCATCACCGACGGCTTGTGCCGCAGCGCCAAGGCCGTGCGGGAGCTGGTGTGTTCAGGCCAGTGCCGGCCGCCCAACTCCATCGGGGGGAAATGGTGGCGAAGCAGCACGTCTGACTACCGCTGCGTGCCCGCCCACGCCCGCACCCAGCGCGTACAGCTCCACTGCCCCAACGGCCAGACGCGGACCTACAAGATCCGGGCGGTGACCTCCTGCAAGTGCAAGCGCTACACCCGCAACCACAACCAGTCGGACGCCAAGGAGACGGCTTCCGCAACACAGAAGGCTCACCGCAACAAGAAGCGCGCGCGGCAGGCGCTTGTGCGGAGCAGGAGCAAAGCGCCCGCGCTAAATAGCAACACGTACTGAAGGAGGGAGATGAGGAAGTCATGCGTTATGTGAACTGCTACAAGACAGAGTTTGAATAAACATCAAAAGGAAAGAGACATTCATATTCACACCCATACACATGCAAACCCATACACTTGCACATGAGCACAGATACCCAAGCAACAAGCAAAACTGACTAGGACAGACACTTTCACTCACTTACTCACACACACCACACACACACACACACACACACAGCCAACTAATGTAACCGTCCAAACGCCACTCCTTGATTCCAAGGAAAGCAGAGATAAGAAGATTTTGTAAGCTGCCTTTAAAAGAAATTCTATATTTTCTTTGGACTGTCATGTAAAGCCCCATTCCTACCTGTTTTTTACTGTACTGTACTGTATCTGTCACTGTCACTTTCCAGACATACTGCCAATCCTCCCCTTGCCCTGCTTGCTAGACCAATTGTCATTGTGTAATAAGGGGTGAACAAAGAAAAATACTTTGGAGCTTTATTGGAAAGCTCACAAAAGGAGCAATCTACAGATTAGGGACTTTCATGTTTGGAATATAACTATTCAAGTGATGTATCCCAATGTTCTTCAACTAAAAAGGACTGATTGAGTGGGTAAAACCTGTACGTAAATCTTTTGCTGCGCATATTTTGTTGTACCCACAACCACAGTGATTGTTGAAAGGTCTGCGAGTGTAGACATGGGGACGAATGACATGATAAAGTCCTCTTCAACTCATCCCATTGCTGCCAAAGCAAGTGTCATCCCAGCACATATACTGGGAGCAAACATGGACTCAAAGCTGACCAAACCAAAGCGAATGAGGGAGCCAGGCTTCCCCAAGACAGACTTGTGCTGCTTCACTGCACCACAGGTGAAGTGTGTGTTTATGTAGCTGAACTGAAGTCATCACCACCAGGGAACGGCCCAGTGGTCGTTTGGCTGCCTTAGGGTGTTGGACCCTAATGGGCCGCTTCTGCTGACAGATCCGTGAGGTGTAACATTCTTAACCCTGGTCACCGCGCGGAGCGTCCCCTCAAGACACAGCCAGCGGAGAGCTATCCGCTAACGCTAATCCACACCGCTGGCAGGGGGGGACCTGCAATTCCCACAGCCCCCATAACAACCTAACCGGACCTGTCAGGAGGAACCAAAACCGATTACCAGTGAGACAGAGTGGGAACAGTTGTGTCAGCACTCCACCATAGAGGTCCTGCAGGGCCTCTGGAGCTGCACTGGGTATTCCAGTGACTTGTCCTAATTACTAAATGGTCCCATTCCTGTGTTTAGCATTTGAGTCATAAAAAGCCATTTCCTCTGGACATGGCCAGTTCCTGTTTGTTAGAATAGGGCAAATTAGGGCCCACATGTGCGCGTGTGGAGGAGTCTGCAGCAATTGCGCCAGTGGTTACCTTGAGGGCATAGCGCTGGTGAAGTTACGCCTTCCCTGACTTCCACTGGAACTCATTTGAACTTGCTGGCCAATCACAATAGCTATCGGATTCCAATAGTCCACATTCAACCCTGCGTGAACTCTCAGTGTGAGGACAGAATTCAGTCTCTTTGACCTTGTCTCTCTTTCGACTCATCCACAGAATAGAACACGTAGAAATGTAGCCCAAAGCCAAAGCTAAATATGAACAGCTTGTTGATACAACAGGGTGACACAGGATGCAGACACCAGGGGAAGGTACAGAAATGCCAGACAGTGTTGTACTTAACATCACACACGACAACACATGCAACACACAGACACACAGACATGAAACCCACACATGTACATACTCACTGTCTAATCGTTGACCCTGATCTCAGTATATTTTATGAAGAATACTTTGGACATTTCCGCACATTGTTTGAGCCCTGATGTTTTCACTCGATTGCTTCCATATCGCTGCTCTCTAAACAGTGCTGACAATGTTTGCTTCTCTTTCAATTGTGTGTTTGAAATAGCAACTGGAAGGGATCTTTATTGTCTGAACAGAGTTGCGTGTATAGCCTGATTGTACATAATGTACCTATGTGTTCTGCTGGAGAGGGTCCTTTGAAAGCTCCAAAGAGATGATCCACCTCCACAGTGACCCTAAGAAGGACTGTTACAAAGAATGAACTGCGTATTTATTTTTCATTTCTACATTTAAATTATTTATGCAACTTTTTTGTAGTAAATAATAGCCATTATTGTACAATATAAAAGAAATAGTGACATTCCTAACATAAAAAGAGTACATGAATAAACTAAAGCAAAGTATATTTGAAAGAAAAAAATGAGTCTGTTATCTTTCTTTTTGCTACCATTGCTTTGACAGTGTCTTTCCCCCGCTTGCCTTTCTTCCAGCACGCTACCCATGTTTCTCAATAGGGTTGGCATAAACAATGCTCAGCAATTAGGAAGTTGAGGTTTTGCTGTTCTTTGGGATGTCTAGCCAGGCCTCACAAAAGGGCGAGAAAAGAAGACTTCGCACTAAAGAATTTCACGTCAGACAGAAACGACTCAGTCACAACAGCAACAGTGCATTGCCTGGCGCCGTGAACTCGAGCCATACATTGGCATTCAACCATTTATTGATGTAAGCCTTTTAAGCCCTCTGCATTTCCTCAAGATCTAAGTCTCACATTGTGAAAGAGATTCAGGCGCACAAACTTGTCTTATTCCACTTAATCTTGATGCCCCCTGTGTTTGTCGTGTCTGTTACACACTTGAGTGCTACACGTATTCACTCATGGTGGAACTCCCACAACACAGCTAACTCAGACCAGACGCCAGTACACAAAACTCAATGAGGTGTTTATGTTGTAATTTATACAGTTAAACATTCCCCAAACTTGTATATAACTCATGGCAGACCTTTGGGTAAAAAATTCAAAATAAATCGGTTAAAAAAATAAAAAGAAAAGAAACGCCACGGAAACTATCTTCTGGGCTAAATTCTTTCACTTTTTTTCTTGTCCTGCCAATAGCTAAAGGTTGACATTTAATCTCGTAGAGGATCATCCATTACAGCCAATCCCAATATCATAATCAAGCCACAGCCGAAGCCACTTGACATGCCATGCTTTCGCTCAAATGCTGCTGGCAGTCACAAACTTTCCCAGTAATTCAAGAACAAGTGCTCGGGCGCGACGCATGAGTAGTACCTAAATAAATTGATGCTGACAAAGCATCTGCCCTTAGTTACGGCGTCCGGACAGAGTCATTACGCGCCAGTGCCCTGGCACGGCCTCTTACCGCCGTGAGGAGCACAGGGGTGCCTGGAAGGTCAGACAGGCCCTGGTCCTTCAGATGCTGCTTAATGTGACTGCGGTGACTCCTTTACGACTCATACTATGCCTCCCCAAAGGCCTGCATGGCACGCCATACCCTGAAACATGAAAGAGACCGGAGGGTGCAGGTGAGAGGCAGACAGACAGTTTCATGGGCACAAAAGCCCTGTGTCTCTTCTGGTTATCATGGTAACCTCTGGGGGAACCTTGAATGGCTTGCCAACAATCTCTGTTCATCACAGTTCAGCCCATAACCTGGTGTGTTCACTAAAGTAGACCCATGAAACACCACCCAAAATGTTCAAGCCAAAGTCTAGTGTGTAGGATATCCACAGGATGGTAGACTAAAACAGTTAAGGATAACAGATTTAATGTGGTATGGTGTATTGGTGTTTGGTGCAACATCCATTTTGTATGACGTCGCAGGAGTATCCACTGTGGTGACTTATGTTTAATGATAAATGAATGACTGCAAATCTAGAAGGATAAATAACATGTATTACATAACCCATTCTGAAGAAAGCATGTGTTTTTTTTTTTTTACTTCCCTCCTTTATACCAGTCTTGCAACCTTCCTAATTCCACGTAGTTTCAGCGCAGCCATACACACTCAAACACACACACACTCCAGCTCACATGCAATCCTGCCTCACAAAAACGAAGTTTTGGGTGAATACCTCTGATCAGCTAAAACCTCAAATCTCCTCATTGCCTCGGCACGTCGTATTTCTTCCCTGGCTGACCGTGATTCATGTAAAACTTAAGACGCGGCCCTCACAAATGCACGTTACAGGCCCCTCTTAGTCCTTTGATCTCGTCCTAACAGCACGGTCAAATGTCTCATTTCAACAGGACACACACCATTACTGTGCAGCCCCTGCCAAGATGCTCTTCAAATAAAATAGGAAAAAAACCCAGAACAAATAACAGAGTAGTAATGCAGCCACTTGTGTGGCTCGCCGACTGTCAACACAAAAGTGCACTTATGTTTTGCCAAGCGCAAATGAAAAAAGATTTGGTACAATAGATCGAGTATCACCTTTTGAAGATGATCAGCTGATCTAGATGTCGATGGCGAATACCATGTGTTTTTGCAAGAACAAGCCGGGTCCCCTTTGGTGGCGATTACCACACAAATAGAAACAAACTGGAGGAGACAGTCGTAGCATGCAATTCACTCTTCGCTCATTAAAATCAGTGACGGGCTCTGCCTGCAAACAAATCTTTTGAATATTATGTTTCCTGGTGGGCCGCCTGCTCAATTGCTTAACTGCTTTTGAAGACATCCAAGAGCTTTTCATTTTCTTTTTTTCTGTGTGTCAAGGGTGGATACGTTTACCGAACACAGAGTATTTTCATTGCAATAAATGCTTTTTTGGAGGCATTATCGAGGATTACGTAAAGACCAGAGACATTGCTGTGCCCTGGTCCGTGCACCTCTGCACTCGAGCCAAGCCGCTCCGGCAGCGGATCTTGTTCCCAGCGCTCGGCACATGTGTGCAGTGACAGCGGAGCTCCGAGAAGGATGTTTGTGTTCCGCCGGGCCCCTCCCTTCTCAGGTCATCCATGCTAAAGAGTGCAGAGTGAAATCCAAAACAGAGCAAGCATTGGCACGGGCCAAGGGGCACGTGGAAACGCACAAGTTTAACTAATTTGGTGTCCTCTGTGGCCGGTCTTGGCTGTAGTGAGGGAGTCTGTGGGAGGGAGAGGGGGTGTGGGGCAGGAAGAGAGGTGTGTGAGAAGGAGGGGGAGTAGGGTCAGACCCAAGCCGAGGCTGGAAGAACTGACCGTGCACTTCTACACGAGCCTCCTGAGAAACGCCTGGTTGCTGTTTGTACTTACCTCATATTGTGAGTGGTCCATAGGCACAACTTGACTAGAAGCAGGGGTTGCGAAGGCTGGTTGTAAATTGCCCAGCAAGATGGCTGTGTGGGGGGGGGGGGGGGTGTACCAGAGTCAGGGGGGGCGGGGAATACATGGAGGGAGGGAGGTGGACAGTAGCATCGTGGGTCACCCACATTCAATGAGGCATGTCTGTCCAGGGAAACTAGGGGGCCAGTGGAATACGAGCCAAGCACATGTGGAGAGGAAGCAGAGGGAGAGGACAGGAGAGGAAAGGAGGAGGAGGAGAGGGGGAAAAGAGGAAACAGGACGCTCAATAAACATACACAAACAACAAATAACCACAAAGAAGAATGAGCTGGCGGCGTCGTGGAGAGCACTTGCCCTGAACTCCATTGTCACCATTTGGAGTTAATATCAGAGGACAGCAGGAGAGAGAAAACACATATTAATTCATCCACATGCAAGCAAATAAACGAATGCAGCCGAGAATCAGCTTGTTGTTATGTGCAGTGTGTGTGTGTGTGTGTGTGCGTGTGTGTGTGTGTGATACTCATGGAGGCAACAAACACTGAGGCCTTGCTCTACGTGGCACTTGACAGCTGGATGCTGGCCCTGGCCTTGCTCTGTGGTTTGTTTGCTTAAAAGATTACAATATGTCTGAGTCAAACAGACACCTTTCACACTCGCCCTCCACCACATAAACACAGGCCAAACGAAGTGTGAGCATGTGGTATGCATTCCTCTCTCAATTATAAAAGGGGGGAGGGGGGTTACTGGAGTGTGTGTGTGTGTGTGTGTGAGAGAGAGGGGGGGGGGTAACTGTAGGTAGAGGCCATCGAAAGCGTGTATGATGTCACCACATATGAGACAACCACAATACATGATGTCACCAAGAGGCCAAAAGAGCAACGTGGAAGATGAGAGGGTGGGGCCAGTGGAAAAACAACAGATAACAGAGTTGGCATGCAGGCTACACCCTAATCATCAGAATAGCAAGCCACTTAAAACAATACTTTGCTGTTGCACAACACTGAAACTGCCTTCAGATGTTCCTGGATAATGTCAGACTCTTGCTTTCCTGATCTGTGGGTTTGAGCATTACTGCAATCAGCCGGCCTCTCTCCCCGTCCCCCTCTCTCCACACACATACATATATTATCTCTGGTAAAGTAGGATTTTCTGAAGATTACGGTATTGCTTTGTACATCTCCAGCATAGCCTTGCCCATCCCAGGCGAAAGGAGAAGGGTGGTTTAGGAAAGGCAGTCTATTCTCATGCCTGAAAAATGTCGGCCTCTTTCAGTGACATTTATTGGTTCACATCAGCAGCAGTGTCAAGTCCAGATGGTTGCTTAAAATGGACTGTTTTCACTTAGAGAGTAATGGTCGAAGGATCTCATACAATCAAGCTGCTCCCTTGTTCATTGTAGAAGTAAGGTGCACACGGGTCAAAAGAGCGCACTTCAAAGGCAATGAGTGAGATGTTTGGTGAGACACAAGTGATGAGTAATCACTGCGTGTGCAAGTGGAAAAGAGAAATTTGGAAAAATCTGACAAATTAGAAAAAAAACAAGAGAAAAAAACGGCAGACAAAGCATGTCATCAAAAGACGGGAAATGACTGGTCATTGCTTGCCTCATTTAGAAGACACACAAAAACACATTAACCTTTGCAAGACATTCCTGAGACGGAAGCAAGGATGTCTGCGCAGGGCACGCTAACGGAACACTAAAACCCCTGAAAAAAGCGAAACATGGCCAAAGACCTCCATTTTCAAGAGCAAAAAACCATCTCTTTCACTGATTAGACTGTAATACGACATGAGACACAGTTGACAGATTAAAATCACTCCCTCTCATCTCTCCAGGCGGGATGGTGGAGTCAGGCCTATGTGTCGTCGCAGCGGCATGTCCAGTGTGGCAGTGCACAGTGAGGAATCACAGGGCCGCTCCTCTCCCCCGCATCTCATCACCCGGACGGGCACCGCAGCTGACTCTGATCATGACAGAATGTTCTGGAGCCGAATGCACACATGACGACAGACAGTTTCTCCCCCCCTCCGCTCCCCCTCTGACTGGTCCCCATTTTTAAGAAGTCTCTGTAGCATTACCTCACCTCTCAGCAAGTACTGTATGGCACTGATGGCTAAGCCCGCCACACTAATGCTGCTTCCCAAGAGCGTCAGTGAAGTGCCAACGTACCAATTCCAGGGCAGGCAGTAACTAAGCCGCAGGAAGGGCGAAAGCACAGAACTGGGGCTCGCAAACACCGGCAAAGTGCCCTGCCACAATCATCTAATGGGTTAAAGGTGCCACAGCCACAGCATCAAGAGGTCAGACCTCTGCTTTTTGTTACAGCAATACAGCAGCCATGTCAGAAAATCATTGCTCCCTTTGATTCCGTAGCGAGATAAGTGCTTTTGAAAATTCCAGACTGTTTTAAAGGATTTAGTCCCCTGCTTTCAAGCTGAAATTAAAATATTATTCTTTGAGCCTCACACTGCTCCGTCCGATTGTGTACCAGATGGAAGCTGTTTTGATTGGGGTATTTTGGTTACTTTGACTAATCAGACAGCCTGTAGTTACACTCCCCCCCCTCTCTTTTAGCTTTCAGCTACAAAACGCAATCAGTGAGAATGCAGTGAAAATTGCTTCCTCACGTGTGGCCCGGTGCGAGGCCTGACAAGAGGGTTAGGAGATATCTCTGGGATCTCTCCGGCAGCTTAGAGAGGGGTTTGAGCTCCAGAACAATTCAGCTCTCTAGCCTTATCGGATAACACGTGTCCGCCGGGTCTACGTGTGTAATTCACCCAGGTATAATACCGGACAATGCCGAAGAGACGCCGCTTCAGAAACCTATTGTGCTCTGCAAACATAGCCTGCATTCTGAGGACACAAATAAGAGGAAATGGGCTTTGAAGACCTCTTTGTGAAGCGTTTCAAAGGTGAGGTCCAGCCATAAAGTTCACCTGCACAATGGGCATAACATGAGCGAGTGAACAGGCAGGGTATAAGAAGACAGACTCAGTAAATGGGCCTCACTGACTGGCACACAGACCATGGCGGCACTGTCAAAAAGAGGCAATATTCCGTCTGTCTGAGGAAAAAAGACATTGCGCCATGGAAACAGTGTGCCAGTCAATTTCCATAATAGGGAGTCTTCTGCCTTTCTCCTTTCTTTTGGGCTCCCTAGACTCTCTCTCTCTCTTTCCCTCCTTCCAACTGTCGGCCCACACAGCACTTCTCTCGTTTAATAGGCCCACCGACAGGCCTCAGTTCATTTTGTGCTTTTTCCACTTTGTCGTGAACGTACTCCCCAGGTCTACATATATATTTGTGTCTTTTGTTTAAGGTTGAGTGAAGAGAGAGGCCAGGAAGCCATTTTATATCCCCTCAGTGAGGACACACAGAGCACTGATAACTGGAGCACATGGGGCTCAGCCTTGGACAGGAGAGATAGAGTGAATTAGGGCATTGATCTGTGGATCAATAAATAGGATCATTCAATAACGGTCTCTCAACAAGGTCAGTAATGGACAATGTTGATTGAAGGAGAAGCTGATGTTTTTCACGCCTTCTGCGTTGAAAAGTCTCAGTGTGTAAAAAGGATTGTTGTGATTAACTTCTGCAAAAACCTAAAAAATCAAGGCAAAATTGTTTTGGTTGTTTTCCTTTCAATTGGAAAACCACAACTGACACAGAGTAACCCTCTCAAGACAAATAACTGCATATCAAACTTAAAAGAGCCCCTTTCGTTTTTAAATAAAACCACAGGCTTGCATTTTAGTTCTCTGGCACCATGAAAAAGGCACAGGCATATTCCTCTCATGCAACCTGATTTTGTTTTGTCAACATTTGCACTTCCAATATACACAAATGCCTGCCCTCAGTGATTATGGGCAATATAACATTGGAGGGCCCATTCCGTTCCCCTTCAGAGCTAATGGACGTTTTTCAGAGTGTGGAAACACTATGTGGCGCGACTGAACCTAAGATCTTCCCAGAGGTCCACAGCCCGACCACTGAGGAGATCCGGAACCTTAATCAAGCCTCCTATAACTTCATTAACAGGCCTGTTAGTGTCGTGTGACAGCTTGGAAAACCCTTTCAACTAACACAGGGAAGTCTTGTTAGGAAGCTGTGCCGTTTTCCCAAACATAAAATAGCACGACACGACAGTAAACGAGAAAAAGATGGATTGGCTGCTCGTACCTGTTGGGACCTGAATCTCAGGATGAGCGTGATCAAGAGAATGGAAAAGTTCTGGTCCTCTACTTTACCTTCAGTTCTATACTGCATCTGGAGCAGAAATTAAGAATCTGCTCTCATTTGGAAAAATTAGAGTCATTGGTCCAATTTTCAGACATTGTTTAAGCTTTAGCAATACTGATGTTTCAGTTTTTGGCCGTGTCTATGTTTGTCTTTTCACAAGACATCTGCAAACTTTTTTCTAAAATGATTGAAATGAATAATGATTTCATTTTATTATAACAATATTTCTATGTACTGGACTTACAATATGGACTGAACTTAACTACTTCAAAACTAATGAACATGTCTTTCGCGGGGGCACTTGAAAATACCCCTTTTCTCAATAATGAAAAATATCCAGAAACCAACAACTGACCAAAACCAGATGACTGTAAACTAATTTGCCAAATGAAACATCTGAACACTTTGTTGAAATGTGTTCAGAATAGTTAAGCAAAGATTAATGTCATTTTCAGACAAGTAAACACAACAGACATACTTGGAGTTTCCACTTAAACCACTGGGATGAAATCTAAAACCATACTTGACACCCAGGCAATGAGGCCTGGGCCATCTCTTGTTAAACTGACTTGAAGTTTGGATGCATTAGTTGCATTTTGAGTTCAAGGCATGAATTAAAGAGGAATTAAAGAGAAGCACACTGATCACTGTCAGGCTGATTTCTCACGCATTCATCCCTTTTGGGGAAACCTACCTATTTCAAAGTGATGACAATAGTCATTATAAGTCTGATACTCAAGCCTTGGGAGATTGCTGAGCAGGGTTGTTATTTCTCTCAAGTGAATTTTAAGACTTTTTAAGGATACTGCATGCTTCCTATAAAAGCTGAACTAAACAGAGATGTTGCCGTGAGCCAGTCAAGATTCATGATGTTTGATTTGTAGTAAAAAAAAATCTACATTGTCCCACACAAATAAAATCTTTTACCATGGCACTCACATGATTCATGTCTTCTTGCAGCAGAACAAAATTAAAGTAGGCCACATTACTTCTGACACTGAACGCCAAAGTTATATCAAAGTAACTTAAAACATGATATGAAGTGAAGGTCTGACACCTCATGCACACTGGTGAAAAAAACACTGCTGACAGTCCTGAGGCCCCCTAGTCCTTGGGGAAAAAAACATGATGCCTACAGTCTTTGGCCGACAGTTCACACTGCATATTAAATAATCAGAGGTCGGCGCAAGGTTGGAGCCAAGGTCACCAGAGTCTCACAACGCCTGGGGTCATCTCTACCCTAACGAGCTGCTGGTGCTTTTCTGCGGTTGAGCGTCAAGTGTTGAAATCTGCAGACGTGAACATCAACTCTGCAGCCTGCGGAGCCTACATCTGGACCGTAAACCCATTCCGAGCGCCCACTTCAACTTGGAGGCGCACTAACAAACAGAGGGGTGGGAAAGCCAGTCTCAGAGAAACATGTCAGTGGACTTTATCACTTCCCACTTTATTAAAATGGAATTGTAAACAGCACCAATGCCTTTTTGCTTACTAACACATTGCCCTGTGTGTTGTCCGAGCAGGAAAAACAAGCCTTTCCATTCCTCCTCCCTAACAGCAACAAGCCTCATTTTTGCACAATGAGTCTTGGCTTTCTCTCTCGCTTCTTTTTTTCCCTTTTGTTTTTTTGCTTGACGCACATACTCCCTGTTCTCCCCCTTTCAGTCAGATCAGAGATTCTGTGCGTTTGATCTCTCTCTCCTCGCCACAGCTCGTGGTAATTAAAAAAGAATGCGACTAGCCCTGTGTCGCCACGGCGGTTAAGAGGTAATCCTCCCCCGGCCGCCTAGGGCCGCTCTGGTGACGGAGTCCACTGGGCTCGTAAGGTGGCTGCTCCAAAACACGGAGGATCCGCCACAGCCACACATACCAGGCATTCTCGCTGACCACGCGGCTGGAGGGGCAGTGCCTGGCAGGGGAACACAAGCGTGGAGATTGCCCCGTTTATGTCATAACATTGCATAACTCCAAAGAGCCAACAGCCATAGGATATTGGGAAGAAATGCTTCTGATCGAGTATCCTACCCTGGCTTTAAGCCACAAGCTTAGACTTGAATACTGATGCCCAGGTGTCTAATGGGAGCAGCGGACAAATAGTTAGGCCCTTGGAAAAAAAGGGATTCAGAGGATTCCTCGATTCTGGTGAAGGAGCTGACACCCTAAACTCGTTTGTGATGTATTTGGGAATGTGCGCTTATGTGTCTGTAATGTGTGTGTGATTGCATGTGTGTTTGAAAGAGACAGAGAGAGAATGTGTGAGGGAGTGTGTGTGTGTCGTTGGGGGGGGGGGGGGGGGGGGGGAGTATGTATGAGTGTGATACAAAAGTGGGGATCAAAGATATGATAAAAAATGGCTGATATTCACCGATGTGAAACACATGCTAATAACAGGAACCTGGAGAGGCTCAGCAAGACCAGTGACCCGTAAGACGGATGGCCTCGTTTGGAGCACTTGTCCTGGTATCCGTCAGGCTGTGTCACAAGCAGGATGTGGTCCTTGTGCTCTGACAGCCACCATAAGTCTCAGAGGCTACGGAGCCCCTGTCTGGACCAGCCCGGCCGAGACCGCTTCATTACCCCACTGCAGGTGCCTCCTGTTCAGCCCACGGTCTCAGTCTTGGGGTTCATGTCTGTTTGAATGTACTTGGGTTTCCGGCGTTTTTTTTTTTACATACACTGACACACACACGCACACATACACACATGAACACACACACAAAACTAGGGGGGATACGCAGCTACAGGGACACACTCATATTGATACTCACACTCAACCTAACTCAACTTTTTGTATACCATACATATCTAAATGCTCACTCCAACCACACACTCACATTTACCCACACATGTGCCCACCAAAGCTGGGTGTTATTACCATAACACTCCACAGAGCAGGGGACCCTCATACCATGATGTCATGCGGTATATGTGTCACTGTACGCAGTATGATTAAGTGGGATAGCTGTTCCACTGGCTCACATTTCACAATATTAAACTTAAGTCAAAGAACAGAGATACAGGAAAAAGAGACTAGAGCGGCCAGGAATATATCATTTATGTTTAATCCTATAGCTGATCCCTCGGACACGGGCTAGCCAGATGTATTTTTCTACCATGCATTGCGATAAGCCACAGAAGTGTTTTGTTTTTAATATACCCCTGATGTCCTAGGGAATATGCAGTCAGATTTACAGCTTGATGGACCCATGGTGAAATGGACTTCAAGAAAGAAAAAAAGAAAAACTTTGACATTTAGACAGGTGATCACCCAATCTATTTTCAGCATCCATGACTGCCAAATGTTGTCAACCTGGCACAGGAGAAAGTCTCTCGACCAGAATTCCGTCCCTCCCCACCCTCCCGGCAACATCAGGAAACGGTTTCAGGAACTCCAATGCTTTCACCCCTTGGCCCACACAATGTCAGAAGAAGCCCGGATGACTGGAACTTCACTTTGTTTCCTCCTAAGCTCCCCTTTATTTCTCCTGGAGAGGAGGACATGATCAGGCTTACATAACTCAACAGACTCAACAGCAAGTGCCATATCTCATACCGGCCTGGCGTTGTGCGCTCATTTCTTTTATGAAAGCGCTGGCGGAACACTGGGCCCAGCAAGCTCAAAAGGCTTTGGGCTGTAAAATGGATTATGCTCCAACGTCATCTGTCAGAGGGATAACAGTTCCCCGGTCAAAATCGTCAAAATAGTTTCAGCAAGCCATGTAACAGATAGAGATGGTTAAATAAAAAAAAAGAAGAAATCTAATATCGTGTTCTATCACAGCATAGAGTGTAGGGCTGCTCAAGATCACAGGCATTTGGGGGATTTGGAGTTTCATGTCCTACATGTCACTTTAAGTATGATATCATACTGGAGAAGATAAAGAAAATAAAAACATGAACAATAATTTGCTCTCAAAGACCCATGAGTGCATGACTTGGATACTCAAACCCAGATGAGGAAAGACTTGCAATTGACCCGACCGTTATTGGCTGTGGTGGGCCTGTCTACAGTAACACAGGGTATGTCTGCATTTTAAGATCTCTGGTGTGTGTGTGTGTGTATGTGTGTGTGTGTGTGTGTGAGTGTGTGTGTGTTTGTGTGTGTGTGTATGTGTGTGTGTAGGTGACTGAAAAAGACGGCCGCCACCTGTTTGGATCTGGAGCACATGGTTCTGCCTATGGTCCATAGTTAGAGCGCTTCTCTCTTTCCTCATACTGCATCACTCTTCTGAAGTCAGGTCCGATCAGCGGCTGGCGTGTCTGTATAGGGCGAACCACTGCTTTGTTTTTCTCCCTTCCCCAAGCCCTGTGCTCTGCTTCCAAAATGCATCCAACAGAGACCCATAAGTGGATACTGCTTTAGGAAACGTCTCTGATGAACAGACCCACTTGTTCTTCAGGAGGAATGCTTTGCAGACCAGTACCATGACAACAATGTGTAGCATACTTAGAAAGAATGCCAGCAAAGCCAACAAGTCGTTTTACTGAAACAATTTTGGACATGACTTAGTTCTTATATGTGTTAGGGACCGCACCACCTGTTGTGTCAGACAAAGGTTTTCCTACATCCAAATACTAGGTTTTAATTACTAACCAGACGAAAACAAAAACTGAAACGAGAGGTAACAAGACGTCTATTGATGTGAGTGCCATGGAAAACAGCTCACTCAGAGTGCATCAACAGGACAGCACTGAAAAATGCTGTAGGGCTGAAACAGTATCGCACCAACGGGACGCACTGAACACTCCTCATTTTAAAGTCTCCCTTGTGAACAACCTGTTGGAGCCGAACGTGCATCGCACATGCTGCCGATGGCTGGGCTCGCGTTGTTAAACTCAAACAGAACATGAGGTCCGAGTGTCACTCGGACTGCAGGGTCGGACACAGTCTCGAGTGTGGCAGGACGTCATTGCCGAAGTGCTGCAATAGCCATTAAGGCCGACAGCGCTTCCCCAAAAACCTCCAGCACTGGGTCCCACAGGCGCTGACTGAGGAGACAGATGGTACATAAATTACCGCTAAAAGACAAGAGCAGGTCGACCCTCTCGGACAGATGCTTAATCTGCAGCCAAGAGATTTTATTCTTCCTTGAAAGACAAAAAAGAAAGAGAGGAGAGGAGAGAAGGGGAGAGGGTGGGAGGGAGGGATAACAGAAAAAAATCAAGGGAGTCATTTCATTAAACCTGAGGTTGGCAAGGGTGCACTTTGGAGTGCTTCCGCATCTGGTGCTGTATTTTCCAACGGCCCTCTCCATTTTTCCTTACACCAAACACATTAAATCATTTAACCTCTGATGTTGCTTACAGAGTATCAAGTACCCCTGATGTTTGGTTCAATTGTACTCTTGCAAAAACAACTTGAACTTTACAAACTGCATCTCCTATTCCTTGAAGAGCGCTGCCAAAGTAAGCACTGAGGTTTGCTGGCCAATACAAGCCAAAAGGCTCGACCTTTGGCTCTCAAAATTAACACAGTTATGCCTTGCCAGCTCTTTCTTTTTCACCTCTACTTTTCACTCTTCATACAAAATAAAAACAGAATCTCTTTCCCTCTCTCTCTCTCTCTCTCTCTCTCCCTCTAAATGTCACCCCTGGGAATGAGCAGTTTTATTTGCTCTCATTCTCTCCATTTCTCTCTCTCATCCTAAGAGCTAATGCCAGTCACACACAGGGCCTCTAAATCAGAGTCCTTTTGCAGCCTGTGCTTCGTCCTCCACTTGGGGCCCCCTTTGGGTGGGGAGTTTTGTATTTGCCCCCTTGCACCTGCAGCTCCAAAAGGGTCAGAGCCACCTTCCCACCCCACCCCCCCACAACTCCACTCTATCGGTCTCCCTGCCCCCCATTCTCAGGTCATTTAGGTGTCTCAGGGTCTCTCTCTGAGGTGTGGATCCACCTCCAGGGGCCTGATTAGAGCAGACTGCACTCTCAGCTGTGTTTGCTGCCTGTCAGAGCAAGGGCAGTTTTATAGGGTTCATTACAGAGAGGGAAGAGGGGAGTGCATGGTGTAACATATGGAGAGTGTGTTTTACTGCCACTGGCTGTCCGCTAAGTCCAGGGATCACGACTCCTCCAACAGTCACTAAATCATCAAGGGTTTTGCTGTTTTTTATTCGCTGATGAATTTCAGAAATGTGAAGTTGACCGCCAAATGCGGATGCAGCATGCATGTCTAAGAGGGTGGGAGTACCTTCCTCTATTGCTTCCTTCCAAAACACAAATCAGCACTAGACCCCAGAGAGATATAGGAAACACAAACATAAAAATAAAGTATATGGAATGAATACTACCTTATAACCCACTGACTTCGATGGGGTCCAAGTAAGTAAGTCCTCTTGGGGTGCAAGTTCTGACTATTTTTGTTTAACTTAAAAAGCAAGCCAGTTACAGAGGTCAACTGTTCAGGACTTTCCAAAACTCATTTGCTTCAATTCATGTTTATGTGTAGTGCTGTGGTAATGTTGTTTGTTTTTATTGGTCAGTGTGGTCCTCTTGGCCAAACTGCCAAGCATTATACTGTGGGTTGTTATGTGGTAGCGGTCTGGGAGCAAACGCCTGGTGTCAAAATCCACTTCTCGGGTTAATGCAAGTTAATTATATTTGGGCACGCCTTGCTGCCAGCTCCCTCTCTCTCTCTCTCTTCCTCTCTCCTTCTTTCCGAGACTGCTGCCTCAGTTGGTGTGGCTCCTGTACCCAGACCAAGATCGCCTCCTAATCCAGCCCTACGTAAGTTTCATCCCTGCCAATGTGTGACTGCATGTGAGCACATAAACTTTCCTTTTATTGGGGATTTGCTAGGAGGTAACCCAATACTTTCTCTACTCTGTGTGAATGCGCCTAATGGATGCGATGGAAAAGAGAGGCTAGGTAATGGAAGCACAGGGTTGCTAATGCCCCACCAGAACTCAATATTGGCTGTGAAAGACTACCTACTTTGCCAGACTGAAATATTTTACAGTCTATGAATTTGGTGCCCATGACAGTAAACTGTTATCCAGTTCCTCCTGTGTACTTTTGATGTCAGTGAAAATGACCCTCCTCTGTGGCTGTGCATATTGCCATTGATGACTTAGGTGAGAGAGCTACATATTAAAAGTGAGATATAACGATCCCTGTGAGAGCAGTAGTGATAGTGAGCTCATGTTGACTGTTTGACTGCACATTTACCTGGCATCCCTTCTCACCACCACACTTTGGTGGTCCTTCCCCACAGAGCCAAACCCGCTGAAGGGGCCTCACGTCCTTGAGGGAGGCTGGCAGGCCTGAACAGAGAGAGCTCTTAAGATGGGGCACCGACACAGACAAGTCACCTCTGTCATGAATTTAAGGAGGCCACAGCGGAGACGCTGGCACAGACGCGGACATCTGAGTCAACGTGCCACATAAAAAACGGCAGACCGTTTAATCTCCTCCGAAACTTTTCTCCCTCCCTCCCTCCTTCTCACCTCCCATCCCCCCATGTGAACCTCACACAACCTGCACTTCACTACTCTTTACACTGAAAATAAAAACGTGAAAGAAAAAAGGGTGGTGCGTGCTCTTAGAGACTGTCGATGTGAAGAGCTGAATTATGCATCACGGAAAAAAAGACAGGCTCCCAGTAATAAATACACATTCAATAACATCATCACACTTGCACCAAGTCGCTTGGGAGACAGAGATAGCTCTTAAAGATTTCAACTCACAGTGTTGTTCATGAGTTCTGTACTATACTGATTCATTGTCAGTGTCAAGATGTTTTTCGGTAGCATATGTTTTATTTTTTTTGTGGAAAGACATTTGTTCTTTTGCTCACAGAGAAAAAAATACATTCTTATATTTATGAGGTGTGAAGGAGAGTGTAGTCACATTTCCTTCACATTTGCTTTGGTTGATGCAAAGCTCGACTATATGAAAAGCAGAGACGTGTGAACATGATGAAGTGCATTTCAAATAGGTGTCTGTGACAATGACAAGCACATTGGTCCTTTTACCAGAGGACCAATCACAGTTGTTGTTGCTTTTGTTTTTCTGTTCAAAATGCAGTAGGGCCAGATGCTGGAATATTCCACTTCAAACTGTGAAAAAAATGCCCAAAAATGTCATCTTCAGTTCCTCCTCATCGTGATCGTCAATATTTTTCAATTTTGGACGAATTGGACGAGAATGCAGCTCTCTCAATGCAGCACCATGGCGGCAACACTCAACTTCAGATGCTCCAGCATGAACTATGTCTTTCTTGAGACTCGTGTGGTTTCGGGTCGACATCCAGAAAAGTTGCTGCCTATCCGGGCCCTGGCCTTTTTTCCGTTTTTTTTGTTGTTTTTTGTTGGCTTTGTCCATCTTGGCAGACTGAGGAGTTCACAGCTTTCCACCCTAGCCCTTTCATGTGCATCCAAAGTCAAGTTTAACAAATTCATTAGCACGAAACTGGCTCTCCCAGGAGACAGATAGGGTGACAGCTGGGCGCTGTGAGAAAGGGCTCTCCGAGGAGAAGCTGATAAAGGATGTGAGGGCCATTCCACACGAGGCCAAGCCTGCAGAGATAACTCATCTGACATGACAACATAATTGGGCTGCATGTACAGCCAGACAGACACTCTGCGCCTCGACTTCACGCCTTCACCTCTTGGGGGGGGGGGGGGGGGGGGTTCTGTGGTGGGTGGTGCAGGAGTTTGGGGGTGGTGGTTGAGCCAGGGTTGACCCCGAGGCAACGGAGAGTTCATGCAGTTTGTGAATCAAAAGATTAGGCACCAGCGATGTAGTGTCCTCTATGGTACAACAGAAAAGCGGCATTCGTTATCAGTGTCATCTCTTTGACCTCAGCTGCCTAATTCTTGTGTAGTGTAGTAGTACTTGTGTAGTGAAGAAGAAAAAATGAGAAACATACAATACAATCACACAATAGATCCATCCATACACACACTGATCTTGGCAAATATGTACGACACATAATAAATTAACTAAATGAAATAATATTTACAACTAAATGCCTACAAGTTTTCACAGTTCTGTTGAGGATGAGATTGGAAATTCTGCATAGAGAGAATGGGCCAAAACAGCTGATCTGGCTTTCCTCCCAACCTTCCTGGCTATTGTATGAATCAGACATACTGCTCTGGAGAACTACAGTAATCTACCAACTCATCTTCCTAATCTCTGAAAGGCTAATTATATGCTACAGAAACAGACGGTCTACTTTGGGATATACTGAAAATCAAACATATTGTTCTGCAGGGCTTATGGTAACTTTACACAGAAACACTGGCCAAATGCTTGGGGAATGTAACGAGAGCTCGAAAGTTTCCTCAGCTCTCTCTAGAATGTGAGTTGACACATTTCCTGCTGTTCTTGTCTTCATGCTTTGGTGGCAATAGTATTTTTGAGCCAGCTATCTTTCCCTAAATTACAACCGTTGAGCTGGATCGGAGCCATTGTTTTTTTGGAATCCAGGCTCTTATATACGACATGCATTTAACCTTGAACTTCTTACAGTAAATAACAGAGACCCCACCTCCACTCCCTCCCACTAAAAGAAGAAAAAGACAAAAACACACACACACACACCCACACACAGATACACGAGGCAGCACATACACACGCTCACACAAAAGGCAGCTGAGAAAAAGCAGGGTCCATGGATATATCCTCCCAAAACCCAATATTATGGTAATGCAGGTCATGGTGGCCCTGTGTTCATACCACCATAATTCTACAACTGTCTTTACTGAATGGAGACAGATGTCTGATTTACTATAAACGAATGCTTCCATTTACAGCTGCGGTGCCCAATGCAGGGTAGCCTACGAGGGAGCGCACGGGTGTGAAATGAGGGTTTTACGGGCGCGTAAAACCGTGGAAGAGTATTGTTACATGGTGTTCACAATGGTCAAGTTGGGACTCCTTTTTTTAGAGCTCGGTCTCAACCGCTTCTCAGAGAGAGCCCGAAGCGAAAACCACAGCGTTCAGCGCTTAGGCTCAGTTACACAAAGGAGAATACAGCACCACCACAGCCCACCAAGATGGCTCTGCTAATCAACTTAGCTAAATGTGATACCTTAAGGGCTCTTCTTTGAGTCTTGGGGTGGATAATGCAAAAAGCATTATAATAGGTGGTGCTTCACAAACAAATCAAAACACAAAAACGACAGAAAATCAAAACCAGGCAGACAAACAGCCATTTGGGACAGATGTCCAGAAACAGTGTGCCTGTGCAGAACTTCAAATGAATGCTGAAAGCTGTAATGACTGTATTAATGTTAGTCGCTCACTCAGTGGGGAGGCCGTCACAGTTCCCATAAACCAAGCATCAAGCACCAAGTTTATTCTGTGACATACGTGCTCAGTGTGGTTGTTTGTGTGTCTGTGTGTGTGTATGAGTGCACATGAACATGTGTGTGTGTCAGCATTTTTTCAGATCCAAGCTCGGGATGGGCTGAGTTTGCCCTGCAGCCCCCACCACCGCCACGCCCCCCTCCACCCCCACTGTTCCAGCTGAGTTCTGATTAGAAACATCAAGCCCATGCAGCCTTTAATTGTGTGCGCTTCTAACCACTTTCATCTGGGCCCAATGGAGGGAGAGCAGGTACGGGCCCTAATCTAATAACGACAGAGCCAAGGAGAGAATCCTGCAGCGAGGCAGCCAGAGCCAGGGATGTGCCAAGGCTGTGTCCTGTCTCCATATGTAGGGGATGAATCCACTTAAAGCCCATCTGCGTTCAACTTGTCTGTGTAGGTGTCTGCACGGCACAGTGCATATCTGCCTTCCTCTGCGCTGTTTCCTGAGGAAGGACCTGCAGACCTGCAGTATTAGCAGGTTCATGCAAGAGCGGCTTCGCTGCATTTAAATCCACATGTGTCAACACGTCCAAAACAAATTAATGATAATGTTGCGTCGTTGTACTCTTCTTCAGCTGCTAGTGGTTTCGGATGAAAGCGTCTGCTAAATGGATACATGTAAATGTAGATGGTGAGATGGAAAAAACATTCTGTACTAGTGTAGTTGGCTTTCATGGAGGGATATTTGTTTCAAAACCTCAAACTTCTGTTTGAGTTCGTGTTTATTAAAATGCAATACTACACTGCCTGGATAAACCAAGTGCATGGATAAGTCAATTTTTTTTTTGTGCAGCTGACTGATAGAACGGATTGGCCTGATTAGAGGTTGATTGAACCACCTGAAGGGCAAATAGACTCTCAATCAGCTTTAAAATCCAAGCCACAAAATCCTATGGGATTAAACTTTGGAATTCCTTTGAAATCCTATAGGATCTTATCCAATTTTGGAAACTATCCCTTGGGATTTTTACAAGAGTATGTAGGGAAATGTCACAATCCTGTTGGAATTTTTCTGGCAAGGGGGGGACTTAAAACCCCATTTAAGGTGGTCGTACAAAGAAAATGGGTTCAACTGTGTATGGTTGGGTTGTGGCACTTGAGATGAGGTCCTCAACCTTTTACCTCTTGTCCTCCCCTCTCTTGTTTTTTCCCTCATATATTGATACTCAACAATGGGGAGCTTCTTGGGATAGCATAGCTGACAAGTTCCCAGGCCAGAGGACATGGCACACAGGTCGGATTGACAGGCGGGAGACAATCAACTGCGTCCTTGGGGTGCAGCTGGAATTCGATTTCCCAGGCTGAGGGTGGGCAGTGAGAGGCTGCGAGGTCGGCAGCCCAGAGTATGCAGTGTCTCCTGCTGGCCCTCAGCCTCTGCGTGGGCAACAGGATGCTGTGGCTCGGGGGTCGGGTGGGAGGTGGGGGTCAATGCCAAATCAATAAACCCCAGTCTGTCAGTCATTCTGAAGACCTCTTCTCCCTTTCTTCCAACTCTGTTAATCTCTCTCTCCCTCAGTCTGTCTGCACCCCCCCTCTCTCTCTTACACACACATGCAAGGTTTCTAAATAAGGGCATGTTGGGTCTATTTCAATGCGGGATCACTCAAACATCTCTAAATCAGGAGGGGACAGTGGCGTTGTGGAGGAGTGGAGAACCCAGGAGAGGGAGGCAGTATTCTTGGCAACAGTGTCTTTATCTGATAAAAGGGAGTGTAACCCCCAAAATTCCTCAATGGGTTGTTTTTCCAACACGACTCGACGGGCAGATTATGGACACGGCTGCCAGTGCCACAGAACGGAGGTTGCAGGAAGCCCCATAAGTCACCGCCTTCAGCTCTGCATGCTGCTGTCGGAGCATGAGAAGATCTCCAGCACTATCTCCAAACCCGCTCTCTTCCTGTATTTGTCAGGGACTGTTTTGAAATACAGACCCCCGGTTTCCTGCCGGTCCTCTTGGCTGTGTCAAGTTGGCGAAGAGGGGTAATTAATAAGGAAGGGGGATGTGTGTGCCTGTGTGTGCGTGCGCCTAGAGCGCTTATCAATATCAGTGGAGGAACAATGCAGCCCATCAATCTCCTTGCATTCCTGCCCGAGTGCCGTCGCTCAAGCACGCCCTCTCAGCGGTGATGGATGGGAGGAGGCTGCTGGAATGGCCGCCTCTCTGCCGGGATTCCTCAGCCCCCGTTCCAGACTGGCATAGCAACACCGGGACACTCTCATGCCCACACTCTTGGCAACAGTCTCTCTCTCTCTGGCCACCGGCGGCCCTCCTCCCCAACCACAGAAGCACACACAGAACAAGTGAGCAATCTACACGGGTCAACATAAATGACTGTCCCAAAAGAGAGAGGCATAACATACTGCTAAGAGACTATACATCTGATGTGTGTCAAAAAACATGTTTTGTTGATGGTGGTTCCGATGAGGAAATATGACTGTGTGTATGTTCTGTTTTTTTTGTTTTGTTATTAAACTACAGGCCTGTAGGTGCTGCACTTTAATTAATCCAAGCTGTTCGAAGCTGCAGGTCCAACCACCCACCAAATGCCAGCAGACTTAGTGCATTATCTGGCTCCAGAATGAAGGAAGTTGCTAAAAGAAAAAAAAGAAAATATTCCCACATCCCCACGCTACGATTGCTTTCCGCATCTAAGTAATTACAACATTACTTTCCCTTTACGAGGAGGTTTTTAAGTTTTGATTCTCAGTTGTTCTAAGGCATAAAGAGAAACATTTGTAATATGTTGCCTAAATGAGAAACAGCACCTATTGTCAGAGAGCATTATGTGTCATGGCACAGCTTCACCTCTCACTTGATCAGGGCCAAGCAGGCCTTACACTTCATTTCCTTGAAACACTGTTGAACCATCACAATTCCTAAGTGTTTGCATTCAGAGACATTACTGGTCAGGACATCAATCATGCCCTTGGCAATAGTCAAAAGTCGGGGGGGGGGGGGGGGGGTATTTCATTTAAGCATTTGGTGCCCAGTGAACAGAGGGAAGGAGAGAAACATAGCCCAGTGCACGGACAGCACTGTGGGACTTTTGAGTGGGAGTTCTTGAGATCTTCACGTGGGAGGGAAGTTACGAGCCTTTCCCGTATTTTACGGCACAGATAAATCTACTCAGGAGAATATGCTTTTGATGTACTGTTCAGCCATCAAAAAACAGAGACAGTGGCACATTTTATTCTGCCTGTTCTTTTTTTTTCTTCATTCCAGCTTGAATACAGAAAGAAAAAAAAATCAATTCACAATGGCTTTTCCATTGGCACAGCCATCCGTATCTGGCACTACCGCCACCTTATTCCTTATGCTTCAGATTAATCTGAGCAATCAGGGCGACGGAAGCCAGTCGTTTACTGACATCTGATGTCAGCGCATGCATCACTTCTCGTAAACAATGTCACTTCACACCCTTTCGAACACAGGGAATCAAAGGAGCAAAAAAAAAAAAAACCTTTACTGCTCTGTTGGCACCAGTGAAAATGACACAGGGACATATTTGATCAATTAAAGTATAAAATCATGGGAGAAGCGATTCAGCATGAAGGGGGAGTCCTTGAAGTGTGGGCTCGTGAAGCTTCAAACTGTTGACCTGAAGCCTTTGTCTTTGAAACTTTTCATTGCTCTCTCTGCCACTCCCCATCATCTTCACAGAGGTTTACCACGCGCCACCGCTCGAAAGAAGGATGACCTTTCTGGGGCTACCCATGCTGTTTATGTGAAAAGTTGTTTCCATCTCTGCTGGGTCATTTGAATGGCTGGCTGATTATGTCTTATTGTTCTCCCTCACACAGCTGTGTTTGCATCTTTCCAGGGAATGTCAGGCTGTGAACCCTGATGTCATACATAAAGACAGACATACAGAAACGGCCCCTTACGCTGTTTGAGAATGGTGCCTCCTTGTACTCTTCTTTTTTGCATGCCTATACTATACTGTATGCATGTGTCCAAAAGTCCAAATTTACCTGGTAGCAACACAACAGTGTCAGCCCCCCCTCCCCCCTCCCCCCCTCCCCCAGAACAGAAGGTTCAGCTAATGTTCAGCTAAGGTTAAAAGAAATTCTCATTGAAAGTTGAGCAATCAAATCCAAAAGGCACAGAAATCAAATCAACAATCAGACCTCGTGTCCTCGTGATTACATGCAAAATATCTATGGGAAAAGGTTGTTGTGTGACTTAATCCCATCTTTTAAAGCTGAGCCCAATTCTCATAGTCGTTCCTGCTGCTGATGGATCCTAACCACCTGTGTAGCCATGGACTCCAGCCATGGACATGCCTCTTCGCCTCTGTCTGTGACAGCACCAAGGATCCAAGATGGAAACCATGAGAGGGTCTGGAGGAGGAGGTTATGCTGTAGACCAGCAAACATAATGTGATCGAAGAAACTGTACCGAAATAGGGAAGAAAGGTCGTGTATGTGCACAGAGACAGACACAGATGGGTGCTCTCATAGACAACTACCCGTGAACGCCAGCCAAAACAGGCCCACATGCTCCGTGCACACTGGAACCTTATTTAGTCAAGCAACAGTGATCGCTTTTTCATCAAGCCAATATTTGCTTTGGGGAACCTCCAGCTTCCTCTAATTGAGCACCGTGAGATGTTTTGTGGCTATTACTTCATTGGCGGCCATTAATCCAGTGGTCCCCCCAGTGGCTGCCCATTTGATTGAGGCTTATTGGATCTGAGCACGATTATAATGCTTTCCATCTATGGAAGTGCTGTTAGGCCTTCCACTGATACTCCGCCACATTACCAGACCTGGGAAAGCACAGTTCTTCAACAATGTGTTAATAGCATGGTAATGGTCAGGTATTTTGGTGGACAGGTTTTCCATCGATGTGAATGAATCCTCTCAAGACTGCTGAGATTCATGACATTTGGGTGTTTCTTGGAAACTCCTTCATGCACTCCTAAAGATGATCTTCAATGAAAACCTTCTGTGTCAGCTTTCATGAGGTAATTACCACGAAAGATTGTACAAATTGTTACCAGAAATTCCACTCAGCGTTTGGCAGACAGTAAAGGCGAAATGAAACACTTTTGTTTTAAGAAACACTGGATATCATAAGACATCCATGCAAAGGCTGATACTGATCTGAAATTTGAACTATGGAAATAATTGAAACGAAGTGTTGGCAAGAACAACACTTTCTTCTATATCATTAGCTTTTATATGATAGGAATTAAAATAAAAGCTATTGGCAATAGCTGAGTCAAAGTGCAATTCACAGGAATTAAATAAGCATTCAATCTATTTTTAACTCCTTTTTAGCACGCTTGTTGGCAACTTGGTGCCAAGGGCACAGAGTGCACTCAACAAATCAACAATGGCCTTGGTCAGAGCAGAAACCAAGAGCTGTCACGCGACTGTGCCACTGTTAAAACAAGATTAAGGGATGACTCGTCCTATTGTGTCGCTTCTATAAACAAAGTGACTTGACATAGAGGAATGACTTTTTCCAATTAAACATTTGGCAGCATAAAAATACAAAATGCTTAACAAAGCCTCGAAACCCGACTGCCCTCTGGTGTGGCCTTTGATGGCTGTTTTAGGCCCTTCACAAAAGGCACATACTGATGTGGTGAGATGGAGTCCTCTTGGCCATGGGAACACAATGTCACGACACTTTAATGAGCTGGGCCGTCTTTTGTGGGGGGGGTGGTACCCCTAAAGTTTGATATTCACCCCCCTTGGGCAGGAATGTGTGATGTTTAATTAGGTCGCCATCAGAGGCCTCAATGGGAAGGCTGCTTTAATTTCTGAAAGTCAGCCTCCTGTTGCTGGCTGGTCTCCAGTAAGCTCCGCAGAGGTGCGATGGCAAAGCTCTACTGGGTGGTTCTCATGGTCTAAAAGAATGCCACGCATACCCTCAGCCACAGAGGGGCATGACCAGTAGGTGAGCCTGTCTGTCAGCTCAATATCTACTAATGTTTACGCTAAGGTGTGCCTATAAGGGGCAATTTAGATTGTCATCTAACTCATGATCATTATCTTACTCATATGCAAAGCTACTTAGAGTTATGGCCGAAGTAAGGACAGAAGTTTGGTTTATGTGCAAGCCAAGTAAGACTGTCAAAACATGCAGTTTAAATCAGGTATCAAATAACAATTATGCACAATGTACTGCACCCATGTAATTTACTTGAGGCCATTGAAAACAATTAATCTTACCTCTGCATTTATTTGAAATGTTAAATTTAATCAAAAGGAGGTTAAACTGTCCAAATATCTTATCTTTGGTATGAGAAAGTCATTCCAATGGAAGCTCTTGTTTAAAAACTACATGTACTGTGGGGGTTTTGTGATTTTTCAGCCACTAAAAGGGAAGTCACTCTAATGTGTTATTTGATATAAACCTTATGCTGCTATCAGCCGCAGGCCAGTTCCATAGTAGAACTGGTAATCAGGGGGAGAAGTGATCTGATACAAACCTTATGATTGGGTCATTATTATGACATAACACCTGCAAAGTGTCATGTCTGTATACTTACTTTGTTTTAATATGTACATATGGAGTTTGACACAGCTGCTCAGGGCATTCAGTATTTCTAACTTCATCTGTGCAGACTGTCAAGTAAATATAGTCTGACACTAATTAATTAATACAATGTTGTGATTTCGCTATGATACATAATAAACTCTTGTATCTAATACTGTTCCACAAAAATCCCTAATAGGCTGGAATTCTGCCTCTCTCTCTCTCTCTCTCTCTCTCTCTCTCTCTTTCTCTCACACACACACACACACACATCCACACAAACACACTTTTCCTTTTCTCTCTATCTCTTTCTCTCTCTCTCTTTGTCTCTCTCTCTTCAGGTTTTCCCATACCTGTCCCTGTCCCATGAGAAGCCCTGTGGTGCCCCTCTCAGAGGCAGAGGAGTCTGTTTGTTTGTGGAGGCCGGGAAGACTGATCCCTGACAGCGGTTGATTGATGGCCCCAGACAAAGGTGTTCTCTCCTGTTGGGAGCACATAAAAGAGTGTCTGTGTAAACACAACCATGGCAGTGTATACTTAAGAACACACAAAACAACACATATTTACTTATACATAAATGTGATTAAAACCACATATTTGCATGGACTAATACACATAGACCAAAACATACATAACACACAGGTATGTGCACGTACACATGTATGTGCAAATAACCTTATAAACCTCATACTCATTCAGTACATACTAACATATACACTTACACAAACACACATACAAACACACATAAATGCATGCACATATACACACACACACACACACACACACACGCACACACACAGACTGCATAAAGAACTGTCTGTACTGTACCGAAAAAAAGCCATTGACCTTCCACAAATAAAAAGCCGTCACAAAACAAGACATCAATAACGTGAAAAGTGATCCATGGAAAGAGGAAGTGCTTGTGTCGCATGGACGAGGCGGGCTGAATGGTCTACATGACCGGGATGGGCAAGAACGAAGCAGAGGAAGGGGCTGTGCACCACTTTTTTGTGACACCAACAATGGAAGACTGTAAACTCTGGGTGACAGAGAAGAAAAGGAGCAGATTTTTTGGCCAAACGAGCCCATTGTTCCTCCACCCCTTCCCAAACCACATAGCTTTACTCTGGCTTGGGGCCCAGGCCCAGGCGTGTCGGATGACAGGTTGTTTGCGGGGGGAGCTCCTAAGGTGATGCACCTTAGTGGTGGAAACAGAGATAGACGCACCAGGAGAGCAAGCCATTGACAGGGACAAGTTCTTTCTCTTACTCTCTGTTGCTTTTTGTTTAATTTCGATCATTCGCCTAGGCGGAGCGGGCTTAACTATTCCGTTGCCTGACAATGCAGCTGTCAGTTGGAGATGATGCTTCAATAGGCCTGGTTGCAATGGAGCATACAAACAACTGGAAAGCATCCTACAACACCCAGAAACCTAACTAGCTAGGGCTTAGCACATGGCTCTCTCTCTCTCTCTCTTTCTCTCTCAGTATCTCCCTCAGCTGACTCTCTCATTTGCCCTTTACATGCTCCCTCCCTTTCAGCCCCTGTTCTGTTGTTGCTGAACTCAACCACAACAAACAAATCCATTTCCATAGATACACACATACAGATGCAGGCATAGTTTATACTCAGTGTTGAACACATCCAACTGGAGCCACCTGCCAGCAGAGTTATGATACAGCTCCATCTACCACTAGGCACGAACCGCGGCTGGACCTGGAGAGGTGTGTTCAATACTAATGGCAGTCAGCCCCCGGCAAACAGCAATGCGCGCGGCACTTGGATGCTGTGATGCTCCATGGCACCTTATCAGTCAGCTGGATTCGCTTCCAGTCCAAGAACACATCCTGTTGTAAAATACACAGCTGAGAGATGAGAGGCTGTTTCAGGTGAGTTCCCAATCCTGTGTACTTGGACTGGGCAATGCCTCAACCTCCCCTGACACGGCCAATCCAAACAGCTCAACCTGTCATGACCTGAGGCTCTGGATAGCAAACCAACCCCCCTGCTTTTGCCTTTTCTTTGTTTACTTCATTACCAGGAATGGTGGATACTACCGGTTACCACACCAAGAAATTGATAAATTCCATCCGTTGTCCTTGGGAAGGTGACAAAAGTACAGGCAAGACTCCAGACCATTCTCCCTGTACACCCACAAAATGATGAATTCTCATGTGATACAGCAAAGAGCCGACACAGGTCGGGAAAGAGGGCGAGGAATGGGAGAAAAACAGCTTCACATCTGTTTGCAAGGGCCAAAGATCTGCAATGAACGGATCAGAATGTGCCCCGGATCTACGTAGCAGGTTGAGGAGGATGGAGCCCAATAGATAAAAGGGAACATGTTATTCCCGTCTCATCCCAGTACCGTCCTAATGACGTCTCTCCCACACCAGTCCAGGAGCCACTTACGTAGTAGATACACGTGGAGCGAGGAAGGACAGAAAGCCAGGCCGAGCAGGCTCTCCAGATGTGGTTCGATTTCAGTTTAATTTTGAGCAAGCACAGAGATTTACATAAGCATCCAAAATGCTGTGAGGATGCCAGATAGCATATCGGGTCAAAGAGGGGGAGGACACTTGGTGTATATTTATCATGATGTGGGAAAGGGACTTTTATTTGTGCCATTACTGAATGCACCCTCTTAAATCATCAAACTTTGGGAAGATTTGCGTTGTAAAGCCTTGTAATGTTTGTTCGGCAATATTATTTCAAGACTGGTATGTTCTATGAATACCAAAATACCGCGTATAGGGCAAACAGTGCAAGTCAAGGAAGATTTATTTACCACAAATCTCATGTTCGTCGCCTAGCCCCAAATGAAACATTAGTATAAGGGACTGTCACATAAATATTTTTCCTCTGGGATAAAATGATAACATGTTGTATTTAACAACATTCTGTGAAACACTGTAAATATTTAACACAATTTCATCCCATTCTGTATAGGGCTAGTGTTACTTTCCAAATTATGTTGAAAAATTGTGTTCAAATTCATAATACAGTGTACCCACACCGAAAGCTTAATTACCCTTTTCTAAGTTATCAACTTATAAAAAATAATAAATAAAAAGACTCTTTGTGATGTCAAGGCTACCCAATCTGGACCAAAAAAGTAAACACAGGAATTCTAAAAAGGCAGCATAAGATATTTCCTCCATATCCAGCTTCTCTTCCCTCCAAGACCCACAAGCAGTCTTGTAAAACGGACAGGTAGCTCAATCCACCTTCATATGGCACCATTTAACCACTGCTACTGGAACAGTTTAACCCGCACACCCCCTACGTATGGTTGTTATTGTCACAGGGGGCAAACTCTGCTGACAACTTAAGCCTATATCTTTTATAGCCTTTGGCCAAAAATCCAGCAGAAGAATAAGGGTATTTAGTTTTGGGGTAACGCAAGAAGTGGTGTTGCTGAATGTGATAGTTGGTGTATATTTGGGCCAGGATCAGATGTTGGCTTTGGCCCTAGGGGTAACACAACAACAGAAAAACAACACCTCCAGTGGAGGCAATCAAAGCAGATGCACGAAGGTAAGAACTAGATCCTCCTGAACGGAGTCGAAAAACTGACGTTTATCTGACACACTAGACCACAGTGGTGCTCGAGGTTGTAATACAGCAGACTCTGCAATCCAGGCCCCTGCGCTGAAGAGGAAGGTACGAGTTGATATATTCCTTTTGCATTACGGAGGGAAATGTTCACCCTCTGGGGACACACTAGCATTCACAAGTTCACTTTGAATAGGTTCTATGAAGCAAGGCCTTAATTAGCAGAGTCTGATAAAAACACTAGACTATTTATACACACAGCCCTCAAGCCAGATCAAAGCAAATGTGGTGATTGTAACACATCCGTATAATTGCAACGATATATTTTTCTGTTTACTGTGATGAAAAGAGTAATCATCTGGGACCATAATGAGGAACCTGATGCGTGTGTTTTTTGTTCTGTTTTGTGTTGTTTTGCTTTGTTTTTAATGCAAGCCAGAGTCAAGCAGGAGTCAAATAACCGTGGCTGTTGCCGCAACAGTGCGAAGAAAGCACGACTTGACAATGATCGCATGGCCACTTCAAAACCAATCTCCTATAGATCCAGTTTCGCTGAACAGGGGGCCTGACAGTGTCTACAGGAAGTGCATGAAAGGCTATCCTTCACCTCCTTTATGCCAGTCCACACAAAGCACAGCCTCTACTTTAAAAATATGTCATGAGGCGGAAGGGACCCACCCAGCTTTTTCATACCTGAGTTCCATTCAAGGAAGAGAAAGTGCAAAGAAAGATATTATTACAATTAAATAGGAAACGGGGCTTAACAAATCTTAATAACCGGCTTTTAAACATCTGAATACTTTATTGTGTAGGTGGTCTGCCGTTTGAGACCTTTAAAATAACACATTCCACATGCACACCAGTTACCCCCGGGCTGCACTTGCTGTTCCACAACCTTAAAAGGATTTTTTTTAAGCATTTGACGCCCTCTTAAAAAGGGAGAGAAAAGAGAATAAAGACTAGACCCTGCTATGAGGGGGAAAAATAGATGTGGAAGAGACGCAGCCAAATAAAATCAAATTACATGACCACTCCTTGCCCTTAAATTAGTCGATGCGATGACTCAGACAAAAGATGTTGGTGCAGGCTTAATTATCTCTGACACTCTGCGCTTCCTTTCCAAGAAAGGGTCCATCTGATTGCGAGGGTGCTGAGGACAATCTGGTGTACAGGCCAGCCCTAACCAGTGGCCTCTGGACTGGATCTGGCCGTGATGCGGCATGGTTGCGTGCCATATCACGGCCAGATCCACACCAGATCTGGCTGCGAGTTATGAAATCAGAGCCTTGGTAGAATTATTTATTGGCTCTGACCCCACTGGTGGGGAGGCTTGTGTGCCTCTGTGACTCTGAAGGCTATACTGGTGGGGGACCAACCAAGCTGGGCAGGATGCAAAGTAGAGGACAGACAAACAGCAACACCTGGCCCTCCAGGTTGGGGGTTGGACGTGGGGCTAACAAGTCCACCTTGTAAAATATCGTTGTAATCCAGAAACTGCAACTTATTCCAAAACCACAAGCCCTATGGTAGACTCGAGCCAAACCCCTTTGCAATATGATGAAAGCCTTCAACAGGAAGTCAGGAGTGATGGGTAGTCTACATGGGCCCAAAACAAAGATCAACCTGTTTTGTGTCCACACCATAAGACATCTAAACCAGTCATTAGTGGAATGAACAGGTAGAGCTAGGAAATTATAGGAATTTGCGAATGTAGATGGACTCAGTCATCCTCCACTCAGGGCACGAACACAAGCGCATACATTACACATGGCTCATATAGTCTCCAAAGAAAAATCTTGGTAGAATGGGGACCTGAACGTGACAAAATGACCAGAGCTCGCTTCAATTCCAAACACTGCAAACTGACCCTCATACACTGTTATGCACTAACATGAAGCTGAGAAAGAGGACTGGGATGACTTGTATACGGAATTACAACATTCTGAAACAGAAGTCAAGAGTGCCATTAAAGCAACAAAGAATGGGAAAGCTGAAGGCATTGACTCTATTCTATTCAAATGCTTAAGGATGACCTCAACACCAGAGTCATGGTCCTCACAGACCTGTTCAGAAACATCTGGGACAGAAATGTCATTACCGAGGACTGGACCAGAGGTCTGATTGCCAAAAATTCAAAAGAAAGGCAATCTACAAAACTGCAACAACTGGCGAGGCATCACAATGCTATTCATAATCTTGATTATGCTGATGACCTGTCTATTCTCTCCACAAAATCACTGCACTCATATGCAAGAGGAAATGGCCAAACAGATGGGTTTGAATATTAATATCTCCAAAACACAAGTGATGTGCATAAATTCAACGCCACATGTACCAATCACTACGGATAGTAAAATTTGATTATGTCGAGGAGTGTTTAGATAAGGGAAGTCTCCTTAGTAAGGACAATGAATGCAGCAAAGACATCAGTACTATGCTCTGAAAAGCACGCAATGCATTTGCAAGCCTCCAAACCATCTGAATGTCAAAGTATCAAAAAGCCCAAAAATCCTACTAGCCACCACCCCATCTGGTGATTGTCATCAGCTGGTAAGCATAAGCTGATAAGCTGTGCAGTAGGAAGACTACCATGGCCTGCCTGAACTAATGCTACACTTGATTTCTTTGTGTAATTTCTGGCTCCGGCTGCAGTCGTACGTGTGCAGCTGATGATCCCTCAGTAGAGGTGGGACTATCCCTGTTAATGATGGGGAACCTGTGGAAGGAGAATGGCAATGGTGTAGAGACTGTGTGAGTGACTGTATCACCTAAAGTTGCTGTAGCAGAAGTTTTCGGTTTTGTGGTACTCTTGAAAGGCCTGGTCAGTCTAGAGGGAGGTGGGCTTGGCTCCACAACCATGGGTTGTGTTTTCTTTTGTTTTAAACCAAACTGGGAGAAGTTACCAAAGTGACTTATACGCCATAGTGGCAGCAGGAAGCACTAGCTAGTTTTATGGAAAAGATAAAAAGGCTAATCAAACTAAACTGAAGGGAATAAAACCACACGGGATTCCCATGCTTGGCAAGACTGACAGGGATGCGGAGAAGGCCATAATTTGATGGAAAAAGGCAAGCCTTATCTCTCTTAAATTAATGGTCCGTCAGGTGCCAGACCATCTTATTTACGTTTGTTTTTACACACACACACACACACAGGCGCGCGCGCGCGCACACACACACACACACACACACACACACACACACACACACACACACACACACACAAACACACACACACACAAACACACACATATACATCTTAGTTACTGCCCTCCTTCCCATCATTTGGAGTATATCTTTTGCTTGGAGAGTAGCTGGTTCAAAACAGACCTCAGAACTGAAAACAGCTAACCCAAGTTAGGTCAAGGCACAACATGCTGCACAGGCTAGGACCAGATGGAGGCAGATAGTCGCAGCCTTATGATCCACGGGGAACGAAGAGGATTAAGTAAGAAAGTAAGGCTGGAACTCTTAAAAACGTCCTCACCTAAGCCCCGCGTAGCGCCTCTGTCTAATGGGATTTTAAAACACACACTTAATGGTATTTATCACCTCCATTTTGAAGCCACAGAAATCAGTTTGAAACAGACTTGATCCAATGTGGGCCAAGAAAAGCGATAATGACCTTGCTGCTGGACTGGATAGTAATATCTCGGATCTCTTTTTTTGTTAAGCCCTGAGTGTAATGCTGTAGAGCATAGTTGAGCTGCAACGCTGTATCTATGAATATCTGCCTCAGTCCCAAAGAGACGTTCATGTGAGGGACATTTCTGCAGTAATTCACCTACAATAAAACTTTTGTCAGTATTCCTGGCTGTTCCAGGTGTATTCTGGTTGGGGTGAGAAAAAGAGAAGGAGTGGTGGAAGGGTGGGAGAGAGGATGCAGGCGGAGGTGGTTCAAGACCAAAAATTGTTTGTTCAACTAAAAGTTGAAGTTCTTAAGTACCCAAATTCTACTGCTTATTTTTTTTCTACAAAATGTAGAAGTAGTAGCCTAAGTACAAAAAGCTGCAGGGTGTTTTTGGAGCATAAAAGGTAAAGAAGTAGGGCATTCTACAAGAGCCACTTCTCTAGATGTTCTCTGTTGTGGATCAACGGGATCACTGTCAGAGATGAGAACTGCATTTAAAGATGAGCCTGCAAGTCAAGTCAAATACTTTTCTTGGGACTTTCAAACTCTGAATTCCAAGTAGAGGTGTTCCTGGAATTTGACTACGTCAGGGGAGCATATTCCTCATACCTTTGATGGGAGAAGTTGAGGACTCCAAGGTACCTTCCATAGAATGGAATTGATGAACAATCCCTTCTTTGACTCCTTGTTTTCATTTTACATGCACACCTCAAGAATTTAGAAAATCAAATGTGTATCTCAACAGTTTCGGTTTCTGTTTTCCACATGAAGAGTGATTTATGGAGTTGAAAGCTGGGCGTGATGTGTTGAACCGAAACATAACAGCGCTGCTACTGTATCTAAAAACAGAACTCATTGAACGTCCCACAGGTTTTATTACGTAGCCTACATGTATGATTGACTTACGTATGAGGTGAATGAACTCTAGTTCACATGCCTGAGTGTTGTTTTACATCTTTACCTGTATTTCTCCATTTCCTTTCTTGATGTCTCTGTACTGTCTGTTCTCCTCTCTATAGCCCACCTATAAGAATGAAAAGGGCAAAGAAAGTTAGCGTTATCATAGAATAGGAGCAACCTGTTCCTTCTGTGGTACGCGTGCGCGCGCGCGCGCGCACACACACACACACACACACACACACACACACTAATAACCCCAAACAATTCACAGCTACCTTAACATGTCTATCTAACAATCTAAAATATGATTTTGGGTAGTGTGTCTGTATTTCATACGTGTCTTGGCAGTTCCTTTGCCATGTGTACTAGTTAGTGACAGTTAAATCCCTTAAATTAGCCATGGCTACATTGTCTAGCTAAAGCACGATAGCTGGTGTTACCAGAGAGTAACGTTAGCCTCAAACGTGCATCCAGTTCCTCCGGGTACAAAGAAAATATAACGAACAGATTCTATGTCAAAAAACATGTGATTCAGTTTCTTACTTTTCCTCACAGCCATCCCAAACGTGACATGACAGCTAATCCGCGGTATGGCAGCTTCTTGTCGAGAGTAACTTCACGCGCGCACCATTGAAAGATGTAACTGCCTAGTATAACTGCTACTTAGACATAAAATAAGTTTCTTTGATGTCCTCGGAACACGAAAGTCAATGCGCCTGGTGTGGCCAAACCATTTATATGATGATTACATCAGGCCTTCAGTGGCGTTGTCACGTTGATTACGCCTTTTGATTTGATAAATATTTTGTTAACTCAACTCAAGGAGTGAGCAGTCTCATATAGTTGTGTGTAGATGTGTAGGGTGATTCAACTACCTTAACTCACAGACAACTAATTTTATACACATCAGATTCATATTTTTTTTTAACATATTCTTGATTAGAATCCATTCCTCTCATAGGCTGGTGCAAGCTGTTATTAACAATCTTAAATTATACTTTATTCTATTATAGCTTTGCCGAGTTCTGAAGAATACACTCACCAAATGAAGATGTCATTACATAACAAACTTTGAGTTTTGACAAAGCCTGTTTGTAAATGAAATGCACTCTTAGCAACCTCCTGTGGAGATTTCAGCACACACATGCACATTTAATTCAGCTGAAATTCTGCAGAAGGACATGACAACACGAGTGAAAAGGTTCCATGGAAGTCACTTAACGGGTCAATAAAGGTATGGAACCGGTCAGAATGGGGCAAGGAAGATTGTGGGACAGGGAAGCCCAGCAGCTGCAGTCTCCTCTGCTTTCTAAGCCTCTCAGTCCCCACTGCCTTATGACTTCACCAGCCCCGTTCAGCTGTCAGATCAGACAACCACCAGCCTGCCAGGCAAACCACAGGAATTACAATTACAGAACCCTGTTCCACAACACACACACACACACGCTCTCTCTCGCCCTCACCCTCCTCTGCTCTCTCTTCCATCTCTGTCCAACCTTTGCTCTAAACCAGGCACACACACATACACATGCCCACATGCACACAAACACACTTTCTGCCAGTCATCTACGTATAAACACACTGCAGCAGACGCGGCCCAGAGACACAGGACCCGTCACATAAACAGGAAAGCGTGTGAACGAAGGGGAGGCGGTAGGGGTGACCTTGATCCCCACATGCCAATCGACAGACCTGTCGCCTGTCAATCACACTCAGGCATCCTCACAGTTTACAAAGCGAGCAGGGGAAAGCCGCTCCATGTGCATGCAATGTTTACTCCCTCGCACCTCCAAACCGCATGGGATCGCACACTGAGTCCTGGCCGCCTCACTAAGTTTATAAAACAACCAGAGACGGAGGTGTGCTGGGGGAAAGGATGGCATTGTCATCATCCTGCGATAGCATCTCGGGCAGACCGATGTGGGCAGCAGATGTGACGTGACTTCACTGGAAATGTCTGTGGCATGGAAGATTTTGTCTGAAAGGATGGTAGACTGTTTCCAATGGGGCTTCTGATCATCATTTTAAGGCAGGCACACACAGGCACAAGCAAGCAAAGACTCACACACACAGGCACAAGCAAGGACAGACTCGGATACACAATCACACACACACATTTTAAGGCAGACACACACACACAGGCACTAGAATGCACAGACTCACATGCACAATCACACACAAATTCACATATACCACAAGCCTGCTCGCTAAGCACATTTCAGGATGTCCCTGACAGAATAATGATACTGGCTCTACAACAAACATGTTAATGCCCGCTCCACTTAAAGAGATTCTTATAGATATATTCCGCTGTGAGAGATGCTGGTACATATATTCCACTGTGAATCAGATCCTTTTACATGTAGTTTTCTTTAAAGGAGACAACCATGTGCTCTATTCAGCTCAGGGACAGTAATTTTTTGACGGCATCCATCGTAAGAGTCCGTTCTTACCTCCTGTTCAACATAAATCCACAAGCTCCTAATTGGAACTGAAAACTGCCACTGCTTTCCAATCCTGCTGGCTCACCATTTGTACCCAGATACCTCAGAGCTGAGTAATTGTCTGAAGCTGGCAAGCTTTGAGACCAGTGGAGCCATTCTCAGTACACAAACCCGAGGTAATGTTTGCAAATAAGAGAGTGTGCTAGGACTGATCTTTATCAAGCACGGCGAAATAAAGTAATTCGACAGCCTGTTTGCTATTTTATTTTCATATGATTAGTCATTTTCAGTCAAGGAAATGGATTATTATTATTTGGGCCAAATATTTAATGTTCCCATTATTTGAGAGTGAGTATAAACAAATGCGTCATGAGCAATTCATTGCGCATACAATAACACACAGACATTTTCCCACACTGTGGCCAGAGCTGGCAGCATGACCAAAAAAACTCCTGAGAGAGAGACGGGGAACAGGACCACCACAGGCACAAGCGTCTGAGCGAGGACCACCAGAGCTCAGACTACTGCAGCACACACGTAACCAGGAGGGACCGCCGAAGTGAAATCTAACACAGTACGCATGTAACCAGGCGAACTAATGAGACCATACTCTTTTGGAGCACGTATAAAGCCAGGAGAGACTCACTGTGTAGACTACTGCAGAACACATGGAGCAAAGGAAGACACCTGTGGGACTGTGAAGGCGAACACATCAAAATTAGATACCATTGTAGGGTATGTCATCGCCGTACACAGCAGACCATGAGTGTGTCATAAACCACAAGTGTCACATATTGGTATAACACTTAAGGAACCAGAGGAGAGGACAAGACAAACACAGCCTGTAACAAGACACAACAAACAAAGAGAACATGGAATCTAAAACTAAGATTAAATTAAAATCAGTCAACGCAAACCCTTCACAAATTTAAAATGAAAGGATTCCAAACACACATGAAACATGTGCAAGGATGAAATCTCAGTAGAAAAAAACATGTCAAGCAATGTATGCTTAGTGTGGTCATATCAAGGGTTTAGAACAGCAATGAAAAGGAAACTGAAATGGAATCTCAGTACACTTGTCAACATGTTTTTGTCAAAAACGGTTTGAAACCAGATATTAATTTTTCACAGCACACACCTGATCTTGAAATGTTCCTCCATGGGAGCAGAATTTGGCTGTGGATTTTCTGTGTATAACCGCCTTCCAAGCACCCATAACCTCCAGTCGGTTAACCTCAAGTGAACATATTTTATAATTCAAATCGTCTGTGTCTGGATCTTCCTGAAAAAGAGGTCCACTTCTTTCTGCAGTGGTTCTTCAAAGCCAGTGCTGCTGTGAAGACCACGACAAGGCCACCAGACCACTATACCACAACACACAGAGCAAAACAACATGCAGAATAAAACAATGGAAGCAAATAGTAGAAAACGAAAGTGTGGCCATGAAAATATTCACAGAAAAAAATGCGCAAGACATTTTTAATTATGAGCAAAAGAGCAGTCCAATCCAAAGAGCTTTAACAAAAGTTCATCCAAACTCATAAAAAAAACACTGAGTTGATAACCTTGAAGGTATGTTACACTATGGCTGACCCGTAGCATACAATAAATGTTCTGAAATTCCACTCCCGAGGTTTATTTTTTGCTTCAAGCAATATCCTTGTGTAACAGGACTTTAAGGTCATAGACTACCTGTTCTCCAAACCATAAATCAATAGTTTGCATGTCTCTGTGTATTACGTTCCCTCTTAAGTAGAGCTTATCAGGGGACGTGAACCTGGTTATGAATGGAATGAATGGGAAGATACCGCCAATAGGCCTGTGAGGTAGTACTGCACTTCTGCATGAAGAACATATGAAAGCATTTGGAGCGTAACCTGATCCGGAATGGAGCTTCGTCCACGCTATCCAGAGGATCCGTGAAACAACCTGCAACAATGAGAAGATCGATGGGCGGCTAGAGGTGTCTGGGGGGAACTGAGCCTAGACGTTCGGCATGTGAGCAGGAGCCACGCCGATGTGTTGTGATTGCCTCGTGAAAGTGTCCTGTTAACGGGGGTTACGCAACGCCTCAAGGCGAGCTCTGGTGCTTCGTCATATCAGTGTTTCTTAGATCTCGGGAATGGAAAGGACTATACATCACGGGGTGGAGAAAAAAAAAGGCCTGATCTGAGCGGTTTTAGGAAGCCATTAGTGAGACGAGCGATCGGGATGATTGTGGCAGCGCTGTTTCCTTGTACTGACTCAGTGGGTTGCTATTTACAGAACACAGATAATTGCTCAGAGGCCAAACGCCAGCCTACTGATACATATCACAGAATAACCCCATTGGGCTTTGGGCCAGGCCTTTGCCCCAGAGGTAGAGTGAAGGCACACACAGATTGTATGCACATAGGAATGCACGTACACATATTACTCTCATGCACACACACAATCGCACAAAGTGTAACATCTCATCACAGACACATAGATCAGATATTTGCAGAACATCATAATAAACATTAACACATATGCTCTGACACAAACGCACACTTTCTTACATGAGCTTGTGCCAGCACACGTATACACAAATGTAGGAACAGGCAATAACGTCATAACGTACACACACACACACACACACACACACACACCGCCCCCAAACACACACACATACACACACATGGGAGATCATCAATCACTTTCCCTCTGGGGGGAGTTGAGAATGGCCAAGTATAATGTCCATTGTGCAATCGGCTCTGTGTTGTGGTCCAGTACTGGCTCGCGTTCTCTGGGCCTCTGCTGTGCTTGGTCCTGTGCCTAAGCTCTCTTCAAGAAATCAAAGCCATTTACGCTGGAGTGGTGCACGGACATGTGCCTCTCCCAAGGACCTCAGTGTCTCTGTGTGGATGCAGAGAGGAGAGCAGGGGAGAGGACCAGTGAGGAGTCAAAGTGGTGGGGGGCAGGGGTGAGTGGGTGGGGGGGTGGATGACAAGAGGGGACAGTGCCCCTGAAGGAAACATGAAAGGAAACAGTGAAAGAAGAGAGAGAGGAACAAAGAAAGACAGATGATAAGAGGAGGATGGTAACATAGGAGGTCAGGAGAAGATTTGGATATGCTTGAAGAACATATAGCAGAGGATAGCAACGAGGAAGAGACAAAAGCCACAAACATGTAGAGGAGAGTGGGAGAGGAGAGAAGACAATCATATTGAAAAGGAGGAGGTAATCAGAGAGAGAGAGAACACAGAGAAGAGGAGAGTGGAAGAGAGCGGCTGTGCAGATGTGATTGCTTTTCACATTAGCATGGCCTCCCTCCTGCCTGCCCCAGGCCCCGGGACCCGGACCTCCATCCATCAGCCGCCCGGCCAGGGAGCGACGCAGGAGGAGGGGGCCGCAGGGTCAAGCCCAC